>NC_136419.1:35630000-36165000 GCF_052625555.1 Lactuca saligna | reverse complement strand
CCTATATATATATATATATATATATATATATATATATATATATATATATATATATATATATATATATATATATATATATATATATATATATATATATATATATATATATAGGGTTAGGTTATATATACACTTAAAAAGGAAACAATTTTGCTTTTACCACATTCATTTGAAAGTTATATAACTTTTCAGTTTCTCTCTAATAATAATTATAAGTTGGTTAAAAAGATTAAATAAATATCTAGCATAAAGTGTAATCATATATAAACTAAATTTCAATATTAAAATTAGATCTTTACTATTACTTATAAAGTTATGTCTTTAAGTTTAAACATACGATACTTAATTTATTAATTTTAAAAAAATGTAGTTGTATTTGAACCATTATCATCTTAAAGGTATAATTTTTTAACAGTTTTGATAAAAAAACTTAAACTGCTAATTTAAACATGATATTATAGAATCAACTTAAATATAAATTTTAGTTCAACTTAAACAACTCAATGAATATTTTATAAATTGTTAAAAGTGATAAATTATAGTGTCTATCTATTAATGATTATAAGTTGTTAATAAGGTTAAATAAATATCAAAACCTAAAGTCTAATCATAAATAAAGTAAATTTCAATATTAAAATAATATTTTTACCTCTATTTATAAAGTTATGTCTTTAACTTTTAACATATTATACTTAATTTAGTAGATTTAATATGTTGTTATATGTAAACCATTATCAGTTTCAAACTACAACTTTTGAACAGTTTAGATAAAATACTTAACTTGTTAATTAAAATATAACAATACATGGTCAACTTAAATATAAATTTCAGTTCCACTTAAAAAAACTCAGATAATATTTTGTTAATAGTTAACAGTGATAAATTGTAGTTGTAGATGCAAAAACTAGTTTGTAATATCAATTTAACTAAAATAAATCGTAAAGATATTTTTATAATCATTAAAATTTTCAAATAAATAGTTTACAATAACAATAGTTCAAAATAAAACTATATAAATCTCACACCCCCAAACCGAAACAGTGTAAACGTTCGAGGGTGGAGGATGTCATGTACAATATCACAACAACTACATCATAGTAATTGTAACATACACGTTCTGAAATTGTGTATTGTTATTATTAAAAGTGAATAAAATTAAGTGTTGAGTTCTAACAACTAGTTTTTACTAGAAATGAAGTAAAACTATGTTTAGAATCACTCATAAAATATTGGAAGTCTTATGAGATTCCAATTAATAGCCAAATAGTGAAATTTAGTGAAAATATAAAATTTGAAATAAGTAAAATTTTATTATTTGACGTTGTAAATTATCTCATTAGAAACTTGTAGTCGAAAACCTCGTCGAAATCCGAATTATAACGAAGAAGTTATGACCAACCGAAGATCCGCGACAAAACTGGCACGGTGCCGAATGACGTAGAAAGAGAGTTTTTGATAAACTACTTTTTAGCCTTAGAAATTTAAATAAAAGTCGTAGTATTTGTAAAACCGAGAAATTCGATAAAAAGAACGCCAAAATCTGACTGCGTATGAGGAAGTTATGATTTTTCGAAGTTTCAACTTAGCAGTAGACAGCTAAAAACTCGAATTTTAGACCGAGCAATATTTTACCGATACATCGTAAACAAGAATCGAAGGTCTCGTCATATGTAGTACAACGGTAAAAAGTCTGACGAAAACGGATGTCGGATGAAGAAGTTATGATTTTTTAACGGATTTTCCTGTCCCGGTCTGTTAAAAATAAAAATATTAAAAAAAAAGTCAAAATTAGCCGACGAAGTCTAAACAAAAGTTGTAGAGCGTAATTTTAGCTACGCGTGCATATAAAGAACATCAAAAACGGAGCTCGTATGCGAAAGTTATGGACTTTTGAAGTTCGGGGCTCGAAAACCGAGAAAACTCGCATGAACAGTACCGACCACGTCACCTTCGCACGAAGCAGCAGCGTTACCGGAGACGTGGCTGAATTCGAACTCAGCAAGTGTTGCAAGCAGATTCGACGAGGCCGAGGTCCAGCAGGAAGGGGACACGTCTCGCATCGGTGGCCAGTCCAACGCGAGACACGTCTCGCCTACCAGCTTCGCACCCGGTGCCACGTCCGAGCTTCGCTTAAGCCACGTCACCGAGACGTGGCCTCGCCTGATTAGTCCAAAGCTCGCAGGTGCCACGTCTTCTCCCCTCCTCTCGCTTCATGGCCTTCGCTCCAGCAGCCATGTGCTCGCTTCTCAACCACAGATCTGAACCTCGCCCTATAAATAGGAGGGTGCGAACCCTCCCGGCTAGAATTGGAAAATTTCCATTTTTGGCCCCTTCTTCCATATTTTCACTATTTTGACTTTTCCTGATATCAATTTTAGCACCCGAAACACGTCCCGAGACCCCGAGAAGCCCGGAAATTTTATCTTTTCGGTTTTGAAGCCCTACCTTCGCAGAGCCCGGTTTTCAATTAAGCTCCCAGTTTTCAACATAGAAAGACATATTTAAAGCCGAAATGCTATCCAAATTACTATTTTAACCCCCGGTTAACTTAAGGTGAGTTCAATATATAGGAACAATTGTATGTTATGTGTTATATATGCTATGTGCTTCTCATTGTTGTTATTTTGAGTTATTCTCCCGTGTTATTTTATTCGTTATGTTTATAGAAAATATAATACCTTTGACCATGTGATCAGTGAAAGGACTTAGATTCACATTGGTACTGGTACGTAGCCTCTGGCCATGTAGAGCATGTCTCCGTAAGAGAATGACTTCTATTCTATGGCATTGGCATAAGGTTTGATAGGAATGGTATGTAGCCTCTGACCATGTAGAGCATGACTCCGTAAGAGAATGAACTCTATTCTATGGTATTGGCAAATGGTTAGACAGGGCTATAAGCCTGAAATCTAACAAAATGTTAATCAGAAATTCTAAGTCTTCTGTGCCAATTGGGCCAAAGCTTTATTGATGCATATCAAGTATAGAAATCGTTATGTCTCATTCAAATGTATATCTTTGAATAAAGTCTTTGATTGATATGAACTCTTGTCACATGATTTCACATATGTCTTCTTGTTTCCTTCTGTTTCTTTCATACTGGTATATGTAAGGCATAAAATTATATTGTATCTATCTATTGAATTCACTAAGCGTTATCGCTTATTCCTCTCAATATTTAACAATTGCAGGTGATGAGTATTCCAATATAGCTTTATACTGTTGAAAGATTTAGAATAGTTAATAGTATTTCTCTGTATTTTCAATATTTATGTATGTATATGAATAGTAGATTCCTTGGTAGACATGAAATTGTAATAAACTTAGTCGGTTTGTATCCAATCCTTTGTAATCACTTTATCAATATAAAATATTGTCTTATAAATATGCATGCAGCATGTTTTGAGGAAGTAACTTAAGAAATCTTTTGAAATAGTATGAAAGTTTGGGTATTTCATAAATATGAAAGTTGGGGTCTTTTAGTAATCAAAGTAAACACAACCATTACATTGAAAATATAGTTATTTACATTTGTTTGATACGTAGTTTGTATACATCAAAAGTATAGCAAAGAGTAAAAGACATGATTTTATATCCTTCGTCTTCTCAAAAGTCTGCAGAAGTACCTGTCTACTGATTTCCTGAGAAAACAAGCGATTTTGAAAGAGTATCAGCATTCAACTGGTGAGTTCATAAGAATGTTTTTGAAATGTAAACCTATCATTGAATCTGTAAAAGAATGATTGTATGATTCTCAAGAAAAAACAATATTTTCGTGCATATGTGTTTGTCACGGCCGTGAACACCAACCTGGCAAGATTTTGGTGATTTTCGAAGAAAAACTCGGGTTTTCACGCTTATTTGGGTCCGACTCTCATATAAAATTTAATTATATATATTAAATGATTTTCCAACCCATAAGATTTTAATGTAACTAATAAAATTTAAAATTTTATTTAACGGAACTTGACTAACGTTCATGGAAAAAGGTCAGGGTTGTTACATCATCCCCCGATAGAGGGAATTTCGTCCGGAAATTCTATCATAAAATACAATCTTGCACTCGAAAAAAGATGTGGGTACTTCTGTTGCATTTGATGTTCTTGCACCCAAGTCAATTTAGGTCCCCGCTTGGCGTTCTAGCGGACCATCACTATCGGTATACGACTTTGTTTTGTTTGTTTGACTTCCCGATCCATGATTTCAAATGGTTCTTCCACGAAATTTAGGTTCTAGTTGATCTTGATTTCATCAAGAGAGATCACAAGGGTTTTATCGCGTAGACACTATTTAAGATTTGACACGTTGAAGATGGCATGAATGTTGCTAAGCTCTTGGAGTAATCGAAGTTTGTATGCTACGAGACCGATCCTAGCGAGGATCTTGAATGGTCCAATGTATCTCTGATTTAGCTTTCCATGCTTATTAAAACGTATCATGCCCTTCGAGTTACTGACATTCAACACAACACGGTCACCAACCTAGATTTCCAAGGGTTTTCGTCTTCTTTCGGCGTAGCTCTTTTGTCTATCTCTGGAGGATTCAGTTGTTCTCGGATTTGCATGATATTTTCAATGGTTTCTCGAATGATTTTTGGGCCTGTGAGAGTGCTGTCGGGGACTTGACCCTTAGCTAGCTGCCCATCATCCACCTCAGCCCAGCACAGAGGGGATCTACACTTACAACCATAAAGGGCTTCAAACGGCACAACTTTTATACTAGTATGATAGTTGTTGTTGTAGGAGAACTCGACCAAGGGTAAATGGGTATCCCACGACTTGCCAAAGTCTATAACACATTCCCTCAACATGTCTTCCAATGTCGAAATGGTCCTCTCATTCTGCCCATCGGTTTGCAGGTGGTAAGTTGTGCTCATATCCAGCTTAGTTCCAAGAGCCTTCTGC
Source organism: Lactuca saligna (assembly GCF_052625555.1). Taxonomy (NCBI): domain Eukaryota; kingdom Viridiplantae; phylum Streptophyta; class Magnoliopsida; order Asterales; family Asteraceae; genus Lactuca; species Lactuca saligna. Next base: position 36,160,099 of record NC_136419.1, on the reverse strand, counting down.
AGTGACTGCCAAAATCCAGAGGTTAATCTACTATCCCGATCGAAAATAATGGACACAGGCACACATTGCAGTCGAAATATCTCTTGAATTTTGGTTTGTGTCAATTTCTCCATTTTGAATGTTTCTTTGATTGGCAGGAAGTCGGCTGATTTAGTTAATCTGTCGACGATTACCCAGATAGTATCATAATGACTCGGAGTTTTGGGTAATTTAGTGATGAAATCCATCACATTCCTTTCCCACTTCCACTGAGGTATTTCTGGCTGTTGAAGTAGACCTAAGGGCTTATGATATTCCACATTCACCTTGGCACAAGTCAATCACTTGACCATGAAGGTAGCGATCTCTGCTTTTATGTTTGACCATTAATAGAACTTTTTGAGATCCTGATACATCATATCTGAACCTAGGTAAACGGAGTATCAAGTCCTGTGAGCTTCACTCGTGACAACCTCTCTGTAACCACCGAACTTTAGGGTCAAGATCCGGTTCATGAAATAGCAGACTCTGTCTCCTTTGATCTCTAAGTTCTTTTCCATTCCCCTCAAAGCTTCATCCGGCATGTTCTTTGGTTTCAAGGCTTCCATCTGAGCCTTTTTAATTTGAGCATACAAATGGGAATGGATGGTCATTATCAGTGCCTTCACTCTACAACCTGAGTACTCTTTTCGGCTGAGGGCATCTGCTACAACATTGGCCTTGCCTGGATGATAGTGTATTTCAAACTCATAATCATTGAGTAGCTCTACCCACCGACGTTAACTCATGTTCAACTCTTTCTGATAAAAAATGTGCTATAGGCTCTTATGGTCAGTGACGGCAATGCACTTATTTTCGTAGAGATAATGTGTCTATTTTTTTAATGTGAAGACCACTGCTGCCAACTCCAGGTCGGGAGTTGTATAATTGACTTCGTGTGCCTTCAAATGTCTCGAGGCATAAGCAATAAGCTTTCCTCACTACATGAGCACGCAACCTAGGCCCTGATTGGATGCATCATAGTAGACAACGAAGTCCTCTATCCCTTCTGGCAAAGACAAGATAGTTACACTGCATAAGGCCTGCCTCAATGTTTGGAACGCAATATCTTGCTTTTCTCCACAACTCAACGTTACACCTTTCTGAGTCAGGGTGGTTAGAGGCTTAGAAATCTTGGAGAAGTTCTGGATCAACTTGCGATAGTAGCCAACAAGACCCAAGAATTGATGGATTTTTTTGGGCGTCTTCGGTGCTGAACAATTCTTAATCGACTTGATTTTGGAAGGGTCCACGTGTATGCCTTCCTTGCTAACCATGTGACCGAGGAAAGTTACCTTTCTGATTCAAAATTCACATTTAGAGAATTTTGCATATAGTTTGTCCACCCTTAAAGTTTCTAGCGCTAGGCTCAAGTGATTTCTATGATCTTCCTCACTTTGAGAATAGACAAGTATATCATCAATGAATATTATCACGAACTTGTCTAGGAAGGGGCGGCAAACCCGATTCATTAGATCCATGAATACTGCATGTGCATTGGTCAGACCAAAGGGCGTCACTACAAACTCGTAGTGACCATATTGAGTTCGAAATGTTGTCTTAAGAATATCACCCTCATCGACTTACTATTGATGGTACCCTGATCTCAGGACTACCTTTGAGAAGTAACTGGCTCCTTGAAGTTGATCGAAGAGGTCGTCGATTCGGGGAAAAGGGTAGCGATTTTTGATGGTGATCTTATTTAGTTCGTGATAATCTATACACATCTGAAAGTATCCATCCTTCTTTTTCAAAAATAAGATTGGGGGTCCCTAGGGTGAGAAGCTTGGTCTAATGAATCCTTTGTTGAGCAGTTCGTTGAGCTGGCTAGATAACTCTTGCATTTCTGTCGGCGCTAGATGGTAAAGGGACTTGGCTATAGGAGTACCTCTAGAGATTAAGTCGATTCTGAACTCGACTTGTCATTTGGGAGGGATTCTAAGAAGATCATCGGGAAAGATATCAGTAAAGTTGCAGACTTTAGGGATGGTCTTGGGATCCTTAACTTCCTGCTTTTCGTTAATGACAGGGGCTAGGAACTCTTGACACTCTTTTCGCAGATATTATTGGGGTTTGATGCATGATATGATAAAAAGGCTTGAGCTGAGTTTATCACCATAGATAATGAGGGTTTCACCGAATGGCAGATTGAGGCGAATGTCTTTTTCATACAAAGGATATCGGCACGATTGGGGCACAACCAATCCATGCCGATGTTGACATCAAAGCTTTTTATGGAGACTGGCATTAGGTCGTTTAGAAATGAATGGTCATTTAGGGTAAGGATACAACCAATGGATACGTCATTAGTGCTCTCTTTCTTTCCGTTAGCCATCTTGACGGTGAACGTTTCGGTTAAATGTTAGGATTTATGCTTGAGTAGATGTTTAAATGCATGACTAACAAAACTCCTCTCTGCACCACTATCAGAAAGAATGCATGCATAAAAGTTTTTAAAGAGGAATATACCCGTAAATATGGTTGGATCAGTGACTGCCTGATCCTGGCCCATAGCAAGGACTCTTTCCGTGTTGCCACTGTTGTCGCTTTTGGGCAATTCCTCTTTTAATGCCTAGTTTCACCACAGCCATAACAGGCTTGTCCAACTCCCGCTCCCGGAGCCTAATTGGTTGGTTGCACTCTTGTTTTGCATAAATCAACCGTGTGTTACTTTTTGCCACAGCTATAGCATTGCGTGTCACAAAAGGGTCCTTGATGATGAAAGTTACACTTATCGTACCTTGGAAGGGTATCAACATATCTACTGGCAGGTGCTTGAGTTACCGGAACAATAGCAGGAGTGTTAGCAGCATGAACTTCCACAATTTGCTATTTCTTGGAGGGGTCTTGCACAGGTTTGCCCTTGCACTTGTTCCAAAACTTTTTCATCCTTAATCTCCTTGGTTGGTTCATGGGCTACTGGAACGGGATCCTGGCGATCCCCGTGATCAATCAAAGTCTGCACCACTCATTTAACACTATCAAATGTCAGCGAATTTCCGCCAAGACATTCCCCAAAGTTGGGGGTGTTATTCCCCATATGTATCTTTCTACTTTCTTGCTCTCTAGGGTGACTATTCCCAGACAGAGAAGAGCAAGATCACTGAATCTCTCAGTGTAAGTAGCAATGTCGGATCCTTTCATCTTTATGTTCTAGAGCTCCTCCTCTAGCTTCTGCATCTCGCCTTGTGGGCAGTACTCAACGAGCATTAGTTCTTTTATATCCTCCAAATTGATGGTATTAGCCACTCGAAGATTTAGGGATTTAACTTTGCCATCCCACCAAGTTAGTGCACTGTCGGTGAAGGTGCACGCTGCAAACCTCACCTTCTTGGATTCGGGGCAAGCACATATCTCAAAGATTAACTCTGTCTTCTCGAACCATCATGTTAGGGCAATGACACCTCTAGTGCCATCGAAAGACTGTGGCTTAGCATTCGAAAAATATTTGTATGTACACTCCCTTGTTTGCCTATGATTGTCACCAAGATTGGATGTTGGGGCACCACTACCCGCCCCACTTGTACCAGTGGCGTTGATTTGAGACATTGCAGTAGCCACATCGGCTGTCATAACTACTTGGAAGACAGCTAGGTCAAACTGAGGAGGTGGCAACATCAGATCTCTCAGGGGATTGTTGTTCATTCTATTGGGTCTCTTCCTCGGAGGCATCTTACTCTAAAATAATTAAGAAGAAGAGGATGGTAAGTCCCCAAGATTTTAGAAACAAGTAATAAGAAACAAGCCATATCTCTACCTGATAGACAAAGTGTGCTACTAAGTGATATACAAAGAAGGTCTAGCAATACAAGTAAACTATCGCTAGAAAATAAACAAGAGGAAACACTTTGAATGAATCTCTATACTGAGTTCGGATCTAGATAAAATACGGCTATAGTATTTTAAGTTGTTTGCTCTGTTCTATCGATCCCTTGTTGCATATAGTTTGGTAAGTTTTAGGCTTGTTGCAACACCACAGGCACTCCTAAACACGTGTTAGTCGTGTCTCAAATAAATATAGTTGATCAAGAAATATTTATTCCAGACATTATTACATAACTATTCAGGTTTAACTGCAGTGTCCAACATGCAAATACTTTTGTTTTGTTCTACTAGCAATACTGTTTCTGGTGTGTGTGTGTGTGTGTGTATATATACTTGCATACTTCTTATAAAATACTTATATTTTTAAAAGTATACTTTTAGTTGATAACACTTCGGCCCCATAGTGTTTATAGTTGTATACCATTTAAGGTTCGGTATACTTAGTTCACTATAAATAATGGATCTGATACTAATCTGTCACACCGCCAAACCGAAACAGAGGAAACGTTTGTGGGTGGAGGACGTCATGTACATTATCACAACAGTTATATCATAGTAATCAAAGTAAACACAACCATTACATTGAACATATAGGTATTTACATATGGTTGATATATAGTTTGTATACATCAAAAGTAGAGCAAAGGGTAAAAAGATGCAACTCTATATGCTACGTCTTCTTAAAAGCTTGTGAAAGTACCTATCTAGTGAATTCCTGAGAATACAAACGATTTTGAAAGAGTATCAGCATTAAGCTGGTGAGTCCATGTGAATGTTTTTGGAATGTAAACCTGTCATTGAATCTGTAAAAGAATGTTTGTATGCTTCCCAAGAAAATCCAATATTTTCTAACATATGTGTTTGTTACTGTGTTCCATAAAGTATTAGTTCGTATGCCGGGTTACCACCAGCTGTATGTTATAATGTTGTTTTGAATGAGAAACTTGGCTACCACCAGTAGTGTATAGAATGTTCAGTTTGAAAACACTGGTCACCACCAATATGTATAGTAGATTCTCTACTTAAAATAAAACCATGAATTGTATTCCCTGGAATCCTCCAGTGTAATGTATAGTAGTTCTATTAGTTAAAATAAAACTAATGAAGAATGAAATCTCGTAAACAAAGGTTAGTTTATACTATTGTGAGTCGTATAACAATGCTTGATATGAATGATCACCTCTACGACATTCTTCAGGCGTCGGACGGTATGATATTTGTCAACCCAAGCATGCCTGTCTAATTGTAGCTAGCAGTTCAGGTGTGGGATTGTTAGTCCCGAATAGATCTATTCACAAATCTCATGCTCTCCCTCCAGGAGACTTTGGTTACACTAAATGATAGGATTTCGGCCGTATCCCGAAGGGTACAATGGAAGAGATGTCTCACAATCATGTCTTAACTAGTTTACGTGTGGTTTTGTATAGTTCTTTTGTATTTGAATCCGTTTGTATACCTTGTAGAGTAACAATGATTATACTTAAATAATTATTTCGTGTTCTACTCTTGAATCCAAAAGTAGTAATGTATATCATAAGCTAAGTCTTCCATAGTTTATGTGTTTGTTAATGTATAAACTATGCATCAGTAAAAGTATGTATTGAAATCCCAAACAATACATATTATAGTTTGCAGGGTTATGTACTTGGTTCATGTATTGATCTAAAAACTATGCAATTATGGCTGTAAGTTGAAAACGTCTCTTATGCTCAACATGTTACAAAATGGATAAAATATCTAAAATGTTTTATAAAAATAAGTGATCTTTTAGTTGTATAAATTGTATAAGTTTTAATCCTATGAAATTCTTTTGCTTAAGCTCACAAAAATCATTTGTATTTGACTTCTATTCCTCCACCGGAAAACATTAAAAATAGAAAAGCGTAGGGGTATGAACTCACAGTTAATTGCGTTAATGTGTTGGATTGTTATACTGGAATGAGGACCCTCGAGTTGTTTGTGGAATTAACGGAATCCTAATAATAATTAAACACATATATGCATTTTATTAGCGAAACCATTAATTATAGTGTTGGAAAACACGTGCTTTTGGTTTAGGAATGTTACCGAGATTTGTTTGAATCGGAAAAATAGGTGTTTAGCTAAGTTCATGGTTTAAGGTGATTGCCGCCATGAACAGTTCTCGGCCGTGAACATATTTCTATCCTTGAATGGTTTACGGTCCTTGAATGGTTTACTGCCTATTCTTGGTGTTCTTTGTGAAAATAAGAAGATTTGAAGGGTTCACGACCGTAAACTCAAGAATGATGAATGCTTGATTTGATGAAAATGATGTATGCTTGATGCTCCAAAACAAGTTCTAAGGTGGATTGGATGAATTTTGGATGATAGATGAGGGAATTCTTGAGTTTTCGATTGGTGGTTTTAGAGAGAGAAATTAGTGTTTTCAACCGGTCTTGGAGAAATGATGGTAAAAACATATATGTAGGTTGGGTTTACTGTCGGATGTGGGTCGCCGACCGTGAACGGTTTACGGTCGTGATCGGGTTCACGGTTGTGAACACCAACCTGATAGGATTTCGCTAATTTTCAAAGAAAAACCCGGGTTTTCGCGGTATTTTGGGTCTAACTCTTATATAAAATTTAATTATATAAATTAAATGATTTTCCAAAGCATAAGATTTTAATGGAACAAATAAAATTTTAAAATTTTATTTAACGGAACTTGACTAAAATTGATGGAAAATGGTTTGTGTTGTCACAATAAATGATTATATTGTAACTTCTAAACCAAAAAACAATATTTAATGTTTTAAATAATTAAAATAATAGAAATTAAAAGGTTAAGTTAATAAGTTTTTAAAAAATAATAAACAATAACGACAACTATAAATAACGTTATACAATATATCATTTTTTATTTTCATTCATGTATAATCTGTAGATAAAAGTTATTCAAACGATTGAAATTATCTAATTTTAATAAATGTAGATATTATTATATAATTTAAAATAATCAATAACCTAGCATATGAATTATTATATCAAATTCAACATTAAAAAAATTATTTTATATTTATAAATATATGTTACCTATATAGATGTAGACGCATAGAGTCTTCATAAATTAATGCATATATAGTTTAATAAACGTTTTCCATGACATCACAATATGGACCCGTATGAAAAGGAAAGTAAATGACCAATATCTTCGAACTAAATGCTTGTACCCCCTAACAAAATATTACATTCAAGGGTAGACAGATGACCATTTAAGAGTAGATGCATGTCGACGCATATTTAATGTACTGTGAGCGTTGACTCAATAGGACAATATTTGACGCGTGATATATACATGATTAGAAGATGTTATTTGACCCCGATGAGGAATCTTATAGAAAGACCATACTTGATGAGTGATATTTACTATATAAATAAATAACATTTTGTAAAACTTATCGTGCCCCTTACATCAATTATCTTATGCTACCCCGAATATATGAATTGTATAGCATTATTTGGTACGGCTGCATTATCGATTCCTACAAGGATATATTCAACACATTGGAGCACATGATGGATTTTTTCGTGTTAAATATATTTTAAGTTTAACAATCTGACATGATATTTTGTTTATAATTAATTTAGTAAGTAAAAAAGTACAATCATACATTCTGATTGTTACAGTAAAAAAAAATTACTGGGATTAATGATTTTTTTTAAAATTATTTAAAAATGGGTTTGACTTTAGTGAAAGTAGAAAAATAACACACAACGTTAGAGTTGCACATGAATTTCCTATTAAACACATTTTTATAGAAAAAAACATTTTGATAATGTTCCAAATACTCAAAGGGGAAACCAATCTTACAATTAAAAAAATAGAAAGAATTATTTTACTATTTAAGTGGATGTTGCTCTAACTCAATTGAAAATTAGATTTAAGCCAATACAATATTTTGAATCTATTTTTGGATTTTTGTTTGATTATCCAAAGTTCAAAGTTTTACTTGACGATGAATTAAAAAAATATTGTGTGGAACTTGAAACTAGTTTGACAAACTTGATACAGATGGTATATATATAATTAGAAATTTTGCAGGTAATGTTGATAGATAAACTATACAAATGTGACTTCATTGGACAACTATTTGAAAATGAACATATTTATATAAGTTTTTATTGACAATACCATTTATGATTGTTTTTGTATAAAGAAGTTAATTTTTTTATTTAAGTTATTGGAATCATATATGGAAAGGATCATGATTCAAGAAATATTATACGGATTAGCAAATTTGAGTATCAAAAGTCATTTTCTATAAATTCTTTTTTATGATAAAGTAAAGATACGTTTTTGCTTAAAAAAAATACACCAACACATCCGTTGAAATGAGTTTTTATTTATTTTCGTTTGTTTAACCTTAATATAGTACTTTGACTATGAAATTTATTTTGAGTTTTACTCTATTTTTTTTTCAATATAAAGGCAGTCATTAATTATTTGGCCCAGAGCATTGAAAGTCAAATACGGTCTCTTATTAGAATTACCGGCAAATTTCATGCTTATGATATTTTCTTAATTTTCTGACGCTTTTCCAACCAAACATATATCTATGAAACATGTTTTCTACGGATTTCCAACTAAATGCCTTTTGTTAACAGGTTATTTAATATTTGTTTACAGTTTTTCCGACCAAATGTATTCCAACCACAATATTTACTACACATAACCGACCAATTCTTTGTGATACGTAATTAGTTACATATTTACACTTAAATACAATCAAAATGTAGTGTTGTTTCCCTTATGAGCATCGGCCAATTAGGGTGCTCAAAATCCACATTTTTTTAGCCAGCATTACCACCGATTATTCAAAGTTCAAACATTATTGAGTTGCTCGAATTTTATCACCCCTTCGCATCAAGAAAATAATTCCCTTTATTTTAATCAAATGTTATTAGACGGAAAGGCAGCATGACTAAAAAGATGTCATTTTCAGTGATAAGACTAAAATGAGAAAAAAAGAATTGAGACTAGACGCAGTATATTCTCAGTGACATGGATAAGGTCATAGGGCAATAATCGAAGGAAATCTAAAGGATAAGACACAAACTGAACTAGATCTTCAATTTATGAAAATATTGTTTTCAACATAGGAATCCATCATTGACCAGAGACACTCATCTGTCATCATCAAATCCTGGCTAGAATATTGAGAGCTGAACTCGTTGACAAAATTAAAAGGTGACAACAACTTATTTCCTAATGGTGTTATGGCATCAATGTCTGTTAGAAATGGGTCACTCCAGAAATTATCTTCAAGTTCCTCATCGAATGTTTGTGGTGTTAAGTCACTAAAAAGTGCACAATCTGAGCCACTCAACTGACACGATGATATCTCTGTGAGTGAGGAATATGAAGGTGATCCAGATGATACTCCTGCCAATAAATTTTCAACATCGGGTTGATGTTGTAGATCTGTCTTGTTAACAGTATTTTCTTTAGAGTTAGCCTGATCATATTCTAGGGTTCCTAAGTGTTCAGTTGAAGACACATTGTGGTCACTCTGAACTCTCTTCTTCAAATGTGTGTTCCAACGATTTTTTATCTCATTGTCGCTTCTTCCAGGTAACTTCATAGCTATTGTTGACCATCTGCGTTAAAAGTTAAAAAATCTATTTAGAAACAGAAAATGTGATAATGTGATACATAATTTTGTTAGCAGAAAAGGTTATCAGGACTTACTTGTTTCCGAGCTTGTTATGTAAATCAATAACCAGATCGTCTTCTTCTTTTGTAAAATTTCCATGTTTAATATTTGGGCGAAGATAGTTCATCCATCTCAACCTGCAACTTTTACCACTTCTAGACAAACCTTAACAAAAGAAATCAAAGACAATAAGCATGTGTCCAAATCCATGTGATAAAAATTTGAAGACGTTGAATTAAAAGTGACTTCTAATACCAATAAACTTGGGAAGTAAAGCCCAGTTCCAATGGCCATATCTTTGGATGTAAGCTCTTAACTTGTTGTCTTCATCTTCACTCCATGCACCTTTTTTCAACCCATTGCTGTCGTAACGTGCTGACTTCACCATCTTTCTGCTTTCGAACTCTGTATAGATCTATATACCTACGATGGTTAATTAACATAAAATTACATCTCTCTTTCACTTGAACTATATAACCGTTAAGCCTTGCAAGTGACAACGTGCTGCGATAGAAATAACAGTTGTTTGTTTCAAAGAAAGTACAAAATATTAGTTACAGAACTACACACGAAAGTTCCTACATATATTTTTTATTTTGATGATGTAAGCACACCACACGTCATACGCTCCGGTTAACATATTTTAGGATTCATTTAAGGAAGAGAAAAATAGTAACATGCAATGGTTTCATCGGTAAATGCAACTATTTACAATAATGACTCTATATATCTAATTAAGAAAATTACAAATTTGGTTATTGCGGTTTGCTAATTTCTTTTGTTCCAATAGATTGCAAATTTTATCATTTTTAGTTAGTATGATTGTTGATTTGGTATCTAATTTTGACAAAGTTAGTTAATCTTTGTTAGATCCTTGTAATTTACCAATTCATTTTGTTTTTTTTACTGCTATCCACTTCAATTACTATTGCCTTACAGAGAGAAAGAAACGGAAATGAAATCGTTACTACGTCGATTGACATACACAAAAGAAATATATATAGAAAAGGAAAGAACAACTAATTAACGATAACAAACTATAACAACATAGAAGTAAATATCATAACTGACTTAACTAACTAGCTGACGTGACATCAATAATTAGCATCCCCATCAAGTTGGAGAAATGGAAACTCCAAACTTGTTAAGTAAGTGATAGTGATTCTTGCTAGGAGGATTCATGATAAAGATATCAGCTACATAAGAAATATTTGGAACATGTTAAAGAGAGAACAATCCTTCTTGCAATTTTTTTGGAACAAAATGACAATTAAGTTCCACATGTTTTGTTGTCTCATGGAACACAATATTTTTGGATATGTAAATGGTTACTAGACTATCACATTGATTAATGATCTATTTCTTCAAATTCCATGATATAGGGCTTCCTTTAAGCGTAATAAAGAATCCACTTATGTTTCTTCTTGAAAGAGGGTGTGCAGCCCAATATGAGTTACAGTAAGCATGGGAGCGGGGTTCCATATATATGAAGAGCGGTTTCCATATGTGGTAATCATGGGTCAGACATGAATTGACTTAAATGTCAAATAGTAAAAGCAATGATTGGTCTTGTATTTGTCAAGAAATACAATTTTCCATAAGCCTTTAATATAATTATGGATGAGGTAATATATCACCTTCATTCATTAAGAACATAATATTTGAAGGAAGTGGACAAAGAGCATTTCCTTCACATTGGAATTCTAAAAGTAAATATGTTCTTAAATTCCATTGAATTAATACAACTCCATTAGATGAGTATAGAACTTCTATTCCAAGGAAGAAATTTAAAAATCATAAATCTTTAATCTTGAACTTGTCATCAAGGATGATTTCAATGGAGTAATTTCTTTAAAACTGTTTTCTGTCACTATTATAACTATTCGGTTTTAGGTTACAATAACAATGTACTTGCGAAGTTTCACATAACACTTATGGATATGTGCAACCTAAAACATTTTATGACTTTTCACTATTAATAGCAACATACTTTATGAAAGAAAACTATAACCCGATGACAATAAAAATAATATATAGGAAACATACCTTTTCTTAAATTGAATTAAGCTAATCAAACTCTTTGAATATCTCATTGGAAAAATTGCTCCCATTATGTAGTAGCCTCTAATACATCAGACGAAAACCCTAGGATTGAATATACAAGAGAGGGGAGAGAAGAAAATCAGGATTTCTCAATATATGAGAGGTAGTGGCTGATTTTGCTTAAAGGGGCCTCTATTTATTCCTGCTAGATAATCTAGAAACCCTTAATTCGAATAATAAAATAATAATATTTTATTCTTATTCAAATTGTGTTTCCTTATCTGACTAAGAAGCTTCCTGAAATCCTAAAGAGAACTCCTAGTGTCGTCTATCCTGCCAGATAATCTAGAAACCCTTAATTCGAATAATAAAATAATAATATTTTATTCTTATTCAAATTGTGTTTCCTTATCTGACTAAAAAGCTTCCTGAAATCCTAAAGAGAACTCCTAGTGTTGTCTATCCTAGGAAGCTTCTTGATTCACTAATTTGCCCAACTCTTAAACAACTATAGTCCAATATATATACCTCTAATTAATTCTAATTAACCAATAATTAATTTCAAAATAAATTCTAATTATTGATTATATGGCCAACCTAAAAAGGATTTTACTTTATTCATCAAGATTATACCACTTTCGGTAAGACCTTAGACATATAATCCAACAGTTTCCCACTTGGATAAGTCACCCACGAAAATTGCAAGTGTAACTCCAAATAACAAGTAAAGAGCATTTTCCAAAGAGAAAGCTAAACCTTGATTACATCAGATGTTAGCCATAAGATAAGTGATTAGCTAGCTTTCATTCTTCCTAATACTGTAGGGACACGAGACATGGATTAGAATCAATTTCATGGTCCAAGATTTTGTTTCTCTATTTTCCAATTTGTGATGACATCATCAGACTACTAATTGAACACATCAATTTAGTCCCAGCTAAGCCCATAATTATAATGTCAACATTAGATGACCGAGGGGCCCAAAGATGTCGTTTTTCCTTAGAACGCAAAAGGAACAAATAAACATTAACTATATAATCATACATTTTACAAACCAAATCACATATGGGATTACACTTTTATATAATCCTGTTACGGATGACTTGATGCAAACAAATGCACAGCAAGTTCGTAAACTATGGCTTATATATCTCCATTTAAGAATAGAAGATTTTATCATCTCAGAATTACTTGTGCTTAATTCCATGAAGTAATCTCTAAGTATGGGTTATTCAATACTCAAAATCCCTATTTTCTAAGTACTCATGAATCTTGTAGCAATCCCTATGCAATGTTCAATCCCTGTGGACAATGTACAAAAAATTCATGATAGTCTTAAATCAATACTTACTCTTAAAGTATGAGAGACTATGACATTTTGAATAAATTAATGTTCAAGAATTAAAGCACATCAATAAATTAAATGACTAATGGAATCACACACCTTGAACAGAAATAATTTTCTATTTTTTTTATCTCCATTCAATTACAAATTATTTTTGCTACGTTGTTTCAAAACTATTAACTAACTACTAAAATGTACAATCAAATACAATCTCTTAGCTCAATGTTCCTAGCATGTTTAAAGTGCTTAATATTTCTTAAAACCTTTGTGATAAGATGAAAAAGATTATCCTTTAATGAAACACACCACGAGTTTGCATTTTACAACCTTATGTATGATATAATGGTACTTCCTTTCGGCATGTCACGATCCACCATGATCCTTCAGTTCTTTGGTCAATGCAACCACAAACCTCAATATCATAGAACACCTACATGGTCTCTTGGATTGATGGAACAACTATAAGATCTCCGATGAAATTCTTTAAACATGTCGTTTTCTTAGCCACCTTACTTGCTACGATGTTCACCGATTCATAAGTAGAATAAGCCACAATTAGTTCCTTGGATCATTTCCACGTTATTGCTCCACCATTCAATAGAAATTCACAGTCAGATTACAGATAACTGTTATTCCAATCTGTTTGAAAGTTGGCGTCATTATAAGCAATTATATTATGTTTATCTTTGCCACTAAAAACTAAGATTATATCTTTTGTTTTTTGCAAATACTTAAGAATGTTTTTTTAGACTTTTCCAATGAGGTATAAAAGGATTTCCTTGATATCTACTAATGATGCTCAAAGCATTTGCCACATCAGGTCGAGTATAGGTCTGAATATACGTGATCAATTGTTACACCCCTAAACCAGAATGACGAAAACGTTCGGGGGTGGATGATGTAATATACAGTATCATATCAATTGCATAATAGAGATCAAAGCATTACAAACATTGTATTGATAATTCAATATTTACATTGTATTTGAATCATTGCTTGACTCAAAAAGTATACAACAAAAATATAAGACGCAGTAATTCTAGGCTTAGTCTTCACCAAAACCTTTATAGGTACCTGTCTACTGATTTCCTGAGAATACAAGTGGTTTTGAAAAGTATGTCAACAATTAAGTTGGTGAGTTTATAAGAATTTTGTATGAGAAGTGCATGTATTTGTTGCTTGAAAATACTAGTGTGTTCTTCAAGAAGATCCAATATTTTCTTTAAGCCCACAAATACACTTTTCAAGCCTCGATACCTTAATATGGAATTTGGCATGTTCAAAACATTCTACTTGAGCCATGTAAACATCCTTAGTTTGTTTCCCAACAAGGAAATCAGTTTGCATATCCATTTTCCATGCTACATAGTTATGATGAGCAGCTATGGCAAGCATGATGGGTTTTATAGATTACAATAACTATGTGTTTGTGGAATTTCACTTAACATGTAAGGGCACATGAAACCTAAAGGATCTATGACTTTAGCACTTTGAATGTAACATCCTATGAACAACAAAATAGTTTAAAACCTAATTAAACCATAATATAATAAAATATAGGAATTAGATTTCCATACCTTTGATTTGTTGTAGTAACAAATCACTTCAAACTCCTTATATAAAACCTTGAAAAACAAGCACCAGAATTCTTGTGCCACTGATGGCTCACACCTAAAACCCTAGAAACCTTAGAATAAAGAGGAAAGGGAGTGAATAGAGGTATAATTTTTGTTTTTAAGCCTTATGGAAAGAGCATTAACAAAATTGAGGCTAACAGGGATTCTATTTATATTTTAGGTAACTTAGCGACAAAGCAAGATTTGAAAATTTAAATAAATATTTAATCCCTATTCAAATCTTTCCATTATCTGCATCTAATACGCTTTTGGAAACCCTAAGGAGGCTCGCAAAACTATCCACCCTTTGGATGATTCTATAATTGCTTCTTTTGATCTGCTATTGAACAATTAATATTCACCATTGCACTTTTAATTAATTCCAATTACTCCCAAATTAATTCCAGGTTAATTCTGATTAACAATTAATTAATTCTAATTGATTTCTTATTAATTTATTAATCATATAAATTAAAAAATCAATTATAGAGCAATCGGTCTCATGTTAATTTATTAATTACATAATAAATTAACATATCAATTATCTATTTGCAATTAATATATTAATGGCATAGTATATTAACAGATTATTTATCTCTCTTTATCCTAATATAATTTGTAGTTATATCTGGTTATGAGGGAAACCTAAAAGGAACTTTGCTAATATTCAATACTATACTAATTTGCTTGTTGGCTTAGACACCTAATCCAACAGTCTCTCACTTGGATAAGTTTAAATCTAAACTATTGCTATAAATTATAAATTAAATAGTGAAGTGTGCTTTCCAAATCAACTATCGAACACTAGTTTAATATAACGTTGGTCTTTGATAGGTGATTAAATATTCCTTCATTCAGCAGGATATTGTATGTGTGCGAGACATTGATCATAATCAATCTCTTAGTACATTTTGCTTCCCGATTTCTGATATATAACGACTAGATTCTGACTACTTATTGAACTCATCAATTTAGTTTGGATAAGGCCTTGCACATGAATGTAAAAATTAAATCATCGAGGGGCCCAAAGATACCGCTTTTCTCGTTAAGGAAAAAGGATAGAATAACTTTCGACTCATATGCATGTATCTTTTACTCACCAAATCTTTCATGATACTATGTTTTATAACATCAAGTTACTGATGTTTTTATGCAACACCAGTGAATAACTGACTTGTAGATTGCAACTCATATATCTCCATTTCAATAATATAAGATGTCATCATCTCCGAATTACTCATGATAGAATCATGAAGTAATTCTCTGAGCGTGGATTTATCGAATACTCTAAATCCCCATTTACTAAGTATTCATTAACACTGTATTGGGTTTTAGTTCAAAAGTAATTTCAAAAAACTCATATCATGGCAAACAAAAGACTTTAAATTCCGAACATAAGATAAACATTTTATACCTACCTAGGATCATCTTGCAAGTTATATAAAGATTAAACACCAACCATAGAAACGATGAATAGATAACAACCTTTGGTGTTTTTTGGGTCCTATTAGGAGGGTTGGAAGTTAATGAAAAATTTGGAACCTTTGAGATACCAACAATGAGTCAACATGATGCAATGTTAGTTAGAACTCTTAAGATTTAAGCCAAAACAAAAGTATGACTTAAAGATAGTATGTAAGCAACAATTTCTTCAAAATGCAAGACTAGAGAAGATAGGGACATGGAGATAGTCATGGATTCGGAAATTAAATCAAGGAGGAAAGATTGAGTGTAAGCCTCGTCTTTTATATGCATAAAGTGAATTTATGGACCACAAGTCCTTAACACTTTAAGACAATAATGTCCCCATCTCATAGTAGTGTCCATGCATGCTTCCTAGACTTAATACTTTTGATTAAAAAATTTGGAATGCCACGCACCTCCTTTATCCTTAAAGTTTTGGCCATACTGAAGTAAAAGAGAAGAATATGTTTAAATTTTATAAACTCAAAGATTATAAAATATAAACTTTGTCTTTATGTAAAAGATAAAAGGATTCAACTAGTCTAAAAGTTTGTACATGACTTATTAATTCATACATTATGAAATAGTATATTACCTACTAATAAAAATTATTATTTCTAATAAATAAATAATTTTCAATTTAATTATAATAGTTTATTGAATTTTTATTAATATCAATTTCCAATAAATATCAATTATATCAAGTTGTGTTAGTGTGACCCATTAGTATCATATGTTAATTAGCAATATTACTTTAGTATGACTCTCGAGCATACTAGATCTTTCAATCTCCCACTTGTGCAAGACTCTTACTAAACTGATATAGACAGTGGTAAATGTCTAGCAACAATTCACTGCCCCCATCAACATACGACTTTGTGTCATTCTATCAATTCCTAATTTCAAAAAATCTCAAAGCTACAATTGGTGTATAAGGTAAGTTTATCAGTAATCCCTTTGCTACAGACATCATGTTGAACATGAGATACAGATCACAATCAATTTCATTAGTTATTCAACTTTTGGTTAGGCGCCTTAGATGTTTGACCCTCAATACATAAGAGGAACAAATCCCATCTTGACTACATAAACCTCTTGCATAGTTCACACCATACTAGAAAATAGCTTTTATAATTGCCCAATTAAGGAACAAAATTTAACCATATTAAAGAATAGTACTCCCTACACTTAAGTCCCACAATGTATCACATGTGTTAAGGATACAAAGATACTACCTTTTTAATCAACTATCATTCATGATAGCAATCCATAAGATGATATTGATGCAGGTCAGTTCAAATCTAGATCTCTGAAAAGTACCTATGAAACTTGGTTACAACTACTTGCATACTTTAATATAGTGAGAGTAAACTAATCAGCTTCATATTAGTCTTACTTTATAATTTCTCCCAAAATTATTGTAACGCCCGTAGATAAGGGCTACTCAATTTAGGGACGATAGGCGTCAAAAATGAATTTTTGATGAAATATTATTTATAATGAATAATCTTAACCAAGTTGTAGTATATGTTACAAGGATTCCGTGCATATAAAGAACGCCGAAATCCGAGTTATAACGAAGAAGTTATGACCTGTCGAAGTTTTGCGACAGAACCGGTACGACACAGTGCGACGTAAAAAGTGAATTTATTTTAGAGAGATATTTAGCCTTTGAAATCTAAATGAAAGTCGTAGAATACGTTAAACCGTGAGTGTGCATAAAAAGAACGCCCAAATCTGACTTCGTATGAGGAAGTTATGATTTTTCAAAGTTTCGACTTAGCAGTATACAACCCGAATACTCGATTTGAGACCGAGTGGTTTTTAGTCGAAAGAATCTAAATTAGAATCGAAGATCTCATTAATTGTAGTAAAACGATAAAAAGATAAGCGAAAACGGACGTCGGATGAAGAAGTTATGATTTTATAACGGAATTTTCCTGTCCCGGCCTACTAAAAATAAATAATAAAAATAAATTCAAAATTAGCCGACTGAGTCTAAACGAAATTTGTAGAGCATAGTCTCACCTACGCGGGAATATAAAGAACGTCGAAAACGGAATTCGTATGAAGAAGATATGAATTTTTGAAGTTTATTAAATATTTTCGGTATTAAATTTAAATATAAATCTTCGATATTATCCAAGGGGGTAGTCAACGAGCTAATCCACATTACGCCCAGCGTAATGTGGGATTACGCCAACGTAAATCGAAAATCCAGACCCTATAAAAGGGAGTCAAGTGCAGCCGATTTATTTGCTCATTTCTCTTCTTTCTCTCGCGTTTTTGCATCGTTTTTCGTGCAAGAAATATCCCGAAGCCCCGGTATCATTCCCGAGCCCTGAAGCAAGTCCCGAGGCCCTGAACATCCCAAGAAGTGCAATTCCTGAGCCAAATCTCTGTCCGCGAGAAGTCCGATTTTTGTGAAGATCTTCCAGATCTACCGAAGAATACTACTTCTACAAGCTGTAGTGCTGTCCGATCATCTTCTGATCAAGTGAGTGTGTGGTTACTTTCTTCTAACGCATAATTATGAAGTATTTTATACGAAATACGTTTTTTGTGTATACTATAAAGTTGTTTATATGTGTGAGTGTATAGTCACTTTCATCTTACACATACATATGAAGTATTTGCTATGAAATACATGTTATGTGTTTATACATTGTTTGTTTACTTGAGATGGATGCTGAATGAATGTTTTATACGAGTTTTTAAATAAGTTGTATATGTAATTTATAGCTACAAATATGTTGGGTAGAACATGGGTAGATGAAATAGTTGATGTGTGTTGAAAGAATGTGATAAGAGAAAGGTGAGGATATAATGGTGATGATAATTAGGTGATGATAGATAGGTGATGAATTACGAGTCCAGGCGATGTTGTGGCTATGTATTCATGCGATGATAGTCTATCCCTTATTATGAATTACGAGTCTAGGCGATGTTGTGGCTGCGTATTCATGCGATGATAGTCTAACCCTTATTATGATTTACGAGTCCAGGCGATGTTGTGGCCGTGTAATCATGCGATGATACCCTAACCCTTATTAGACATATATTGAGGGAGTGATCCCCGAATTAGTATTGTCTATATGATACAGGCGATGATCCTTAGGAAAAGTTCTTAGGAGCAAGCTTATAAGGATATAAGATGTAAGGAGATGAGCGGTAACTATGATATAGGAGATGATCCTTACGATAATATCTTTAGGGAAGATTAAAAGAAGATAATGGGGATGGGTATTTGGGTTGATAGTTTGATGATTGAATATAATAATTATATTATTGTGGGTTGAAAACCCTATATGCTCACCAGGCTCCCAAGTCTGATCCACTCAGTTTTCTTTACATTACAGGTGATGGCACAAGATTATAGGTTGGTGGACTTGACGGGAGATTTTGGATTATAGATCAGTAGTTACAAATAACTGTCGTAAGGTTTATTTTATATTGTTTATGCGTTTGGTCTGTATCAAACATGACATCCCGAGGTTTTATTATTTAATGAAAATACATTCTCTTTGAGAAATGTTTTGATAAATTTTATCATATTTTATTTTGGGAACAAATTCCGCAACTCTTTTAATCAAAAGATTGCCTTGATTTTATAAAAACAAAGCATAAACAAATCGGTCTTTTCTGGGCGTGAAAATGGGGATGTCACAGTTGGTATCAGAGCATTAGTTTAAGAGAACTAGGAAATTGTAGGAAATTTCTAGACTTAAACTTAGAATGCTAAGTAATGATTGTGAGGAGTGTATCTAAAATATGTTAGGTAGTACACCTAAATTGACACAAGCAGTAGTTTATTTTAGGAGTGATGCCTAAAATGCTTTTATGTGCTAAATGTTATATGTTGCCATATATGATATTATTTGTTCGGATCTATGGTCTGTTGCCGAACGGATCTGGAAACCTTATGTGTGTAGGATTCTAAGCGTACGTCTACGATATTAGAACTAGCATGTAAACGTTTCGGAGTGATAAGGATGATTTGAATATCTATCGTGAATAAGGATCTAATTTCACCTTATTCGGTGTATAGATCAAAAATGACAAGAACCAGGAGTGTAGTTGGAAATGTGAACGAAAATAGGAATCAACCACCTATGGTTGACGAGTGGCTGTTGTAGCAGCAACACCTGAACAAATTACAATGGCTGGAGTGCGAACCATGATTCAAGCCATGATGGATGAACAAAAGGAGGAAATGAGACAATTGTTGTTGAACAACAGGAGTGAACCCTCAATACCAGTTGAACAACCTGAGCTGAATGAGGGGCAGTCAGAAGAAGGGAACTATAGTGGGACCATTGGTTAAGCCAACCCACCAATAGTTCTCCGAAACAACCAGGATAGAGGAAATGAAGGACGTGGATGCAACTACAAGGATTTCATGGCATCCAAACCACCATGTATTTCTGGGCGCCCGACACCGGGGCAAGTCATGGACTGGATCTCCGAGATGGAGACAATGTTTGAAAGTTGCGAGTGTAGCAACAAACAGAAGACCGCTCTTGCAATCCCTCTGTAAAAATCTGGAGTACTGAGCTGATGGAAGTTACTGGCCGGTTCAATGCCCAAGGGGGAAGCTAGCAAGATGTCTTGGGAAGAGTTCGTGGAGAAAATGAAAATGCAATACTGCTCAGAGTAGGATCTTCTGGAAATCAACAATAAGTTCCAGAATTTAAAGAAAGGAAAATTGAGCGTCATTGAATACGCTACAAGCTTTACGGAGAATATGAAGCTTATTCCATACCTAATTCCAACTGAACTTTCCAAGGTCAACAAGTTTGCCAATGGATTACCAGCGGACTTTGGTCCGATAGTCAAGCAAGAAACCACTCTGAAAGCCGCCATCTGGGCAGCCAAGAATGTTGAGACCCAAATAAGGGAAAAGGGTCTAGAGAGAGTTGAAGTTGGAGGGAAAAGGAAACACGGGGGATCTTCAATGATCAACAAAGAAACCAAACTCTCGAAATCTGGAGGAAAAGATGAAACCAAGTGGTGTGAAAAATGCAAGAAGAAGCACTTCGGAAGATGCGATGGAGAAGTGACCTACTATAAGTGTGGTAAGACCGGTCACTATTCCAGAGATTGCACATTCGACAATAGGAAGTGTTATGAATGTGGAGATGGTGGTCATATTTCGAAGAACTGCCCAAAGAAGGACAAAGCTGCAAAGAAAAACGTACCGCCACAGCCAAGGTCATTCCACATGATCCTCGACGAAGCGAATCAAGGATGAGGATTTTATATCCAACGATCAAGTTATGAAGTAACAGTGCGAATAGTAACTTATGATGTAGCCTATTAGAGGCATAGTATAGGGTGAACTTGAACTTTTGTGTAATAGTTTCAAGAATTAATATAAACCCTGGTTTTGTTATCTGATGTGTTGAATGATTACATGATTTATGTATGGTGACTTGGTTAACTGCGAGACAATACTTGGGACAAGTATGAGTATGTGTGAATGGTAGTAGAGATCTATACTACCGGAAGCACAAGACTCGCACTTGGATCAGGTAAAGTCGCAAGGTTACCAAGAAGCTAGTGATTGATTCCATTTTATTCTGGTATGTCATTACCATTGTTTCAGTAATGACTAGTAAGACGATTCTTGTTCCGACCCTATTAGTCATGTTTAAATTTGAGTTCGACTATGAGGAGTATGTTACGTGGTCTAGAGGACCAAGTTAGATGTAACATCTGACTTAAGTCAGAAGGTTGAAGTTAATGCGATTGATAGTGTCGTACTCGTTGTTAAAAGAAGTTTGTAGGTAGAAATGCTACATGCTGAAATGTGATTATATCACATTAGAATATGAAGGAGGGTATATTCCATTTTGGAATTTAACTCTCAGAGACCTGAGTCTAAGCATTGCATCATTCGATGAGAGGTCAGTAGAGCACAATCCATCGGTTTGTTACAATAGATAAAGGAAAGTATTTATCCTGAGAAGAAGAAGGAGTCCATAATAACGACTTATTTGGTAACTCGAGGGTTACAATTGAAAGTACAACATAGTACGATAAGCAGATGCAAGATTAGGCATCGTCTACGGTCAAGAAAGCCATAGAGTTAAATACTCTTTCGAGGAAACATAGAATTTACGATTATTACCTAGGATGAAGAGATAGTGTATGGAATCATTATACAAGTTCTATTTTCGTTGATGATTCCAGGACGTAATTATCCTAAGGGGGAGATAATTGTAACGCTTGTAGATCAGGGCTAGTCAATTTAGAGACGATAGGTGTCAAAAATGATTTTTTGATGATAGATTATTTATAATGAATAATATTAACCAAGTTGTAGTATATGTTACAAGGATTCCGTGCATATAAAGAACGCCGAAATCCGAGTTATAACGAAGAAGTTTTGACTTGTCGAAGTTTCGCGATAGAACCGGCACGACACAACGCGACGTAAAAAATGAATTTACGTTAGAGCGATATTTAGCCTTAGAAATCTAAATGAAAGTCGTAGAATACGTTAAACCGTGAGTGTGCATAAAAAGAACGCCTAAATCTGACTTCGTATGAGGAAGTTATGATTTTTCGAAGTTTCGACTTAGCGGTATACAACCCGAATACTCGATTTCAGACCGAGCGGTTTTTAGTCGAAACAATCTAAATGAGAATCGAAGATCTCATTAATTGTAGTAAAACGATAAAAAGATAGGCGAAAACGGACGTCGGATGAAGAAGTTATGATTTTATAACGGAATTTTCCTGTCCCGGCCTACTAAAAATAAATAATTAAAATAAATTCAAAATTAGCCAACGGAGTCTAAACGAAAGTTGTAGAACATAGTCTCACCTACGCGGGGATATAAAGAACGTCAAAAACGGAAATTGTATGAAGAAGATATGAATTTTTGAAGTTTATTAAATATTTTCGGTATTAAATTTAAATATAAATTTTCGATATTATCCAAGGGGGGAGTCAGCGAGCTGATCCACATTACGCCCAGCGTAATGTGGGATTATGCCCAATGTAAATCGCAAATCCAGACCCTATAAAAGGGAGTCGAGTGCAGCCGATTCATTTGCTCATTTTTCTTCTTTCTCTCGCGTTTTTGCATCGTTTTTTGTGCAAGAAATATCCTGAAGCCCTGGTATCATTCTCGAGCCCCGAAGCAAGTCCCGAGGCCCCGAAGATCCCAAGAAGTGCAATTCCCGAGCCGAAGCTCTGACCGCGAGAAGTCCGGTTTTTGTGAAGATCTTCCAGATCTACCGAAGACTACTACTTCTACAAGCCGTAGTTTTGTCCTATCATCTTCTGATCAAGTGAGTGCATGGTTACTTTCTTCTAACACATAATTATGAAGTATTTTATACGAAATATGTGTTATGTGTATAATATAAAGTTGTTTATATGTGTGAGTGTATAGTCACTTTCATCTTCCACATAGATATGAAGTATTTGCTATGAAATACATGTTATGTGTTTATACATTGTTTGTTTACTTGAGATGGATGCTGAATGAATGTTTTATACGATTTTTTAAATAAGTTGTATATGTAATTTATAGCTACAAATATGTTGGGTAGAACATGGGTAGATGAAATAGTTGATGTGTGTTGATAGAATGTGATAAGAGAAAGGTGAGGATATAATGGTGATGATAATTAGGTGATGATAGATAGGTGATGAATTACGAGTCCAGGCGATGTTGTGGCTATGTATTCATGCGATGATAGTCTATCCCTTATTATGAATTACGAGTCTAGGCGATGTTGTGGCTGCGTATTCATGCGATGATAGTCTAACCCTTATTATGATTTACGAGTCCAGGCGATGTTGTGGCTGTGTAATCATGCGATGATACCCTAACCCTTATTAGACATATATTGAGGGAGTGATCCCCGAATTAGTATTATCTATATGATACAGGCGATGATCCTTAGGAAAAGTTCTTAGGAGCAAGCATATAAGGATATAAGATGTAAGGACATGAGCGGTAAATATGATATAGGAGATGACCCTTAGGATAATATCTTTAGGGAAGATTAAAAGAAGATAATGGGGATGGGTATTTGGGTTGATTGTTTGATGATTGAATATAATAATTATATTATTGTGGGTTGAAAACCCTATATGCTGACCAGGCTCCCAAGCCTGATCCACTCAGTTTTCTTTACATTACAGGTGATGGCACAAGAGTATAAGTTGGTGTACTTGACGAGAGATTTTGGATTATAGATCAGTAGTTATAAATAACTGTCGTAAGGTTTATTTTATATTGTTTATGCTTTTATTCTGTATCGAACATGACATCCCGAGGTTTTATTATTTAATGAAAATACATTCTCTTTGAGAAACGTTTTGATAAATTTTATCATATTTTATTTTGGGAACAAATTCCGCAACTCTTTTAATCAAAAGATTACCCCGATTTTATAAAAACAAAGCATAAACAAATCGGTCTTTTCTGGCCGTGAAAATGGGGATGTCACAATTATAATCGACTATAAAATTTTAGAATAATAACATTGTTCATGGATTAAACATGTTAATATAGAACACAATAACTATTAATGTGATGACTATACCCCAATATATCTTAACATTATCTACTAGTTGGTTTTATGATGTTCCATTATCCAAATACTAAATCCAAATCAAAATACAATTTCTAGAATAATAGAGTCTTATAGTTGGAGTGTGACAAAACAATGATTTTATGAATGGGTTTGACAAAATTTATTTTGTGTGAATTCTATGATTATTATCATCTCCATACTTAACTTTACTCTAATTATAGTTAAATTTCATGGAGAATATGATTGATGTTCTTTTGTTACGCAGAGTCTCTTAGATTGATTAATTATATTGTCGAAGTCACAAAGATTTTTGTGTAATCCTTGAATGGCATAAATCAACATAGTTTTCAATGATCCCAATCATCCAATCATATTTAAATTCAACTTCTAAATTAGTGTATTCCTATTTTGTAATATATTGTGTCATTATGTTTTGCTTGGATCTCATTCCAACAAGACTTACCCTTCATTCCATAATGAAGTCAAAATCCAAGTGTAATTCATAATTATATATATATATATATATATATATATATATATATATATATATATATATATATATATATATATATATATATATGTATAGAAATTAATATCTGGTGTAGCTCTTTCCATAAAGATTCTTTGTAAATTGATTGTCTTATATATATTCTCTTAGTCATCCAATGACTTAACCATGTATTCAATTAGTATCCTATGACATGATTACAACATGAGCAAATGCCATGTCCTATGCATAATATGTTGTAACTAATGAATTCTTTGTTAAGCAAATATAATATAAATCATTTCATCTAGTTCAAGCCTATAAGCTATTTAATTCTGAGGCTTGCTTGAAATGGTGCCATATAACAATGGCAATAATTCTTTAAAAGAATGTTTTGTCTTAATCCCTTTCAAGATATTGCCATTATATGTATAAGGACATGAAACTTCTAACATTCATTTTTTCTATCCCATATAGATTTCACATTCCAAGAATGTATCTTCTCCTTCCTGAGTCTTTCATTTTAGAAATACTTTCCAAGTTAAGGTGAAAAGGACCTTGCTTAGTCAAAATGTGATTTCAATTGATTAAGTATGTCTCATTCATAAAAAATTAGAAATTTCACTATGCTTCCACTAGTTCTTAGTCAACACACATGTTATATTTATTTTGATATAAAAATATACCTTGTGATTTTACATACAATGATGATTGTAGCATTGAGATGTTTTCTTTATATCCACAAGTGGGTGTCAAGTTCTACACATTTTGTACGGATAACATGGATTATGAAAAACTCCAGGCTAATGTATATAGATCTCTTCCAGTAGATGTCTATTAGAAAAAGCGGGCATTCTTGAAATCTATTTATGATATCTTAAATTAAGAATATGAATTTATAGTAAATAATATCCTTGTTGATCTCATCATAACTACTTTTGAAAAGGTTTGATCATAGTCAATGTCATTAGTATGACAATGTCATGAGTATGATAATGTAACACATGTCACATTTTCTCAGAATCTCAAGTATCAATTATCAACACATATTTCAAAAATTGGTTATCACAAATCCAGGATCCTCCAAAAATATATCTCCAGCTCAGGTGTGTGTACAATCAAGTTGGTTCCTTCCCGCGATCCTCGAATGTTTCTGAAACACATAACATATAAAATGATAAGTACGAATCTTAGTGAGTCCCCCAAAATACCACACACAGCTTATTAGCTACTCTAGGCTATAACTCAGTAAGACCCTCCAGTCAATGTGTCTATGTGGAAACCTCCGGTCCTATGTTGGTGGAAACCCTTCAGTCCCACAACTAGGGTTGGACCCTCCGGTTCGATCTCAGTAAATACAAAATATAACATATATATCACATAGACAAAATGCATAATACCAGATAAGTCAATAAGCACATAAGACCCTCCGGTCACACACATATACCACTCATGGTAATGTATAGTGAGAAGGCTCACCTCGTAAAAACTTGGATAATCTCAAACTCAAATAATTGGTCTAGCCTCCTCCTAACACAATAAGATAATTATCCCTAATTAATAACAGCTCTCAATGAAGCTAGACCAACCCTTCTACAAAATCACACAAGGTTAAAAGACCATTTTATTTCTCTATGGCCTTAATAGTCCGCAATTTAACCAAACCTTAAAAATCAACCAAAAGTAATTGGCAGCGCAGTTTGAGCTCCAACTCGCCGAGTCCCCTCACAAAACACCAAAAATATATGAATAAAAGATACCTGGAAATCTGGGCTGTTACAGTGAAAGTCGAGTACCAGAAACCCTCCGGTCTGCTCCAGCGGCCTGAGATACCTGAGTGGAAATGGGAGAATATTACCATGGATTTCATCACCAAGTTACCCAAGTGTCCGAGTGGGTACGATACCATTTGGGTAATTGTCGATCGTCTGCCAAAGTCCGCTTGCTTCCTTCCGATTAAAGAGTCACTCAAGATGGAAAGACTCGCGTGTATCACCATCCAAGAGATAATTCAACTGCATGGTGTACCTGTTTCCATTATCTCTGATCGAGATAGCAGGTTTACCTCCCGATTTTAGCAGTCTCTCCAGAAGGTTCTTGGAACTAAACTATACATAAGCACGGCCTATCATCCTCATACAGACGGATAGAGTGAGAGAACTATCCAAACCCTGGAAGACATGCTTAGAGCATGTGTCATTGATTTCGGAAAGTCATGGGACACACATTTGCCTTTGACCGAGTTCTCGTATAACAACAGCTACCACACCAGTATCAAGGTTGTCCTGTTCGAAGTAGCAAAAGATATTTACATCATGCGTAGCTATCAGAACAATCGTATCATAGCAATCAAAGTAAACAAAACCATTACATTACAATATGGATATTTACATCTGTTTGAAACATAGTTTGTATACATCAAAGTAGCAAAAGATAAATACGAGACTCCAAAATGCTCCGTCTTCTCCAAAAGCTAGCGAAGGTACCTGTCTATCGTTGCCTTAAGAATACAAGTGGTTTTGAAAACGTATCAGCATAAAGCTGGTGAGTTCATAAGATTAATTTTGTATTGGAAGCTAGTCACTGAATTTGTACAAATGATTTTTTTTTCATTATAAGTAAATATCATTTGTATCGAGACCCTGGTTACAACCAGTAAGTAAAGTATACTCTGTTGAGAACCCTGGATACCGCCAGTAAGTAAGGTATGTTCTGTTCGAAAACCCTGGCTACCACCAGTAAGTAAGGTACGTTCTGTTCGAAAACCCTGGCTACCGCAAGTAAATAAAGTATATTCTATTGAAGACACTGGCTACCGCCAGTAAGTAAGGTATATTCTGTTGAAAACCCTGGCTACCGCCAGTAAGTAAGGTACGTTCTATTTGAAAACCCTAGCTACCGCCAGTAAGTAAGGTATGTTCTGTTCGAAAACCCTGGCTACCACCAGTAACTAAAGTATATTATGTTGAAAACCCTGAATACCACCAGTAGGTAAGTTACCTTTTGTTCGAAAACTCTGCTTTTGCAAGTAAGTAAGTTACGTTCTGTTCGAAAACTTTGGCTACCGCCAGTAAGTAAGGTATGTTCTGTTTGAAAACCCAAGCTACCGCCAGTATGCTTGATAGTTTTATTACTTAAATAAAACCAAAGATTAGATCCCTGGAATACCGTCCAGTATACTAAGTAGGTAGTCTTATTAATTTAAAATAAAACTATTGAAGAAGGAAAATCCCGTAAGCAAAGGTTAGTTAATACTTATTGTGAGTTGTATAACCATGCTAATACAACCGGTGACCTCCTTGATGTTTCTTCAGGCATCGTACGATTACAAAATTTGCCATCCCAGGCATGCTTGCCTAACTGTTGCTAACAGTTCAGGTGTGGGATTGTCAGTCCCGAACAGATTTATTCACAAATTTCACGCTCTCCCTCGAGGAGACTCTGGTTATACTAAAGGTTAGGATTTACTTGTACCCCGAAGGGCATAACGAAGATAGGTCTCACAATCCTGTATTAACTAGTTTACGTGTGGTTCGGTTATTTTAGAGTTCGAAATTGTTGGTAAACGGTGTAGAGTATAAATAATTATACACAAAATAATTATTTAGTGAGATACACTTGTTATCTGTAGATAATAATGGATAAACTAAATCTGTCATAGTTTATGTGTTTGAATCTGTAAAACCGGTAAAGAATTTCCCAAACTATTCCTATTATAGTTTGACTGGTATGTTATAATCATGAATTGTTCTGAAAACTACACAATTATGTTTAGAAAGCGCCCCTTATGATCCGCATAATACAAAAGGGATAAATTATCTAAAAGTTCGACGTAAAACTGTTGTAATTGCATTAGTTTTTAATTTGTAAAAACCTTTATGTGTGGCTTGTATTCCCCCCTGAAAACGTTATAAAAACTTATAAAAGAATAGGGGTATGAACTTATAGTTGGTTGGATGCAAACGATTGAACTGGACGATCCTTGAGTTGATGTACGTTGCACTTAATTGAATCCTAATATCAAATAAATACATATATGTATCTAAATTAGTGATTTTGTTAGATAAACACTTGGTTTTAGTTAAGGAATGTTACCGAGACTTGGTTATATCGAGGAAAATAGGCTTTTCCCCCACGAAAGAGCTATTTACGACCGTAAATGGAGTTTATGGCCGCGAATGGAGTTTACGGCCGAGAACCGGGTTTACGGCCGTGAACAGGGTTTACGACCATGAACTAGGTTTGCGGCTTTTGCAGATCTGGGGGATTACGGCCGTAAGCTCAAGAACAAGAGTGTTGGTTTTTGACTAAAAAGTGTAATAGAGGTTCCCAAACGGTCCCAAATGATGATTTCCTGCGTTTTTGGGTGAAAGCAGAACTTTATGGAGTTTACGGTCAAGAGGTTTAGAGAGAGAAAGTGGGTGTTTCCTTCCAAGAAGGTTCAAATGAGGATGGGGGTCCTCTATTTTTAGGCCAGGGTTATGCTTGGTTGAGGGGTCCACCTAACACCGACCGTAAAAGGGTTTTACGGCCATACCCGAGTTTACGGTTGTAAACTCGCATTGGCCGTGAACTCGTCATTTTTCGAGGAGTCGAAGGATTTTCTCATGATTTTTAGTTTTCCGAATCGTATGTAATTATAACAATAACATTAGTTAAATTACTTAACCCAAGAAGTTGACGGAAATTTAATAAAAATTAAATATTATTAATAGAGGCGGGTTAAAAATAACGGAAAAAATTTCGGGTTGTCACATCATCCCCTCGTTAGAGGGAATTTCGTCCCGAAATTCGAACATAGAATGCAAATCATGGATTTGGAAAGAGATTTGGATACTTCTGTTTCATGTGATCTTCGCGCTCCGAAGTAAATTCGGGTCCCTTATTGGCATTCCAGCGAACCTTCACTATCGGGATGCGACTTTGTTTCGTTCGTTTGATCTCTCTATCCATGATTTCGACTGGTTCTTCCACAAAGTTGAGGTTCTCGTTGATTTCAATCTCATCGAGAGGGATTACAAGGGTTTTGTTGGATAAACACTTCTTAAGATTCGAGACATGGAAGATAGGGTGAATGTTGCTAAGTTCATGGGGTAAACGAAGTTTGTAGGCTACGGGACCGATCCTAGAAAGGATTTCGAAGGTTCCTATGTATCTTGTATTTAGTTTTCCACGCTTTCGAAAGCGTATCGTGCCCTTCCAGGGTAAGACCTTTAGCAGAACACAGTCTCGAACCTGGAACTCCAAGGGTTTTTATTGTTTATCGGCGCATCTCTTTTTTCGATCTTTCGAAGCCTTCAGTCGTTCCCGGATTTGTATGATATTTTCTGTGGTTTTGCGGATGATTTCTGGATCAGTGAGAGTGCTGTCGAGGACTTGTCCCTTGGCTAGCTGCATGTCGCCCACTACAGCCTAGCACAGAGGGGATCTGCACTTACTGCCATAGAGGGCTTCGAACGGTGCAGCCTTAATGCTGGTACGATAACTTTTGTTGTATGGAAACTTGACCAGGGGAAAATCGGTGTCCCATGACTTACCGAAATCGATGACACATGCTCTCAACATGTCTTCCAAGGACTGGATGGTTCTCTCACTCGGCCCATCTGTCTGAGGATGGTAAGCTATGCTCATATCCAGCTTTGTCCCAAGGGCTTTCTCTAATAACTGCCAAAATGTTGAGGTAAACCTGCTATCTCAATTGAAGATAATAGATACCGGCACGCCATGCAGTTGGACTATCTCTTGGATGTAGATTCGCGTGAGTCTCTCTATTTTGAAGGTTTCCTTGATTGGCAGAAAGTGGGCGGATTTTGTCAATCGGTCGACTATTACCCAGATGGTATCGTACTCACTCGGAGATTTGGGTAATTTGGTGATAAAATCCATGGTAATCCTCTCCCACTTCCATTTTGGTATCTCCGGCTGTTGGAACAGACTTGAGGGCTTCTGATATTCGACCTTCACCTTGGTGCAAGTCAGGAACTTTCCCACAAAGGTAGCGATTTCTACTTTCATTTTTGGCCACCGATACAGTTTCTTGAGATCAAGGTACATCATGTACGGACCTGGATGAACGAAGTATCTAGTCTTGTGAGCTTTCATTCATGAAAACCTCTCTGTAACCACCGGAATTTGGGGTATAGATCCGGTTAATGAAATAGTAGACTCTATCTCCCTTGATTTCTAAATTCTTTTCCATTCCCCTCGAGGTTTCACCCAGCACGTTTTCTGGTTTTAAGGCTTCTAGCCGAGCCTCTCTGATTTTTGCGAGTAAGTGGGAATGGATGGTCATTGCCAGTGCCTTCACTTTACGACCTGAGCATTCTTTCCTGCTAAGAGCATCCGCTACCACATTGGCCTTGCCGGGATGGTAGCGTATTTCAAACTCATAATCGTTGAGTAGTGCTACCTATTGTCGTTGTCTCATATTCAACTCCTTCTGGTCGAAGATGTGCTGCAAGCTTTTATGGTCAGTGAAGATTGTGCACTTGGTTCCGTAGAGGTAACGTCTCCATATTTTCAATGCAAAGACCACTACTCCCACCTCTAGGTCGTGAGTTGTATAATTGACTTTGTGTTCCTTCAGCTGCCTTGAAGCATAAGAAATAACCTTTCCTCGTTGTATGAGCACACAGCCTAAGCCCTGATTGGATATATCACAGTAGACAACGAATTCCTCTGTCCCTTCGGGCAGAGATAGGATGGGTGCGCTGCATAGGGCCTACTTCAATGTTTGGAATGTGGTGTTTTGCTTTTCACTCCAACAAAATAGTACACCTTTCTGAGTCAGAGTGGTTAAGGGTTTGGCAATTCTTGAGAAATTCTAGATAAAACTGTGATAATAGCCAACGAGACCCAATAACTGATGGATTTCTGTGGGAGTCTTCGGTGCTGACCAGTTCTCTATCGCTTTGATTTTTGACCGGTCCACATGTATTCCTTCCTCACTTACCACATGACCCAAGAATGTTACTTTTTGAATCCAGAATTTGCACTTGGAGAATTTAGCGTATAGCTTCTCTGCCTTAGAGTTTCCAGCACCAATCTTAAGTGCTGACTGTGATCTTTCTTGCTTCCGGAACAGACAAGAATATCGTCGATAAATATGATAATGAAATTGTGCAGGAAAGGGCAGCACACCTGATTCATCAGGTCCATGAATACCGCTGGTGCGTTGGTTAGACCAAAGGGCATTACTACAAACTCGTAGTGACCATATCGAGTATGAAATGTTGTCTTAGGAACATCACTCTCGTGGACTCACAGCTGATGGTACCCTGATCTAATGTCTATCTTAGAGAAGTTGCTGGCTCCTTGAAGTTGGTCGAAAAGGTTGTTAATCCGAGGAAGAGGGTAATGGTTTTTGACGGTGAGCTTGTTCAGTTCGCGATAGTCAATGCACATCTGAAAATATCCATCCTTCCTTTTCACGAATAAGACCGAGGCTCCCCAGGGTGAGGAACTCAGTCTGATGAATCCTTTGTTGAGCAGTTCATTGAGCTGACTGTATAACTCTTTCATTTCTGCTAGCCCTAGCGCTAAGCGGTATGGGGGTAGCTCCGGGGATTAGGTCGATGCAAAACTCGACTTGGCGCTCGGGAGGAATTCACGAAAGCTCTTCAGGAAACAAATTAGGAAAGTTACAGACTTTGGGGATGCTCTCGAGGTGTTTAACTTCCTGTTTCTCATTAATGATATGAGCTAGGAATGCGTGACACTCCTTTCGCAGAAATTTTTGGGCTTTGATGCACGAAATAATACGAAGTTTTGAGCTGAGTTTATCACCATAGATCCTGAGAGTTTCTCCAGAGGGAAGATTGAGGCAGATATCTTTTTCGTAGCAAAGGATATCATCACAATTGGAGCTCAACCAATCCATGCTAACAATGGCATCGAGTCTTTTTATGGAAACTGGCATAAGGTCGATGGGAGAGGAATTATCGTTTAGGGTAAGGGTACAGCCTACGAATATGTTGTTAGTGCTCTCTTTCTCACCGTTAGCTATCTCGACAGCAAATGTTTTGGTTAAAGGTTGGGGTTTATGTTTGAGAAGATGTTTGAATGCATGGCTAATAAAACTTCTCTCCGCACCAAAATCGAAAAGAATGCATGCATAAGAGTTGCCGAGGAGGAATGTATCTGTAACAACGGTAGGGTCAGCAACTGCTTCCTATTGTGCCATCGCTAGTACTCTCCCAGTGTTGCCAAATGTTGTTGCCTTGGGGAAGTTTCACCTATAATGCCCGACTCCCCCACATCCATAACAAACTTGACCAAAACTTGCTCCGGAGGCCTGATTGGTTGGTTGGATTGTTGTTCTGCAGCCTCGAGCTATGTGACCCTTTTTTCCACAGTTGTTGCAGATCATTTCACGAAATGGGCCGGGGATGCGGTGATGGTAACTACACTTGCTGCACAAAGGGAGGGTACCAATATATCCACTGGTAGATGCTTGAGTTGCAGGAGCATCTAAAGGAGTAGTAGCGACATGGACTACCACCATATCTTGTTTCTTGGAAGGCTCCTACGAAGACTGGCCCTTTTGGTGCTTCCAGAACTTTCTCTTCTCGCCACTCTTTTTTGCAGGTTCAAGAGCGGATTTCACTTTATCAAGATCAACCCTGTGATCTATGAGTGTCTGCGCCAGGAACTTGGTGCTGTCAAAAATGATTGGCGTGGAAGTCAACACATTTCCTTGAGTTGGGGGCGTCAATCCCCAAATGTATCTCTCTATCTTCTTGCTTTCCGGGGTAACCATTCCCAGGCAAAGTAGTGCTAGGTCTTCAAACCTAGAAGTATAGGCAGCAATGTTGGAACCCCTCATTTTCAAGTTCCATAGCTCGGGTTCAATTTTTGGATCCCCGCCCCCCCCCCTGGGCAGTACTCAGCGAGCATGAGCTCCTTCAAGCTCTCCCAACCCATAGCATTTGCTACTGGCAGGGTTAGGGATTTGACCCGACTATTCCACCAAGTCAATGCTCTATTGGTAAAAGTGCAAGCGGCAAATTTCACCTTGTTGGCTTCAGAACAAGTGAAAATTTTGAAGATGGACTCGATCTTCTCGAACCATCGATTTAGGGCAATAACACCTCCATTGCCGTCGAAAGATATGGGTTTTGCATTCATGAAGTATTTATAGGAGCCCTCCTTCTGGTGCCCTTGACTACCTTCATGATTTTGGGAATGAATACCACTCGCCGAATCACCAGATCCGCCAGGGTTAATCTGTGACAAAGCGGCAATCACAGCGGCAGTAGCAGCTGCCAGGTACATAGCGGCATCGAATTGAGGAGCTGGTGGTGGCGTTGGATCCATCGATGAATTATTGTTCTTTTTGCTAGGTCATTTCTTTGGAGGATCTTGTTCTATATCAGGAAGAAGAAGATGGTAAGTCCCATAGAGTTTCGAATCAAGAGATATAAAACAAGGTATATCTCTATATGTTAAATAAAGTGTGCTACTAAGCGATAAACAAGGAAAAGTTACGAATACGAGTAAACTATCGCTAAGAAAGAATGAGTAGCAACACTCGGAATGAATATTTACAATGTAGTTGGATCTGACTAAAATACTCCTATAGTATTTTAAGTTGTTTGTTTTGTTCTATCGATATCTTTTTGTAGGAATACTTGGTAAGTTTTAGGCCTGCTGTAGCACCACAGTAACTCCCAAGAACATGTTGGTCATGTCTCAAATGAATATAGTTGATTAGGTTATATATTGACCCTCGACATGATTACATAACTGCCCAGATTTAACCGCAGTGTCCAAAATCCAAGTACATTTGTTTTGTTCTACTTATGATACTACTTTTGCTATGTAGGGATACTTGTATACTTTTGTAAAATACTTATATTTTAAAAGTATACTTTTAGTTCAGAGGACCACGACCCCTTAGTGTTTTAGTTGTATATTATGTAAGGTTCGGTATACTTAGTTCACTATAAACAATAGCTCTGATACCAATCTGTCGCACTCTCGAACTGTCAGAACAGACGGCGGAAGCATCTGGGGGCGGGTGATGTCATGCGTAGTATCACAACAATCGTATCATAGCAATCAGAGTAAACACAACCATTACATTACAACATGAATATTTACATCTGTTTGAAACATGGTTTGTATATATCAAAAGTAGGAAAAGATAAAGACGAGACACCAAAATGCTTCGTCTTCTCCAAAAGCCAGCGAAGGTACCTGTCTATCGTTGCCCTTAGAATACAAGCGATTTTGAAAACATTTCAGCATAAAGCTGGTGAGTTCATAAGCATGATTTTGTATTGGACACTAGTCACTGAATTTGTACAAATGATTTCTTTTCATTATAATTAAATATCGTTTGTATCAAGACCCTGGTTACCACCAGTAAGTAAAGTATATTCTATTGAAAACCCTGGCTACCCCCAATAAGTAAGGTACATTCTGTTCGAAAACCCTGGCTACCGCCAGTGAGTAAGGTACAATCTGTACGAAAAGCCTGCCTACCGCCAGTAAGTAAAGTATATTCTGTTGAAAACCATGGCTACTGCCAGTAAGTAAGGTATATTCTGTTGAAAACCCTGGCTACCGCCACTAAGTAAGGTATGTTCTATTCGAAAACCCTGGCTACTGCCAGTAAGTAAGGTACATTCTATTCGAAAACCCTGGCTACCGCCAGCAAGTAAAGTATATTCTATTGAAAACCCTGGCTACCGCTAGTAAGTAAGGTAAATTTTGTTCGAAAACCCTGGCTACCGCCAGTACGTAAGGTACGTTCCGTTCGAAAACAGTGGCTACCGCCAATAAGTAAGGTACGTTCTGTTCGAAAACCCTGGCTACTGATAGTATGTTTGATAGTTTGATTACTTAAATAAAACCAAAGATTGGATCCCTGGAATACCCTCCAGTGTAGTAAGTAGGTATTCTTATTAATTTAAAATAAAACTATATATTAAAGAAGGAAAATCCCGTAAACAAACGTTAGTTTATACTTATTGTGAGTCGTATAACCATGCTAATACGATCGGTGACCTCCTGAACGTTTCTTCAGGCATCGTACAATTACAAAATTTGTCACCCCATGCATGTTTGCCTAACTGTTGCTAACAGTTCATGTGTTGGATTGTCGGTCACGAACAGATCTTTTAACAAATTTTATGCTCTCCCTCCAGGAGACTTTGTTATACTAAAGGTGAGGATTTACTGGTACCTGAAGGGCATAGCGAAGATAGGTCTCACAACCCTGTACTAACTAGTTTATGTGTAGTTCGGTTATTCTCGAGTTCCAAATCGTTGGTAAACAATGTACAGTATAAATAATTATATACAAAATAATTATTTAGTGAGTTACTCTTGTTATCTATAGATAATAATGGATAAACTAAATCTGTCATAATTTGTGTGTTTGAATTTTGTAAAACTAGCAAAGAATTCCCCAAACTATTCCTATTATAGTTTGACTGGTATGTTATAATCATGAATTGTTCTGAAAACTATGCAATTATGTTTAGAAAGCGCCCCTTATGCTCCGCATAATACAAAAGGGATAAATTATCTAAAAGTTCGATGTAAAAACGTTGTAACTACATTAGTTTTTAATTTGTGAAAACCTTTACGTGTGGCTTGTATTCCCCCTGAAAATGTTATAAAAATTTATAAAAGCTTAGGGGTATGAACTCACAGTTGGTTGGATACAAATGAGTGAACTGGACGATCCTTGAGTTGATGTACGTTGCACTTAACGAAATCCTAATATCACATAAATACATATATGTATCTAAATTAGTGATTTTATTAGATAAAGTGTTAGATAAACACTTGGTTTTGGTTAAGGAACGTTACCGGGACTTGGTTAGATCGAGGAAAATAGGGTTTCCTCCACGAAAGAGTTGTTTACGGCCGTATATGGAGTTTACATCCGTCAACGGAGTTTACAACCGAGAACCGGATTTACGGCCTTGAACTGGGTTTATGGCTGTGAACTAGGTTTGTGGCTTTTGAATATCTGGAGGATTACGATCGTCTCAAGAACAATAGTGATTGTTTTCTACTCAAAAGTGTTTCATAGGCTCCCAAACGGCCCCAAATGATGATTTCCGACGTCTTTCGGGTGAAAGGAGAACTTTATGGACTTTACGGTCAAGAGGTTTAAAGAGAGAAAGTGGGTGTTTCCGGGCAAGAAGGTTCAAATGAGGGTGGGGGTCCTGTATTTATAGGGTATGGTCGGTGGTGGGATCCACCTGGCACCGAATGTAAATAGGGTCTACGGCCATTGTGACAACCCAAAATTTATTCTGTCAATGTAAACCACTTCCGTTAATAAAAAGTTATTTTTATTAAAGTTTTCCGTTAACTTTTGAGTTAAGTAAATCCATTTGGGTTATTTTTGTATTTTTCATATGCGTCTGAAAGCAATAAAATCAAGTGAAATACCCTGGATTTCTTTCGGAAAAATTTCTACCTCACGACTAAGTTGGGTTACGACCATTTATTCGGGTACAATTGTAAACTCCATTTGATGTCGGGATTGGGTGGATCCCCACCTGGCCGTGAACTCAACCCTATATAAGGGTTGAGTGGTCTCCATTTGAACCTTTTTCACACCCTTAGAGCTTTCTCACTCTACTCTCTCTCTCTCTCTTTCTCTCTCTCTCTCTCTCTCTCTCTCTCTCTCTACAACTCGGGATTCGATCTAGAAACTTGCACAAATGATCTTGGCTAATGCTTGGCTAATGACCTAGAAACTTGCATAAATGATCTTAGAACCCCAAAACATGAAAAGGAAGGGGTAAACATGAGTTTATGGTTTGGGATGTCCCAAAACCATAAACACCATTTTAGGGTGTTAAAGTGCCCTTAAACACCTTCTATAGCTTGAATAAGTGACTAGAACTTTGTATGCCTACCTTAGAAGCACCAAATCATGCAAGAATGTGCGAAACATGAGTTTAAGGTCGTAAACTCATGTGTTTACGACCGTAAACTCACCAATGGAGCCTTCAAAAACCATAAACTCCTTTTAAGGTCCATTTCAAGCCCCAATCACTTCCATAGCCTTTGATTCAACCCTAGGACCCTTCCTTGAGTGAGATAAGACCTTTAAACACCCAATAACACCACTCCCATGAGTTTACGGCCGTAAACTCATGGGGATATGGTATTGAACCGTACACACCCCTAAGGGCTTACACTTGAAGAGTAAACTCCTTAACGAGGCCTTACACTCCTTAGATGCAACCCATATCATTCCTAACACTTGAGATAAAGTGTTTCCATGCATTAGAGTGTATTTACTTGCTTAATTAGTGGTTTGATGACTAATTAAGCATAGTAAACACAACCATTACATTACATAGGAATATTTACATTTGTTTGAATGTAAGGGAATACATGTTTTGTATATATACATCAGTACGAACAAAAGTAAAGATGAGACTTCTATATGCTCTGTGTTCTCCAAAAGAACGCGGGATACCTATCTAACAAGAACATGAGAATACAAGCAGTTTTAAAATATCAGTATAAAGCTGGTGAGTTCACAAGCGGTTTGTTTCTGGTGAAAGAATAAGTTTCCTTTGGTTTTATGAAAAATTGTTTCCCAAGAAAATCCGATATTTTCTTATAAAAGTAGTTTTTTTATTCATTTGTTAAACAGCCTGTTCATGAAAAGTAAAGTTATCCCAGGAATAACCCTTATTTTTCTTAAAAGTTGGTGGTTGGTTATTGATCCGGAATGAAGTGTACAAGTATCTACCATACTTGTATTGTTAAGTGAAGTTTCCATGAAAGCTTGGTTATGCTTGAAAAGTACATTAGTTTCAACACATATATAAAACCAATAAGTAGGTAGTGAACTAAATCCTAAGGGTATTACTGATACCCTCTAGTAATCAAAACAATTATTACTTTGAGGTTAGTTCACTAGGTTCATTATTACTAAAAGTAAATCTCCATTATGTAAGTTGCGAGTTCCATAACCATACGATAAACTGGATATGGTGCGTAACGGGGCCAGTATCATTTATGACTTTTGTCACCCGTAGACCTGTTGGTGCCACTGTAGCTACCAGCAAGGTGCGGGGTAGTCAACCTCGTATAGATCTATACACACAAGTCACGTTCTCCATCCAGGAGATTCTAGTTACAGGTTCGGTCCTCCACTCACGTATTTCTGTGGAGTGTTACCGAGGATGTGTCTCCAATCTTAAGAATAACGAATTTACAAGTAATAATATGGAAAATCCTATTTTATGAATGGCATGAAAGCCTTTGTGAAATATAAAATATAACATTTTATAATGAGTTTCACTATTAGTTTGAAAACTAACTCTACAAGTTAAACGGTTGGTAATATGGTTTTCTATGTTAAAAGCATACTGAACATGTAACATTTCATACAAAATAGTAAGTTTGAGTACAAGATTCCCTTGTACTTTATCTTGTATCCCCCCCCCCCCCCCTCTGAAAACATGAAAAACACGGAAAAAGGTGTAGGGGTATGAACTCACCAGACGAGAATGTGCCGGGTAGGATGCTAAGTGTCAATTTTGGGCTT
The DNA here is from genome assembly GCF_052625555.1 of Lactuca saligna. Lineage (NCBI taxonomy): Eukaryota > Viridiplantae > Streptophyta > Magnoliopsida > Asterales > Asteraceae > Lactuca > Lactuca saligna. Next base: position 36,120,537 of record NC_136419.1, on the reverse strand, counting down.
GAACACGAGCAAGGATCCTATGTAACATGAAGTGATACATAATTGTATCTAATTAGACATCGAACCACTAATTAAGTAAGATAATACACTTTGATGCGCAAAAACACTTTAATTCAAGTGATAGAAGTGATACAGGTTGCATCTAACGAGTGTAGGCCTTGATAAGGAGTTTACTCTTCAAGTGTAAACCCTTAGGTGAGATTACGGCCCAAATACCATATCCCCCATGAGTTTACAGCCGTAAACTCATGGGTGAGGTGTTTTTGGTTGCTCAAAGGTCTTATATCACTTGGGGAAGTAAGAAGTGACTAGGGCTTCAAATGGACCCTTTAGCGGAGTTCACGGATGTAAACATAGATTTTACGGCCATAAACTCATACTTCCCCCTTCATTTCATGCTTTGATGGTTCTAGGTTAAGCATACATGTTTCTAGTCCTTTATACAAGCCATGGAGGGAAGTTAGGGCACCATTTGACCTCCTTAAGGGAGTTTACGGCCAAAGGACCAATTCCTTGGGTGTTTACGGCCACAAACTCTATAAGTTCTAGGTTTCTTTGATGTTTAAGGTCCTTACTTCGGTGGTGATTGATTCTATGTTGAGTTCTAGGCATAAGGAAGGAAGAAAGGGCAACTTTGCACCCTTTAAGGGAGCTTACGGCCCAAGAACATTCATTGTCCGTAAACTCTCATTCATAGGCCATAAACTCATGTTTACTCCCATTAAGACATGATTTTGGTGTTCTAAGTTCATGCATGCTAGTTTCTAAGTCATATCTAAGCATTAGAAGGGTTTTGGGGCTTCAAAACCCCCTTATGGTAGATTACAGTTTTGGGAGGTGTTCCCCAACCGTAAACATGAGTTTTAGGGGATTTTGAATGATTTAATCACGAATTTGCATGTATACCAAGCTAAACAACAAGATAGGAAGGATTACTTACGATTTTGGAGCTTGAATGGGGCGTTTTTCGATCAAAATTCGAGTTGTAAATAGAGAGTAGAGAGAGAGAGAGCTTTTAGGAGTGGAAAAAGTTCAATTGAAGGTCACTTAACCCTTATATAGGGTTTGAGTTTGCGGCCAGGTGGGGATCCACCTAATCCCGACGTTAAACGGAGTTCATGGTTGTACCCGATTAAATGTCGTAACCCGACTTGGTCGTAAACTAAAAACTTTTCAAAGAAATATCAAGGGTATTTCACGTGTTTCTAATTCGTTTGGACATTTATGAAGTCAATATAAAAGTCTCAATTTAATTTTCCTGATTCAAAATGTTAGCAGAAAAATTTAATAGAAACGAGTTTTATTAACGAAAATAGGTTATAGTGACGAAATAAATTTCAGGTTGTCACAGGATCAGTGAGTTGAGTGGAGACTCAGTGAGTTGGACAAGACAGAACTCGGAAATCAGTAGACTCAGCGAGTAGAGTCGCGAATGAAAGGGGTTTCCGAGTTAATGAAGTTGGCAAGTTAGTAGGCTGAATCAGCGAGTAGGGTCAACCTAGAAGGTTGACTTTGACCAGGACTTTGACTTTGAAAAGAGTTGACTTAGTTGACTTTTGGAGGACTGTCAGACTAAGTGTTATATTGATATTGGTAGCACGGAGAGCTAGAGGAGCAGCGCCTCATAGGGTTGTCGGTTAGCAGCCAGAGGGTTATCATCAGAGCTCAGCAGTTCAGGTGAGTTTCCTTCCAGTAGGAACGGGTCTAAGGCCACAATGCCGACCCGTTTAGCTAGCAGTAGTTTCCAGACTTCGGTCTGATGCAGTAGTTAGTATGTTTGATGCCTTTGTGGCTCAGACAGGATTTTTGTGTTATGTGTTCCGGGCTACGGCCCGATGCAGAATGCAGTATATATGTTCATGCTAGTTGATATGTTTATGTTATGCTATGTTTACTTAGTTCTGGACTTTGGTCCGATGCAGGGGACAAGGTCCCAGTCAGTTTCTGGACTTCGGTCCGATGCAGGGGGCAAGGCCCCAGTTACTCCGGACTTCGGTCCGATGTAGGGGACAAGGTCCCAGTTAGTTTCCGGACTTCAGTCCGATGTAGGGGCAAGGCCCCAATTAGCCCAAACTTCAATCCGATGCAAGGGACAAGGTCCCATCCAGCTTCGAACTTCGGTTCGATGCAGGGGGCAAGGCCCCAGTTAGTCCAAACCTCAGTCCGATGTAGTGAGCAAGGCCCAATATGTGTTTAATATGTTATTGTATTGTGTGTGGTAGTTTGGGGGAGCTCATTAAGCTTCGTGCTTACGGTTTCAGTTTTTGGTTTCAGGTACTCAGTTTTCAAAAGAGGAGCTTGGAGAGGTTGCAGTGCACACACCATAGTCAGTTAGCTTGGGAATGTTTACTCAGATAATAAGATTACGTTTTGGATTAATACTCGGAAATTATGTTATGACTTATGATGCAGTTTTTATAAATATGGTTTTAGTAATATCTAAAATAAATTTTTAGTCGTGATTTTTGGGTCATTACAACAGTTATTTAAGAGAGGTATATTATTACATAGAAGCTCCATCGGTTTGGCTAGCAGTCAAGTATGGGATAGTAAGTCCTGTATAGGTGTATACACAAAAGCCATGCTTTCCCTCCAGGAAATTTTGGTTCATAAGGATAGTCCTCCACTTAGTTAATGTTGTAAGCGCCCGAATGTGTCTCCCAATTAATTTGACGACTTTACGAATAATAATACAGGAAAACCCTTTTTGATAATGCTTAAAACGTCATAAAATAGTATCCTTGGTTTTTATGATTCGTAGGTTAATTTCCTAAATTTTGAAAACAACTTTAGCATGGTTCATATTCAAACGCGTTATGCAAAATTGATTTTCTAGATTTGCCGTGTAACGCCCGCAGATCCGGGCTACTCAATTTAGAGGCAATAGGGGTCGAAAATGACTTTTCGACAAAAGATTATTTAGAATAAATAATCTTATCCAAGTTGTAGAATATGTCACAAGGTTCCGTACATATAAAGAACGCCGAAATCCGAGTTATAATGAAGAAGTTATGGCCTGTCGAAGTTTCGCGACGGAACCGGCATGACACCTGGAAGCGTAAATAGTGAATTTATGATGGAGGAATTTTTAGCCTTAGTGATCTAAATGAAATTCGTAGAATATGTTAAACTAAGAGCGTCGATAAAAAGAACGCCCAAATCTGAGTTCGTATGAGAAGGTTATGATTTTTCTAAGATTCGGCTTAGCAGTGTACAACCCGAAACTTGAATTTTAGTTCGAGCGGTTTTTGGCTTATGCAAGCTAAATGAGAGTTGAATATCTCATTAATAGGAACTCAACGGTAAAAAGACAGACGAAAACGGAGTCCGTATGAAGGAGTTAAGAATTCTTCGCGGTCATTTAACAGTCTAAACGCCTCCTGCTGTTAAATTTGAGATCGGTCGAGAATTAGCCAACAGAGTCTAAACGAAAGTTGTTGATCTTGATTTCACCTACGCGTGGATATAAAGAACGTCAAAAACGGAGCTCGTATGCGAATGTTATGATTTTTCTAAGTTTGAAGGCTGATACGCGATAGGGGTGACGTGGCACCACCAGAATTGGACACGTGGCACCACCAGAAGGTTGCCACATGCACCAACTCGGCGAGTCATGACTCAGACTCGGCGAGTCCACCAGTCAGGCCTCCTATAAATAGAGGTGCCGGGCATTCACTTCTCTTCACACCTCTCTAACATTCTTTCTCTCTCTAAACTCTCTCTCTAAGCCTCCCTAAACCCCCAAAGCCTAGGGTAACTCCCTAGCACGAGGCGGAAGCCGCGGAGTGCCCGACAGCTCTGAGAAAAGAGCCTTTCGACTCAGGAAACGTTGCTCCAGCGAAGCCCGGTTTTGCGAAAAACCGGCTGTAAGTGAGCTACGCCTACGCTAGTTTTAATATAGCTTCTAATTAATTATAGTAACATTATTAGGACCTTAAAATAATTATTTGGGCTATTATTATGAGTTATATTGGGTGTTATTTAACGCTTATATAATAATAATAATAGTCAGGCTATTAATTCGTCGCGGATTTCGGTAGACTAAACCATAGTGGTGTTGATACTAGGTTTTATCGAAGGAAAGTTGTTTTGAGAGTATCAAAGCGTTGTCCAAGTGTTGAGTCACCACCTATCAGGTGAGTGCATGGTCCCTTTCATCTTACATATAGATATGAAGTATTTTATTATAAATTACGTGCTATGTACGCATATTGTCTGAATATTTGCTGTCTATGCTGGTGAAAGATTTTTATACATGTTTTAAATGATGTAAACTGTATAAAGTATTTTATATCTACAAAATATGTTGGGTAAAACATGGGTAGATGAATGATGAGGGATAAAAGCTGAAATAGAGGAACATTAGTAGCATGGACCTAGTGCCCTATAGGTATACATTGGAAGCAGTGGACCTAGTACCATATAGATGAGCACTGGCAGCTGCGCCACAACACGTAGATGTTTCAGATCTACGGGAAACGTCCTAGCAGCTGCGCTCTAGGGACAGTATAGGCAGCTGCGCCTAATAGGGAGCCTTATGACCATGACAATAGCGTTTAAAGGTCAATACCGGCAGAAGCGCCTCATAGAAAATGTCCCAATTCTGGCAGCTGCGCCTAAGTGACAAGATTAGCAGCTGTGCTTGACCAATGTGTCATTGGCAACAATGGACTTCATGTTGTTTCCTTAGGATGATCCTTAGGAATGAATGAATGAGAAATAGTTGATTCTTAGGGTAGACCCTTAAGAATAAAGAAGATAATGGGGATGGGTAATTGGGTTGATTGTTTGATTATTTAAACATAATAATTATATTATTGTGGGTTGAAAACCCTATGTACTCACCAGGTTTCCCAAGGTGACCCACTAAGTTTATTTATATCACAGGTGTTAATATGAAATCACATTACACTGAGAGATTTAAAGAAATGTAGATCACTAGTGTAAATAAATGTAAGTTCTGTTTATGCTTATGTTTATGTATTAACGATGACATCCCAAACGTTTTGAAACGAATAAATATGTTTCTTCGGAAATGTTTTAATAACGTATTTATCATGTTTTTCTAGGAACAAATTCCGCAACATTTTTATTAAAAGAAGAACTCCGATTTTTATAATGCATAAACAAAATAGGTCTTTTCTTGCCGTGAAAAATGGGGATGTCACATGCCTTATATTGATAATAGTAATATATTAAACGAAATAATATATTTGAACACAAGATTACTTGTGCTTTTACTTGTATTCCCCCCTGAAAATATTTAAAAAATTGGAAAAATGTAGGGGTATGAACTCACCATTTGACGTGGAATTCGAAGGTATGTCGGTAGGAATGTTGGGTGCCAAAGGAAATGTTGAATACAAACGGATCCTGTTTAACATATAGTAGTACGTACATGTATTAGATGAGTGTATAACACTATTATTTATGGAAGGAAATCACCTTAGGGACTAGGAAAAACTTGAAATTAAGTGTTGGAATCACATGTGATTTGAAAATAGGGAGTTTGCAGTCGTAAAAGAAGTGTACGGTCAATTGTTTGCAGCCCAACAGGCTTTACAGTCCATGGGTTTACGCCCCATGGGTTTACTGCCTATGGGTTTTCGACCGATGATATTACAGCCGTAAACACTCAAGGAAAAGTGCGATTCGTGGCGTTTCTAGATCCTTTATATCCTCTTGGAAGTGTTCTAATTCCTATGCATAGTAAAAAGGGGTGTTTAAGGTCAATCTTTGTCCAAATACTAGGGTTTACGACCAATAAGGGGTGTACGGTTGTACACATGGGTTTACAGTCGTAAACCCATCGTTTTCTTGTGTTTTAGGCCGATTTCTAGACGAAAATCATAGTTTCCTAGTAGATATCAAGCATAGGAGGTAGTTACTTACTATTAGGAAACTTGGAATGGGGGTTTTTTTAGCCACCAATAACTAGTGTGTGTTCTTTAGTGTTCTTGGGGAGAAAGAAGATCTAGAAAAAGATGAAATTGATGAGATGAAACATGGATTCATCACTAGAATAAGGAATGTAGCAACAATCAAGGTGGGAAAACACTTATATCTTGAAGATCTTGAAGAATTTTCGATGAAGGTAGAGAGAGAGAGAGAGAGGGAGAGAGAGAGTAGAGTGAGAAATCCCTTTGAGTGTGTAAAATGTGAAATGAAGGCCACTCATTCGTTATAACGGGGTGAGTTTTCTGCCAAGCGGGTGGGGGTGGGGGTGTACGGCCGTAAACTCGAGTTTGCGGCGGTACACTCCTCTCAAAGGGGTGTTCGACCTGAATGCTACGATATGACTTGGAAAAACTCGTTCCTAGACCCATACCTTGACTATACTAAGCTTAGAATATTCAGTTAGGCCCAAAATAATACTAACGAGAACAGAGATAAATCCGAATTGACTTATTTTTAAATGGTTCGTGCCAAAGAAATTTCGGGTTGTCACAGTTATAAACCTCTAGTCGTGTGCTAGTGATGAAATACAGGTTTTTATTCTTGAATAGTTCTTGAAACTATTTCAGGATCTTTTAGACTCCCACTATCCTCATGACGTATAAGACTTTCTTGCCAAATATTCAAGAGATAGTGTGGATTTTAATCAATACAAACACTTCATACAATTGGCCTTAGTTGGTCTTTGTTTATCCAAAACATCACAACTTACCAATTTCAAATGTACAAGAGTAGGACACTTTTTACTCTTACATTTGACAAGTGTTAATAAACCTTCTTTAAGATGTGTCACTCAAATTACAATCTTGGTGTATGATTCTAAGATTTCTTTTGGAACGAAGTATGAATCATCTTCTTGATTTAACCACTTCAACAATTCATAACTCCTCTTCTTAGCTATCAAAATCTACTTAGAGGAAGAATTGTGATAAGGTCTCTTAATCATTAAGATTAAGAGAAACTTTTACCCTTCTGCCTAATTTGATTCTTCTTATTCGCTCTGGCATATATTGAAAATTTTGCCGATGTCTCATAATTATACTTAAGCTTGTAAGTATAATCATATTTACTAAACCTTAGTAAATCATGACGAATAATCTTATACATATTTTGTGGTGGACTTTGGCTAGTGCACAAGAATGTGTACTTCATCCCTTAGTCCTTCTCTTGAGTCACATACACATGTGAACAATGAACTAGTCTCTCATTCATCATACTATATAACTTGCATGATTCCAAGGCTCTGTCCAGTTGAACCTTGAGTGATGAGACTCTTTCCTTACTTGGTAAATGTAGACACTACCACAAATGAAAGAATCAAATTTATATTTCCAATATTGCTAGAAACATACAAACATCAAGTTTTCATAAATGTCATTGCAATGAGATATAAAATAAAGTAAAACTGTTATTTATTTTTAAAAAGCGGAAAAAAAACTTTTCCTTACAATGCAACTTAAAATGAAAGCTATGTTATTACATGTTTCCTAGCAATCTATTATAACTGCTATGATGTAGCACAAGAATCTGATCTTCAAACAATGGGATAGAAATCCATCTACGCGATCAGATTCAACATACTTTTTCATTAAGTTTCCTCACTTTTCTTTGATTCTTAAAACATCAACATGTGACCCAATCACATCATGTAATAAGAATCTCATAATAGAAACTTAACAGAGTTAGATAGTGGACTTTACTTAAAGTAGAGTCAAACTTCTTGACTTGATCAACCTTATGATCTTTCAGGTAAATAGGCAGGTTCACAATTATTTCCCCTTCCTTTAGCAATAGAAACATATGGACTCTTTGGTAATGGTACATGGGACAATCTCAGACTTACCCTTCCTCTTTACCATTTGGTCAACCGATTTGACAATGGCCGATCACTTTCCATTGGGAAAAGAAAGGTTTTATGGATTTCCAATCTTACCATTGTCAATTAGTCCATTGGGAAGTTGTTCTCCTAATCAATTTTTCTTTACTAGTCCTCAAATCATTGTTGATTTAGCAATACCAAGCAAATAAATGATATCATTAAGGGTCATGTCATAGTCTGTTTCTATTCCCAAAGGAACTCACTATGTGACTTAGAAATCGATTGAACATCTAACTTTCTTAAGACTTTGATGCCCAAGTCTCTCGTCATGTAAATATGTGACTTCATCTCCAAGATGCGATCACACATAGACCTTGCTTGCCAATAGGGCTTGAGTGACCTTGAATTTGTAGGTTAGGGAGAATAATTGGAGGAGGTGGATGTAGTGAAGTTCCAACATATTTGGGAAGATCATAGATGTCTGAACCAGACATCTACGAAGGGAGAAAATCAAGTTAGTTGATTTAAATCCTTAATATAACACCCAATATGATATATTAAAGCTACGACCCAACACAATATTTTATAACTTGGAAGAGGGATGCCGTAGTCCAGGCTATAAAATATTTGAAGGTAGGTAAATGACGATTTATCAATTTCTACCATGAAAAACGAAATAATTTATTAGGTTTTCTAATTGGATTTGAAACTCCTAAATCTTTTGAGATTCACTGAACTTTTCAATGGCATGTTTCAATCTCAATTCTTCCCTCTCAAGTTTTGAGATTCTTGTCTTATTGTGATCACGACATAACCAACAAAAGTTTATGGCGTAATGTTTGTTGAATGAGTTGTCCATGACCGAGTGGTTAAGTTGGGGTTGAACGAGTTGGAATCAGGTTGAGTGCATTCTCATGACACCATCATGTGATGGTCAAGAAGCGAGGGTCAGCTGTTGCTATTATTGGTTGTTGACTCTTTGACAGTTAACTTTTGGCATGGTTTGACTTTTGGTTAAATTTCAATTTTTAGAAGCTAGATTTAGGTTTTATCTTCTATGGATTATTATGAGGTTTTTAGCAGCCATTCGTTTGCTAGGAGAAACTATTAGCTATGGAAGGCATGAAATTGAGCTGCGTATTAGTCGATTCATAGAGACAAGTCAGTCTTCTCACTATACCATATAGAAAGACCAGGTGCTGGCCCCTGATGACTGTTTGAAATACCACGATTTGGCTCCCGACAGTTATATGCAAGATAGTGCTTTTAACCTGGCATTTATACGTAGGATGCAAGTTGACTTTACGAGGCTCGCATTGATGACCATGATGTGGCTCTTGGCACTTGTATGTAAGGCCCGAGTTTTGGTCCCTAATATAGTGGGGAAAGACCTCGATATGTATTAGGGCTAATAGTGATTATGGTTGGCATATATCATCCCTATCCTATGTATGGTATACGGTATTTTGGGAAATCACTAAGTATTATACTTAAGGTTTGTGGTTTAAAATTTTTCAAGTGCTTCCGGTTCCAAATGGACGAGTCCGACTTGACTGCACAACATACCCTGATGGCTTTTTCGCATGATTATATGTGTTTTTACTCAGATGTATTGAAAATAAAGTTTACTTTAATTAAATTTGGAACAAATGGTTGTATAAAATTAATGGTTTAAAATTGAAAATTTTTATCGGTATTTTTAGGATGTTACAATAAACTTAATAACTTATTGCAATTTCGGAAAAATGGTTGTTTATCGAGAGATCAAAGAAACCGGTAACTTAATTGATATTTCAATAAAATTATAAATATAATAACATAATTGAGAAAAAAGATATGTGAATATCAAAATGAAAATCTTATAGTAACATAATCATTTTATAGCAATTTTTCATTAAAAGGTCGACGTATATTTGATGTACGGTGAGTTTTGACTTAAGAAGTGAATATTTGACTCGTGGTTTACATCATTATAAGATGTCATTTCGCACGAGGCATGTTATATAAAGAGTTAAAAACCATACTTAATGAGTGATATTTATTAATTAAATAACTAATTTAAAAAAAAAAAAAAAAAAAAAAAAAAAAAAAAAAAAAAAAAAAAAACTTAATCTAGCTAGGCCTTACATCAATTATCTTATACTAGCTCAAATATATGAAATGTATAGCATTATTTGGTACTAGAAAACTAGAAAATTTCCGACCACAATTTCCATCGGAAATGGGTAGCAGTGGCAGTATATTCACGATATCACAAATACACCAATAGTCATGGAAAATCTAAAGGATAAGACACAAACTGAACTACGTATTCAGTTTATGAAAATATTGTTTTCAACATATGAATCCATCATTGACCATAAACTTTCATCTGTCATCATCAAATCCTGGCAAGAATATTGAGAACTGAACTCGTTGTCAAAATTAAAAGGTGACAACAAGTTTTTTCCTGATGGTAAAATGGCATCGATGTCTGTTAGAAATGGCTCACTCCAGAAATTATCGACAAGTTCCTCATCGAATGTTTGTGGTGTCAAGTCACTAAACAGTGCACAATCTGAACCACTCAACTGACACGATGATATTTCTGTGAGTGAAGAGTATGATGGTGATTCAGATGATTCTCCTGCGAATAAAGTTCCAGCTTCCGGTTGATGTAGTAGACTTGTTTTGTTAACAGGATTTTCTTTAGGGTTAGCCTGATCGTATTCTAGGGTTCCTAAGTGTTCATTTGAAGACTCAGTGAGGTCATTCTGAGCTCTCTTCTTCAAATGTGTATTCCAACGATTTTTTATTTCATTGTCGCTTCTTCCAGGTAATTTTGCCGCTATTGTTGACCATCTGTGTATAAAGGATTAAAAACAATTTAGAAAAACTAATGCGAAAAGGTGCTACATAATTTTGTTTAAATTATAATTTGTACTTACTTGTTTCCAAGCTTTTTATGTAAATCAATAAGCAGATCGTCTTCTTCCTTTGTAAAATTTCCATGTTTAATATTTGGGCGGAGATAGTTCATCCATCTCAATCTGCAACTTTTACCACTTCTTGATACACCTACGCAATGGAGATCAAATAATAATAAGCAAGTGTGTGAATACATACAATAAAATTCAAGAGCTTAAACGACTTGTAATTATACCAGCAAACTTGGGAAGCAAACCCCAGTTCCAATGGCCGTATCTCTGGATGTAAGCTCTTAACTTGATGTCTTCATCTTCACTCCACGCACCTTTCTTCACTCCGTTGTCGTAACAAGATGACTTCACCATCTTTTTGCCTTTCAAATCTATATTTGTAGATCTCTGTACCCACAATGGTTTATATCAAATTAAATCTCTCACTGACTTAAAGTCTTATATATTGGCGTGAGTCTTGCAAATCACAACGTGCTGAAATGAGAGAGATTAAAGAAATGTTTCAAAACATGCCAGATGCTTGACTAATTAATTACCGAAGAACTCACGAAAGTTCCTATATTTTTTCTTTGAATAATATATCCAGGTACCATGAAGCACACATGTCATCTGTTGCATTAACATATTTTAGAGTTCTTTTAAGAAAGAACAACGTACATATATAGTTAAATGCAACTGGCTTAGTTGGCCAATGCCACTTTTGATTCATTTAGAAGTTTAGTCACTGAATGCAATATATTTTGGCAAGTGTTCATTTTATTTTTAGAGAGAAACAATTGTTATGGATATTTTTTATTCTGATGTCGAAAAAAGTGTCAATTTGCAAATGTAGTAACTTCTTTTTGCACGGATCAAAAGGTATGAATTTCATATTTAATTAAAATGTCACTTATACCTCTTACACTTCCAAAATGAGAATTGACATGTTTAATTGTATTGAGACGAAACCAAGTTGTTTCATCATTACTAGAAAACTGGGACAATACCTAGAGCATAATTCGTAGATATTCGGTAGCTATATGGCAATGCTTATGGATTTGCTATGGAAAATGGTCTGTAGAATAAGCGCCACTAAGAAATCTATACCTACGAATTTGCTACTGACGAGCTGTATAATAGCTACGGCCTTTTCTGTAGATATAATACCTACAGATTAGATATGAAAAATATTTGCTACGGAATGCCTACGGATTGTCAACGGGTGTGAAATTTGTCTAAAATTAACTATTATCCTACGGAATAGCCATGGAAAAGACATGACAATGGATTACCCACACGAGTCGTGTTTGACCAAAAGTGACTTTTTTCCTAAAGAAAAGCTACGGAACTGTTTAGCTATGGATTTCTTACGAATTAACGATGGAATTCAAGTTTGACTAAATTTGATTTTTTTCTTTCAGAATACCTACGGGCCGTTTAGCGATGGAATCATTATTTTTCCATTCTTGATTTCATTTTATAAAAAAATAAAAATTTTAAATTTTCTATTTCTTTTGTCAAATATCATATTCAATTCCATTTGTCGCAAATATCATACAAAATACACCAAAAAATCCCTAATAGCAAACATTAACGCATTTTATTGTTCGAAATACCATACAAGAAGAACTAATGGATCATAAGTACGCTCACCTTTCCTCGACCATTGATGAACCATTTAAAATGCGAATTTCAGGACGAAATCCTCTTTAATGGCGGTATAATGTAACACCAGTCAAATTTACGTCAAAAATAAATTGTTCAATAACCTTAATTGGGATAAATTATGGGATTATTAGATTGCGTCATGGGCTCGGTCCTTATCCCAGTTTTAATTGCCGGTATTCGGCCTGTCCAACCGTGCATATTTTGTTCTAGGGTTTAGTATATAATGCAGTCTTTGTAGTTAACGTTTTTTATAATTTTTCTCTTTGAGTTTTGTAAACCCTAGCTCGCCACTACAGTGGAAGTTCTTCATCGAGGTCTGCTGAGGCGTGACTTTATTGAATCATAAGCACATATTTGATTCTATTTTGTGTTCATTCTATTATTGAATTTTTCTTGTTTGATTTTCGTTTTCATACCTGTGAAAGATCTAATCGATCTAGAATTTAATTATCATCAATTGGTATCACCGTATCAGAACAGGAGACTATGTAATTCATAAACATCTCTTCTGTCGAAGAAGTTATTAGGGTTTTTAATTCCGCATTGATTGATATTAATTGAGCTGTCATTCCATATTGACGTATCTCATTAATTGTTGATCTAACCCTAACGGTATATTACAAGTCTGATCTTTTACAGGTAACCGATCAAAAGTCATTACAATGTCCATGGATGATTCACAAACCAATCTTGTATACACAAGACTATGAAGTTTGGACGTATCACTTTGAAGATTATGTGATTGGATCCGAGGATAATGGATACTTGATCTGGGAAGCGATCACTGTTGGCCCATTCGCTCACTCAAGCACCTCTAAGATTGTCAAAACTCGGAAAGAGTACAACCAGCTTGTTAACGATGTCAAAGATATTCCTCAAGATGAGAAGGAAATGTTTCAATGCAACATCAAAGCCCTGACGATGATTAGGTTTGCGCTGCAGTCATATACGTTTCGTTTGGTAAGTTCTTGTGCCACGACTAAAGAGATCTGGGATAGATTAAAATAATTGTATTCCACTGACGAAGATTTGGAACATTCAATTCAAACTCTCTTGTTGTCTGAATTTGGAGACTTTAAGGAGAAGCCTGGAGAGAAACTTGTTCAAGCCTTTGATCGCTTCAATCATCTTTTAAGTAAGATGATAATGCATGGGATTGAAAGGAAAGTTATCGAACAAAAGGTTACTTTCATGAACGGTCTCAGATCCGAATGTATTGTTGTTGTATCTACAGTTAAAGCTCATGAACAGTTCAAGTCATATTCTCTGGCGAAACTACTGGGTATTTTGAAATCCCATGAAAGTGCACTGTCTAAGGATACAAATGTGGTTTACAGTCTGGGTTCTTTTGCTCTTGTCTCTAAAGGAAAAAGATTGATTGAAGAAGAAGAGGAATTGGATCTTGCCAATTATGATCTAACCGGTGAAGAATATGCCATGATAGTGTCTAATCCTACAAAATTTATTAAAAAGAAATTCCCAGCTAACAAGAACCGAAACTGGTAGGGTAGTTACAACGCCGAAAAGATCAAGGAGGAACCGAAGATGGTGTGAAAGTTTGAAGAGTCAAAGAAAGAAGCGAAAGTTGGAGGAGACTCAGGATTCGACTGCCATTACTGTGGAGGCAAGAACCATTTTGCAAAAGATTGTATGCTGAGAAAGAAAGAAGAAAAGATAAATGAAAAAGATGAGGAAGCGAGCCACCTGAGAAGATTGGAGGAAATCAAGAAGAGAAAGTCTGCTGCTAACAATACTACCATGAATGCTTTAATTGTGCAGGATACAGAAAACTGTGATGAATTCGGTGGTGTGGAAGTTTGATCCACAGATTCAGAGGATGAAGAAGTCAGCAAACCCACTCATGGGAAGGCTATGCTGGTAAAAGAAGAACATGTAACAGGAAGGTGCTTTGTGGTGACCGAAGGTGTGTCTCAAATGAGAGGTGGTTATACAACCGATGAGGGCGTAGAAGGCGAGAAGGAGCGAGAGGACAAGTGTTTTATTGCCAAACCTGTCAGCACACAGATCAACGAATGTGATGAGTTGATCAAAAAGGTACAAAATATTCTTGCTTCTCTAAAAATACTTGTTACTAACTATGAAAAGGAATTAAATAACTTAAAATCTATATTTTCAAGCATAAGTAGCAGTCTCACCCAAACCCATGTCACAAATTCTAACCTAACTGATCAAATTAGCAGGATTTCATCAAAGAGTGAGGAAAGGAGGATTTGGATCGAGCAAAAGGAGAATGAGTTGATTAGGTCTAAGGATGATTCAATTTATTTACAAAGAGACAATCTTAAACTTCTTTAACAGTGAAATGTGTTTTCTTTAATTGCTAAAAGTCTCTATTTTAACATCACTCAGTTGCATCTTGATTGTGAAATAGGAAAGAAGATACATTGCATGATTTTACCCTTCCTTGAGTTAAAGGAGGGTGAAATCGATGCTGAAGCCTACAACTGTGAAAGTGTTTTATCTTCTGACGAGATTTCTCCAGCATATAAAATAGGTCTAGACAAAATTGAATCATACATAAAGTCCAAAGACCACAAGGACATGCTTAAAAATTTGTTTGCCGAAAATGAATGATTGTAATTAAGAATCGAAACCGTACATAAATTTAACTCTTTGAATGCCAAATTAGGTTTAGAAACTAAAATTGATGTTGAAAATGCATCTGAACTTAATGAGGATGATGATCTGAGTGAAATCTCTGTAGAGGATGTGGTGGACTGTTCAGAATTTGTCAAGAGCGAACCTAAGTCACGCAAAAACCTAATTTCTGAAAACTCTGTTGAGTTTGCTCGCTCGTTTACTGATAAAAACAAAGTTCTCAAAGCTAAAGTTGTTGTGTACCAAAAGGTACAAACCACTCCAAATCAAGTCTACACAGTTCTGGGTGTCACTCCACGAAAAACTGCAGAATTGACAGGTATGGTGGAAGAAGACAATGCTGGCGGATGTGACGAGTTTTTCTGGTCATCCCCAATAGACAACTCTGACTAGACTAAGGGCCTATCTCAGAAAACCTCATGGAGAGTGAAAGGTAGATATGTACCCGAACCTCTAAATGAGCCTGCAATATATGATGTGCCAAGCACAAGTGGAACCAAAACTTCAACGGGCGAACCTGTGCAAACCACTAGCGAAACATCCTCAACAAAGAGTGACAACTATGCTTCTACTTCAAGGAAAAAGGCTAACATCCATAGGAATCCAAAACAGGTAGCTAATCAAAAACACAAACGAAATCTGAGATACAAGAAGAATCTCTCAGAAAGGAAACAGTTTTGGAGATCACAAAATCCACACTATGTAAGGATTGAAAAGAAGCACAAATCCCAAGAGGAATCAAGGAACAGAAAGGACATTTTTGGTCCCACACCCGAAATGATAGTTTCAGGTCTCGTGACAATATCAACCGAAAGGATGGTTTCGGTCCTTCGACCAAAAGGAACCAAAAGGTGGTTTCGGTCCTTCAAACGAAAGGAACCAAAAGGGTAATTTCACTCCGTCGACCGAAAGGAGAGTTTCGGTCCTCCATCCTATAACAACCGAAAGAGCTGTTTCGGTCCTCCAACCAATAGCAACCGAAAGAGTGGTTTCGGTCCACCATCCAATAACAACAGAAAGAGCGGTTTCGGTCCCCCATCCAATAACAACCGAAAGAGCGGTTTCGTTCATCATCCCTCCAAGTTCAGTCAGACACACAGAAGATCCAATGATATTTCTAAACCCAACACCTCTAATTCTAGCTTTCTTTCGTCAAAAGATTTAAAAGGAAAAGGAAAGCACATTCCAGAAGATAACAAACGTCCAAAAGAGATCCAAAATAATGCTGACATCAACACCACAAATCCCAATCCTACTGAATCTAAACCAACCAAATTTAAAGTTTTCACCATAAAAAGAAAAGATGAAAAAAATTTAATTAAACGTACTTACTTGGTTGATATTTGTCTTACTATTCCCTGTTCTGTAGAAGGCTCACAAGGACCCAAGAAACTTTGTGTTCCTAAATCTGCATAAAATTTTGCAGGTTATTCGTCACGAGCAGTTTGACGAAGAATGGTACATTGATAGTGGTTGCTCTCGTCACACGGCAGGGAGGAAGGAAGAATTGAGGGAGTTTCGGTCTCTTAAGGATGGTGGCATTGTGAAATATGGAAACAACTCATTTGGTACTATCAAAGGCTATGGAATGACCACTAATGGTGAGTTCTCTATAAGAAAAGTGGCTTATGTTGAAGAGCTCCAACACAACCTTATCAGCTTATCACAGCTGGTAGTTGGCACTGGATTGAAAGTATCATTTGATGATGAAGGCTCGTAGATTGTCGAGAAGAGATCCAATAATGTTCTGCTGAAGTCAAAGTGAAAGGGGGAAATATACCCTTTGAACCTCAAACCCATTCGAGGCAAACCAGCAGTTTGCTTACTCACTAAAGCTCACTCAGATGAAAGCTGGTTATGGCATCGAAGACTCTCTCATATAAATTTCAAGGATATCAACAAGTTGGTTTTGGGTGATCATCTTCGAGGACTTCCAGTTCTAAAATTTCATAAAGAACATCTTTGTGCAGCATGTGAAATGGGAAAGTAGAGTAGGCAAAGTCATCCTTCTATTTTCAATAACTAAGGTGATAGAACCATTGGAGCTGTTACATGTTGACTTGTGTGGTCCCTCGTCCATTGAAAGCATTTGTGGAAACAAATACATTCTGCTTACAGTGGACGATTTCTCTGGTTTCATGTGGGTGTTCTTCTTAAAGCAAAAATCTGATGCTACTCCAAAGCTTCAGCTCTTCATAAAACAGGTCGAGACTCAACTAAGGAAAGTTTTTCATAACGTGAGAAGTGACAATGGCCTGGAATTCAAGAACAGTGATTTTGAAGACATTCTTGCTGAGAAGGAATGACTCACAACTTCTCAGCCCCATACACTCCACAGCAGAATGGTATCGTTGAATGACGAAACCGATGTCTATATGAAGTAGCTCGCACAATGCTATGCTTCGCCTCCCTTCCGTTGTATTTTTGGGCCGATGCAATTGTTGCTGCTTGTTATACTTAAAACATATCATATTTGAACAAGCGATTCTCCATGACTCCCTACGAGATCTTGAACAATTATAAACCGAATGTGAAATTCTTTCATGTGGTCGGTTCAAGATGCTTCGTGTTCAACTCCAGAGAGAATCGAAACAAGTTTGATGCTAAGGTTGATGAATGAATATTCTTAGGTTACTCCCTGAATTCCAAGGTGTATATAGTTCTCAATAAGCGTTCAAAGAATATTGAAGAAACATACTATGTCACCTTTGATGATAGTTATGTTAAGAAGATGAAATCAATAGAAGATGCAATGCAAGAAATCTTTACAGTTAATAATCAAGTTACGACCTCTATTTCAAATCTTTTCGAGTAATACTTGATTTTGTTTGATGAGCCTCAAAAGGCAATTGACTCTGAATCAATGCCAAAAGACAACAAAGTTGATGATCTAAAACAAATTATCGACGACGCTGCTCAAAAGATGGCTGATGATCAAACCAAAGAAACCAAAAGGCCAGAAGCATGCGGACCTTCAAGTGACCGTCCTAATGTCTAGGGGGAGGTTCCATCTCTTTATCATGATCAAGGTTCATCGTTCCAGGGGGAGAGCTCATCATCTCATTCTTCAAGCTCTTCTGAGAGTCCAATCAAAGAAGGGAATACCAATCCAGGTACTGAACATGCATAATTCTTCGAGGGGGAGAACACCAACGACAATGATGATGACATTCTATCTGAATTAGAAGAAGAAATAAATGCAGAGTTTGATCCCACTTATGATCCAAATTACCCACTTCTTATCAAATGGACCAAAGATCACCCTCAAAGTCAAATTATATGAGAATCTTCAGAAAAGGTGTTAACTCGATCTCAAATGAAAGTGAAACAAGCTGCACTCTTTTCTCAAGTAGAGTTCTGCATGTTCAATTCCTTTGTTTCCAAAGTCGAACCGAAGACTGTTAACTCTGCACTTGATCATTCAAATTGGGTTCAAGCCATGCAATATGAGTTAAATGAGTTTGAAAGAAACAAAGTATGGCATCTTATTCCAAATCCAAAGGATGCTTCGGTTGTCGGTCTCAAATGGGTATTCAGAAACAAGATGGACAAGGAGGGAAGTGTCATATGTAACAAAGCACGGCTGGTGATCAAAGGCTACTGTCAGGAATAAGGCATCGATTATGAAGAGACCTTCTCTCCAATTGCAAGATTAGAGTCGGTTCCTATATTTCTTGCCTATGCAGCTCACAAGAACTTTGAAGTCTATTAGATGGACGTCAAATGTGCCTTTCTCAACGGAGAACTTGAAGAGAGTGTATATGTTGAGCAACCGCTAGGATTCGTGAACAAAAAATATCCAGATCATTGTTACGTCCTTGACAAAGCGGTATATGGCTTAAAACAAGCTCCCAGAGCACGGTATGAAACTCTGACTCGATTCTTAAAAATGTCTAAATTCAAACAAGGTTCGGTTGACCCAACCTTCTTTCGTAAGAGAGAAGGTAATCACCTTATGATAGTCCAAATTTATGTTGATGACATCATCTTTGGCTCCACGAATCCTAGCTTAACAGCTTAATTCAGGAAGTTGATGGAAACTAAATTTGAGATGAGCTCAATGGGTCCAATTAACTTTTTCCTTGGATTAAACATTAGACAGGGACACGAAGGCATTTTTATTAATTAGGAGGCATACACCAAGACTCTGTGGACTAAATATGGTATGATGGGTGACTGTAATGTTAAAGTGCCAATGGCCTTTGGGACAAAGCTTACACCCTCACTGGAAAAGCCAGTTGCAGATATGATGCTCTACCGTCAAATGATCGGTTCTTTAATGTATCTCACAGCCGACAGACCTGACATCATGTTTTCAGTCTGTTACTGTGCAATATTTCAAGCCAACCCACTCGAACCTTATCTATAAACCGTGAAAAACATTTTTCGCTATCTGAAGCGAACCTCCTCTCTCGGTCTGTGGTATCCAGCCAACTCAGGATTCTTTGTTCAAGCATTCTTAGATGTTGTCTTAGGTGGCTGTGGTTTAGATCATAAAAGCAACACTGTAGGATGTCAATTTCTAGATGGAAAATTGGTTAGTTGGCAATCGAAGAAACAAATATGTGTTTCTCTCTCCACTGTAGAAGTTGAATACATTGCTGCAACATCATGCACATCTCAAGTGGTATGGATACAAAGTCAACTTAGGGATTACGGGCTAAACATAAAGAAAAACCCACTATATTGTGAATCTGAAAGCGCAATTAGGATTTGTCACAACCCAGTGCAACACTTGAAGACCAAGCATAGAGCACTGAGGTTTCACTTTATCAAAGATCATGTCAAAGATGGCAACGTAGAAATCCATTTCGTCAGAACAACTGATAAACTGGCTGATATATTCACTAAGGCTTTACCTGAAGCAAGCTTAAACAAGATCCTACAAGGCCTAGGAATGATGGAAGCAGAATCAGTGCCCAAATCGCCTTCGCTTCAATAAAGGTTAGAAGCGAAATAGAGCGAACCGAAATAAACCGAACGTTTGGTCTATTTCGGGTTCGGTCTATTTCGGGTTCGGCTCGACCAAGAACCGAAATAAACTGAACGCTTGGTCTATTTCGGATTTGGTCCTTCTGAACTCATTCGCTTCTTTTTGCTTCCAAGGCATTTTGGCTATATTCGTCTATACACTCCTTTTAATTCTATTTTATTCATAAAAACCAAAAATATTTTTCTCTTTCGTTCAATTAAATAACTTTCACAAAATACAAATATATATATATATATATATATATATATATATATATTCGTTTTATTTTTATTTTTAATCTAATATTTTTCTTTGTATAAGTGTAATTCTCGATGGTGTAGCTAAAGCAGGTATATTTCTTTTATTTTATCCCATTAGTTAGGCGTCCCTAGAAGCATGTTGTTTTATGTTGACTAAAGCCTCGAAATATTTTGAGTGAAGTCTTAATAACATGATATACAAATCATATTTTCCCAATTCAGGCTGTACCATTCACTCTAATCATGAGCTACCTTACTCTACTCACATTGAGTTCAGAGTTTTCTGCTTGGTTACTCTTTTTCTTTAGAGTAGAGGTACATTCACTTCTTATACCATCTCCACAAATTTTCACCATTATACTTCGTGTGACCAATATAACCCCTGAGACTCTCAGCATTTACCACTGAGGTTTATGGTTATCCAAAATCTGTGTTAATGATCTTAGTCACATGCCACTATGCACTAAGTGAAGCCCACAATTCAACACCACAAATGAATTGACGGTGAATTCTCATATTCAACAACTTACTTGTTACCTAATGAAATATCTTTTTATTTTTGATTGATCTTTTATGAATTTGTCTAAAACCAAGGCTTTTCTTCCCTTAAAGATCCAATTTAATTGTTTTTGAGATTTCTATAATTTCTTTTGTCACTATACAAGATATCTTACCTACTTGTTCAACAGATCACAATGATCTCACAAGTACTTCATTCAGTTTCGATCTTATGTCAAGTATCGAAATTATGAATTGAAGCGAAAACCACCCTTTATAACCTTCAAAATATGCCTTTCAATACTTCTTAACAAGTTATTGATCCTTATTTAATGGGAAACCAAGCAAGCACTTCAATGTCTTTCTTGACTGTGAAGGAAGTGATTCGTGCCCATAATCCTTTGTTTTATGTCTATTTAAGGCATCATAGATTATCCCAGAACATTTGCTTTATTTCTTTATCTTTCACACCCTATGTACGGAAATTTTTAATTTTCCACACTCTGGTTCTTTTAAGGTTGTTCAATAAAGCATCATAGGCAACAACGATTCAAATGTATTTTGGAGTGGCGATTGGGATAAAGTGGAAGCTGACTCATCGGTTATCTAATCGGTTTGGCGATTTGAAAAAGCGAAATTAATGGAATGGCGTGCAAAAAGGAAACATCCTTTCTCTTCCATGCGTCATCATCGGTATGCAAACTGTTCATCCGTCCAGTCGGGCGCTATTTTTGAAATAATCCAAGATCTCAGCTGGATTTTTCTCTCTCCTATTTTTACGTATAAAAGGAATTGGAACGGTAATCTTTAACGTTTTATCACTTCCCAAACTCTCTCAAAGAACAACGACGATTTCTCTTACTGTTCATCATCTTCTTCAAGCTTCTACAATGGCAGACTCTACGTCCGTTCATGATACTTCTGTTCGTCAACCACTTCTCACAATCAAACTCCAACAGAACCTGATCATCGATCTCACTCTGTTTGTCTATGAACCTTATATGTTATACGTTGTTGAGTGTCTCAAATACTTACCTCTCGTTGAAGCGCTGACCAAAGTCGAAGTCGTACCAATGTCATGCCTTTCTCTTGTCTACGACAAGGTTCATGAAAGGATTCACTTCGAAATCCACAATGAAAAGACCTCTCTCTCCAAGCATCGCTCCTGCATCCTAATTGGTCTTTCTCAAGAACAATCTCTGGTAAACCCTGAATCCATCACCACTAGTCAATTGTTTTCCATGTTTTATCAGATGGGGTATACTAAAACCCTCACCACAATCACCAAGTTCAAGAAGTCCTGCCTTCCTCCTCAATGGAATGGCCTTTTCACATTGCTGTTAAAGGGAATATGGGTTGTACCATAGGATCCACTTGGATTTTGGAACTACCATCTGGAACCAATTGGTACAAATCTTGGTCTCTTCATCCAGGCACTCTAAGATCTCATGTGGGCGATTTTGGTCAATCATCACCAACTGGGCAATGGACCGCCTTCAAGTTCCAATCACGGTGGAGTCTCTTCTCTCCTCCATTGCTACCTTTCACACAACCAAAATCATTATCACCGATCCCACCTAGTACTCATTTATTGGATCTATTCCTGAAAGCTATGCTCGCTTGTATCTCTACGTCGAGTAACGTTCTCCAACAATATAAGAAGCATCCATCTTCAGGTCCAAGGGAGCTTACCCCAGCCATGGTTCGCTCTATTGAAGAGGCTGACAAGCCAGCTAAAAGGGGCAAGAAGACTGAGAATCAGAAGGAGGCACAGGTTTCGAAACCTACCAAGGGGAAAACCCCCTAGAAGCGAAAGACTGACAAGGCTGCTCCATCTCAGCCTCAACCGAAGAAGCAGAAGAAGCCTGCTAGGAGACTCATACTCCAATCCTCAAGTGATTCAGATTCAGAGTATGTTCCTCCTAAACATAAGAATGCTCCTCCTTAAGAAACTGAGAGCAAAAGCTCTGATGATGAGGCTTCGGGTCGAGGTGATACTCCACCTCGCTCCCCTAAACCAAAAATTCTAGTTTGCTCTCACCCTCCGTCACCTCCACTTGTAACAATCCCAGTATCCATCCCTCCAATTTTCCTCATCCCCATTACACAACCTTTCGCTTCTATACCCATACCTACTCCCATATTCAAAGACATTACCACAACATTTGCTCTTTCTACCTCCCCCACTCCACCTGTTACAACCGAACCACATGTCACAACCGAACCACCTGTCACAACTGAACCTACAACTACTACCAAACCCTTATCTCCTACTCCATCCACAGAAAAAACCCCTGTTCTAGGCGGTGAGGACTTGGAATTTGATTCCACATATTTTAGTCCTTACCGTGTAAAGAGTGATGATGATGATCATGAGCCTGTTATAAAGCGTCATCTCAAGGCAGTGAACGAAAAACTTCATCAACTGCTCTCATCCTCTTCCTCCGGAGCTTACTCTGAAGCAGCTTTAAAGGCGTTGTTCTCATCTGTTGTTATAGAACATAATGCCTCCCTCTCCATCGCAGCTAAAGCAATTGAAGTCTCTACTTCACAGTGTCAACAAGCCTCACTTGCTGTTGATGCTTCTACTAAGGAGTGAAAGGAAGCAACCGCAAAAGTCGATAAACTAGTTTTTGAAGCTCACCTATTTCTAGATTCCTTGCAGGCTGCTGCTAAAAAGAATGCTCAAACCGTCAACGCTTTGGAGGATAACCTTTAATGTTCTCTTCAGTCTGAAAGATCCAACCTTGAAGCTGCATGCCAAGCGATTGTAGCTTCCAATGAGTCTCTACATGCAAATGTTAATGATCGTTTGACTCAACTCGAGGCAGAATTAGCTGTAGAGAATCGTATCATGGATGAGCTAGACAGGAGAACCTCAGAACTGAAAATGAAAAATTACAAGTTGTGTAATGCTACTGCTGAGGTCAATGACCTGAAATCGGAATGGGAGGCTATTCGGAGTTTTGTTGCTGATATTCACTCTATCCTCCTTCATCTCCTTGAAGGGCATGATCCAATCATCACCATTACGATTAGACGATACCTGGTTGATAAACTCAGTCCAACATTGGACATCCTTAATCGTATTGAGGGTATTCCAGTGACTGGTGTCCAGCCGAAACAAGGGGGAGAAAAGCAAACTTAACCTCCTCCTGGACCGAAACCATCTATTGAAACGAAGGGTAATGAAGCTTTGGTCAGTAACAAGGAGAAAAAGAAGAAGAATATTGGAGAGGATGAGACATACAATGAGGATGATGTCTATGCTGAGAATCCCAAAAACCCTTTTCAGAAGATAAAGTCCTCTCAGAAAGATCTAGAAGAAAAGTACAAGAAACAACAGGCTCAGCTTGAGCAAAAGAACAAGGAGATGAAGCTCCTACAAAAGAAGAGGTCCATGTTTCCTGTCTGGACAATAGATTCACTTCAAAGGTGTGATATTGATGAGCCCAGCATAGATTGGCTTGAGCCAGTAATGTCATTTGGGCTCGAGAACTCCAAGGATGCACAGTTCGACATGCCAATCACACGAAAGGCATTTATCTTCCATTGCTTCAATTCGACTGCTGTTATTCCTTCCCCATACTCGAAAGTAGCTAGGAATCTGCTGGAGTTCTACTTGGAGTTTTCTCAACCCTAGTACTTGACCTGGAGTTTGAAGAAGATTACTACTGTCAAGGTTTTGAAGCCCTACTCAGTGGGGAAGTTTATTAACGTTCAATTCAAAGTGACTCGAGGCACCGAAGGCTCGGTTCACAACTTCACCCTTGCTGATCTACCAAACCTTAACCCCCACGACTAGATACTCCTCAACAATATTCTACTATTAAATCCACAGGAGTATCAGCCAATAATTGACCATGTCAAGCGAATGCTTGTGTGCTACATTAATGAGGTAGCAAAGATGGACCAGGAGATTGCCTCTGCCATTCACAAGAGAACCACCATCAAGCCTATGGGCAGAGCTGGCAATGTCAACACTATGGTCAAAGGGAATATTGATACGAAGTATCAAACTGTTATGTTCATCAGGGGCAAAGGTCATAAATGTCTGTTCGCTCTCATTGACAAACACCTCTTCTCAACGTCTTGCCTGGAGCATATCTTGGAGATCATTCAGAGGTGTGATCAGAACAGTGCAGCTAACAAGAAGTTGTTCACTGATACGATGAGATGGTATATCCAGTTTCGGCAGACACTTCTTGCAATAATTCCTCGGCTGTTCAATGTAATAAAGAAAGTGAAGCCAACACAGAAGAAATAATCTCTCGCCTCATTTGACGCAAAGGGGGAGATTGTTGGGATTATTAGATTGTGTCATGGGCTTGGTCCTTAGCCCAGTTTTGATTGCTGGTATTGGGCCTGTCCAACCGTGCATATTTTTTTCTAGTGTTTAGTATATCAGCTACATGCATGCAGTCTTTGTAGTTAACGCTTTTCATAATTTTTCTCTTTGAGTTTTGTAAACCCTAGCTCGCCTCTACAGTGGAAGTTCTTCATCGAGCTCTACTGAGGCGTGACTTTATTGAATCATAAGCACATATTGGATTCTATTTTGTGTTCATTCTCTTATTGAATTTGTGTTGTTTGATTTTTCGTTTTCATACGTGTGAAAGATCTAATCGATCTAGAATTTAATTCTCATCAATAAATAAATTGGTAGAGATTGTAACTAGGTTTTCAATAATATAAAGAACACTGAAATTCGAGTTATAAAGAACAAGTTATGACCAATCGAAGATCTGCAACAAAACCAGTAAAATACTGTTAAGCATAAAATACGATATTTCAATAAAATACTTTTCAACCTTAGGTATCTAAATGAAAGTTGAAGATATCATTAAACAGTAAGCATACATAAAAGGAATGCGCATATCTGAATTCGTATGAGGAAGTTATGAATTTTTGAAGTTTCAGACATCGCAGTAGACAACTAAAAACTCGAAATAGAGATCAAGCGACTTTTGGTCAGCGCAACCTAAACGAGAGTTGACGATATCGACACCAGTATCACAATGGTAAAAAGATAGAGGGAAACGGAAGCCAGAGGAAGAAGTTATGGATTTTTAACGAACTTTTGCAGTCCCGACGTGTTAAAAATATATTATTAAAAATAAATTCAAAGCTAGCCGACGGAGTGTAAATGAAATTTATAGAGTACAGTCTCACCTACGCGTGGATATAAAGAACGTTCAAAATGCAGCTCGAATGCGAATGTTACGTAATTTTGAAATTTGATATTCGGATTATGCACCGCGTAAGGGTGTACGCCCAGTGTACACAGGCGCATAACCTCGTCCCATCGGCCATCAGGTCCGAGTACGTAAGAAATGACGACTCCGAAGTATGCCCAACATACCCCTAGAGTCCA
The DNA here is from genome assembly GCF_052625555.1 of Lactuca saligna. Lineage (NCBI taxonomy): Eukaryota > Viridiplantae > Streptophyta > Magnoliopsida > Asterales > Asteraceae > Lactuca > Lactuca saligna. The sequence continues at coordinate 36,094,475 of NC_136419.1, read as the reverse complement.
CCCAGCGTACCGAGGTGGTTTAGCCTCCTATAAATAGGATGTGAGGATTCGGGGCATATTTGCTTATTTCTCCTTTTTTCCATGCTTATACTCTGCATTTAACCCCTCGATGCCATCCCGACATCCTAGTTTTCATATCCAAATTTAGGAGGAATTTTTACGCTCCCGAGATTCCCAAGAATCCCGAGAAATCAGCTTTCTCCAGTCGAAGTTCTGCTCAACTTTTGTCTCACCTCTTCAAGCTACCGAGTGAGTTCATACCCCCATTTCTACGTTTTTAAATACTTTTTAAATGCTTTTAAACACATTACGAGGGAGAATACAAGTAAACACCCGGTTAATTCCAAGTGAAAATATGGAATCTTTTGCTATAGTTTGCATGCAGTTATTTTAAATATCGAATGGAATTGTTAACATGCAAAATATTTTACTTTGCCTTACCCTCACGGGATGAAACATGATTATAAATATCATAAGCTTTATTTATACGTTTACATCATATCAAGGGTAACCATTTTCACTATACTATTCTTATACATACAAGAACATACAAATCATTATTATGCCTTTGTCAAAAATTGTGGAAAAGGGTAATCATTGCATACAAAATCATCATTTTCAAGAATACGTGACTTAATTGAGAATCTATGAGTCATTTTTGTTCACTATACCAATTAAGGTACCGCTAGAAAGTCCTGCTTCATAACTAGAGTCTCCCATCAGGAGAACATGATAAGTATGTATAGATCTATATGTGACTGATGTTCCCGCAACCTGACTGTTAGCTACAATCCTCGGGGTGACAAGTGTCATATCATTTCGATGCCTGAAGAATGTCGCTTAAGCAAACCCATCATAGTACGGTTATGAAAACTCACTGGATAGACAATTATTATAGCATTATGATTTCATGGGAAAACTGACTATTACAGTTACTTTTCATTTACAAATACTATCTTCTTATAGTTTTGTTTTATAATAAGACTATACATCATTCTTTTTGAGCATGTCATAGTTGTTTACAGATTACGGTTTTGGTCATTTGAGACTGCATTTCACTTTCAGGAAAATAAGGGATTGTCTTGGTTCAAATGCATACAATTTATATATCGATCTTTCATACTCATTTCCTACACTTATAAGAAAATAAGGGATTTTATGGAAAAATTTACACGAACTTTCAAATGACATAAATTTTCTCAAAACACTACTTATGAACACACCAGCTTAATTGTTGACACTTTTTCATGAAATAACTTGTATTCTTAGGAAAACGCTAATAAGGGTTAGCGACTACTTTTGGGGATTAACGTTCTGGCGTTAACATCATCTTTTGGAATTCATCATGCTGTATTTGACTTTTAAACATGTAATCGATAGAATCATGTAAACTTTTCAATTATATGTTATGGTGGTGTGTACTTTCTTTACTATTTAGTTGTTATGATACAAAAAATGACATCCTCCACAGTTGATTTGTTTCTGCCGTTCAGGTTTAGGGGTGTGACAGATTGGTATCAGAGCTTTGTTTATAGTGAAGTAAGTATATCAAAACCTATATTTGATATACAACTATAAAAAGACATGGGCAAAAACACTCTGTTTGAGAGTTGTATTTCTAAAATGAAATTTTTATACATGCATTCATTGTTGGATAAGGTGTCTAAGTCCATAACTATTTCTGGTATGTACTTGACCCGACCCGGCATGGTCCATTTGGGTTGCATGGCACCATGCAATTGGATAGACTAAATGAGAGAAATAACACTTGGAGATTATTAATATATTATAAGTTCTAATATATTAATAATATTATTTGATTAGTTTGATCAAGAATTAATTTAGAATTAATTATGTGATCAAAAGATAACTAATTAAATATATGGGTTGATTATGTAAATCATCCATATCTTGTATAGTGGGCTAAAAGGCTCCATGGACTATCAAGTTGGGTTCCACCCATAGGATGCTCCATGGATGCTCCATGGGAGTTACAAACCCATGGGTCATGGAAATGAAGGGTCATGACACATTAGGGTTTAACCCTAGATGTGTCAACACTATATAAGTAACATGTTCTCCACCTAAAATCGGCTACACTAAGAAACAAGAGGGCTTGGCCGATTTTGAGAAGTGTGTGTGTTCACTCATAAGTTCTTCCAAGAGCATTTGGTGTTGTGTGAAGCATTTGAGGCATCACACTTGGGGTGCTAGGCTCACAAGGTTTCAAGGAACACAAACAACAACAAGGTAAGTTATTCTATCTATACTTTATGTTAAAATTGTTCCCCATGTATAGATAGGAATATAACCTTGGAATTCAACTTTGCATGATAATTAGACAAACATAGATCCAAGGTTATTAGGTTGCATGTACACTTAGGAAGTGTTAGAATGCTCAAAACCCATCAGTGGTATCAGAGCCTAGGCTTGTTTGCTCTTATTTGTGCTTAAAAGTTGAAAAAGAATCGGAAATCTTGCTCTCTGCGAATGGACTCATCGAGTCTATAGGGGGACTCGTCGAGTTCATGAGTATCTTCAACCAACTCGGCGAGTGAGTTCATGCACTCAGCGAGTAGGGTCGACTGAGTGCAGAATTTCGATTTAGTTGCTGGAAATGAATTAGAAACATTACCCTAAACTGTTTTGGTAATTGAAAACTTGTTTTTGGTGGTGTAATGTCTTTGCTAATTCATTTACAACAACTAGTTATCAAAATTACAAAGTTTTAAATGTAATTTTTGATTGTGTTCATATTCATGTTCTTGTTCTTATGATGTTTTAGATGATCATAGGAATTATTTGTAACCTATGTGGTAGATTAATTCTTGATCATAATGTGTTTTAATGGAGTCCATAACTTATCCTTAAGTTATGGAAAACCAAGAGTCACACTTGAATTAAAACCATTAAAAACACAAGAGTTAGAAAAATGAAGAGTCTTCATTTTATTACTCTATTAAACTCATAAGTTACAAGAAATGAAAAGTTTTGAAAGTTACAAAACTTGCCCTCAAGTTTTGGAACAAGTAAAGTTAAGTTAAAACTTTAAGTTCCAACCCCTAGAATTTTAAAAGTTAAAATTCAACCCTTATACTTATGTTATGATGATTTAATAATTATATATATATATATATATATATATATATATATATATATATATATATATATATATATATATGTATAAGAATAAAGTCGTCTTACCGCTAGTACGCCTCATTCACGAAGCCAGTCTATAAGGTGGGTATAAGGTTGTTGCCTATAAAATGGTGACTTAATGGGTGTTTACTCTCACCCACCGCTTGCTTGACTGGTGGAGGGTCGTTAGCCTAACGGGTAAGACAAGGACTTATAAATTCTCACTCAAAGTATGATGAATTTAATAAAGTAACTAAATGTTTTATTAAATTCCCAATCTTAGTTACTTTAGGAAAATGTGAATAAGGTGCTAATCCATGAAATTACACTTTACACTTTGTCTAAGTCATTGGTGGAGCGTGTGTGGTTAACCAGCACACTAACTTGGACTTAACAAGGTAGGTAAAGGGTGACTTAAGGTTTATTATAGTATCGGTGGAGCGTGTGTGGTTTACCGGCACATCGATTGAGTGATAAACTTTAAGGGTACCAAGTGATTTGCATGGTTACTTCACACCTCGTTTTGTGATCCTCGGTATCCCAGTCACAAAACTTGGAGGGCACTCTCGAGATTGAAACATGCCTTTGAAAAGTTCATTAGATCTCAAAGAATCTAGGAATTTCTAAAACCAATAAAAACTAAATATCTAATATTTCAGTTTTCGTGGTGGAAATTGGTGAATCGTCATTCACCTACCTTTCAAATATGGTATAGCTTAGATTACGGCATACCTCTTCGAAGTTATATTATATTGTGATTGGATCCTAGCCTTAATATTACATTTGGGTGTTTTATTAAGGACTCTCTTAAATCTATACTAAACTTGTTCTTCTCTTTCAGATGTCTTCAAATAATGCTTCTGGCTCGAATCCTAATGGCTCCTTTACTCTTATGAGTCTGTGTGGGAAAGTCACATTTGATGGATCCAACTTCAATAAATGGATCAGAAACATCAGGATGATCACCCGCTACGAGGACAAAGAATATGTCCTTGACAAGGAGCCTAAGGAAATTGATGAGTCCACTGCAACTCCCCAGGAGATTGCTGACTTTCATACTCATGAACGAGATGCAACCAAGGTGGCTTGCATCATGTTGGCCACAATGACAGCTGAACTCCAAAAGTCTTATGAGGATTTCTACCCTTATGAAATGCACCAAGATTTGATGGAAAGATACCATCAAAGTGCACGACAAGAGAGGTACGAAGTCATCTGCTCCATGATAACAACCATGATGAAGGACGGAGATTCCGTCACGAGCCACATGCAGAAAATGCAAAGGTATGTGGATCGTTTGCTGAAGCTTAATGTGAACTTCCCTGAGGAGCTTGCAATAGATATCATTTTGCACTCCTTACCATTGTGCTATGATCAATTCCGCATGACATACCACATGAACAAGGAAGAGGTCACCCTCAGCAAACTTCAGGGACTTCTCAAGACCGCAGAAACAGGTCTTAAGGGGAAGTCGGTTGCTATCACTCCTACTCCAGAGTCAACTCCGGTCTTGGCAATCGGGCAAAGTCGAGGGAGGAAGAGAAAGAGATCTTCGAAGGGTACCAAGGCTCGGACCCTTGATGGCTCTTCTTCAAGTGGAACCAAGAAAGGTTTCATTACTCTTTCTTCTGACCCAAAAGAGGCTGAATGCTTCTATTGCCATGAAAAAGCTCATTGGAAGCGGAACTGCCCAAAGTACCAGCAGGATGTGAAGGATGGGAAAGTCAAACCCAACCATGCAGGTATTTACACTATCATTTCTAATAACTCACCCCATTCGAAATCTTGGGTCCTTGATACCGGTTGCGGTATTCATATTTGTTGTGACTTGCAGGGACTAGGAAGAAGTGAGAATGTGGAGCAAGGAAGAATAAACTTAATCATGGGGAATAGGAGAGTTACACCTGTCACCAAGATTGGAGTTTATACTTTATCGCTAAGTAGTGGGTTAAGTTTAGATTTGAATAAATGTTGTTATTCGCCAGAAATGGCAAGAAATATTATTTTCTTTCATGCATTGTACAAACAAGGTTTCACCTTTTCGTTTGATAATGAAGTTGGTTCGATTAATGCTTTCTTTAATAATGTTCTTTATTTTAAAGCATTACCTTGTGATGGTGTGTATGAAGCTGTATCTGTTGTAGATAACTTAGGAAATAATGTTCTGTGTATTGATTCTACTAATAATAATAACTTGGATAAAGCATCATTATGGCATTGTCGTCTTGGACATATAAGAAAGAAACACATAGGCCAACTCCAAAAGGATGGAATCTTGGAGTCATTTGACCTAAAGTCAAATGATAGTTGCGAATCATGCTTACTTGGAAAAATGACAAAGTCACCCTTCACAGGCTCGTGTGAAAGGGGTGAAGGTTTGTTGGACCTTATACACACGGATGTGTGTGGGCCATTCAAACATGCCACAAGGGATGCTAATCGTTATTATTTGACTTTTATTGATGATTACAGTAGATATGGATATGTCTACTTAATCAAGCATAAGTCAGAGACTTTCGAGAAGTTTAAGGAATTTAAACAGGAAGTCGAGAATCAATTGGGCAGGAACATTAAGATGCTTCGATCCGATCGGGGTGGTGAGTATCTTAGTTCAGAGTTCCTCGACTATCTTAGGGAATGTGGGATTGTCTCACAATTGAAACCTCCCAGAACACCGCATTTGAATGGTGTGGCTGAGAGGCGTAATCGAACCTTGTTGGACATGGTTCGTTCCATGATGAGTCGAGCTTCGCTACCAATCTCATTCTGGGGGTATGCCTTAGAGACTGCCGCCCATATCCTTAATCTAGTCCCTACAAAGAAAGTTGCCAAAACTCCTCACGAGATGTGGACTGGTAAAGTACCTAAACTAGACCACATCAAGATTTGGGGTTGCGAGGCTTTCGTGAGACGCGAGACTCATGATAAGCTCGAACCCCGAAGCGAGAGGTGTATTTTCATCGGCTACCCACAGCAATCCTTTGGTTACCTCTTCTACAGACCTAGTGACAATGTGGTCTTTGTAGCAAGAAGAGGAGTCTTTCGAGAAAGAGAGTTTATAAGCCAAGGAGACAGTGGGAGGCAAATTGATCTTGAAGAAATTCAAGAGTCAAGTGGTGAAGGAACTTCAAACTCTAGCCCTCAACCTGAGGAGGAAACTCTTGTTGAGCCAATTGACGAATCTGTACCTCTGAGGCATTCCACGAGAGTTAGGAGTGCACCTGAGCATTACTATGGTTTCCATATTACTGCAGAAGGTGAGACACTTATTAGTGATGGAACACTAGTAAGTCAAGATGACCCTAACAGCTACGAGGAAGCCATGGCAGGCCCCGAGTCTGCTAAATGGAAAGAGGCTATGGATAGCGAGATACAATCCATGTATGACAATCAAGTTTGGAACTTGGTTGAAAATGTACCAGGTCGAAAGACTGTAGGGTGCAAATGGGTCTTCAAGAAGAAGACCGACATGGATGGTAAAGTACACACTTATAAGGCTAGATTGGTTGCAAAGGGCTTCTCTCAAATTCCTGGAGTGGATTATGATGAGACCTTTTCTCCGGTAGCCAAGATTAAGTCTATTCGGGTTCTATTAGCCATAGCCGCATTTCATGACTATGAAATTTGGCAAATGGATGTCAAAACCGCTTTCCTTAATGGAAAGTTGGCTGAAGATGTTTACATGAGTCAGCCAGAGGGTTTTGTCAGCAACAAGTACCCCAATAGAGTGTGTAAGCTTGAGAAATCCATTTATGGATTAAAGCAAGCACCTCGCAGATGGAATCTTTGCTTTGATGAAAAGGTCAAGGAATTTGGCTTTTCTAGGAGTGAAGATGAATCTTGTGTGTATGTCAAGGCTAGTGGGAGTATAGTTAGCTTTTTGGTATTGTATGTGGATGACATACTACTCATAGGAAACAACATTCCAACCCTGCAGGAAGTAAAGTCCTGGCTTGGAAAGTGTTTCGCTATGAAGGACCTTGGTGAAGCTGCCTATATTTTGGGGATAAGGATCTTGAGAGATCGGAGTAAAAGACTAATTGGACTTAGTCAAAGTACCTACTTGGAGAAGGTGCTGAAGAGATTCAGAATGCAAGACTCCAAGAAAGGAGAGTTGCCCATCCAGAGTAACGCCAAACTGAGTAAGACACAAAGCCCTAGCACTGAGGCTGAGATAGCACAAATGAGTCGAGTACCTTATGCTTCGGCTGTAAGATCGATCATGTATGATATGACGTGTACTCGACCTGATGTAGCTTTTGCCCTGAGCATGGTTAGCAGGTTTCAGGGGAACCCTGGCAAGGCACACTGGACTGCGGTAAAGAATATTCTCAAGTACCTACGAAGGACTAAGGACTGGGTCCTTACCCTCGGTGGGAGTGATGACTTGAGAGTTGTAGGGTATAGTGATGCTAGCTTCCAGACTGATAGGGATAACTTTCGCTCTCAGTCGGGCTGGGTCTTTACCCTAAATGGAGGAGCAATTTCTTGGAAGAGTTCCAAGCAAGAGACAGTGGCAGATTCTACTTGTGAATCAGAGTATATTGTAGCTAGCGAGGCGGCAAAGGAGGCATTATGGCTGAGGAACTTCATTGGAGACCTTGGAGTTGTACCAGCTATTAAAGAGCCAATGGAAATTTTCTGTGATAGTGAAAGTGCTGTTGCCTTAGCCAAGGAACCAAGGGATCATGGGAGATCCAGACACATCGACAGAAAATACCATTTCATCAGACATCGGATAGAAGAAGGACTCCTCGTGGCAAAGAGGGTATCATCAGATGAGAATCCGGCAGATCCCCTCACGAAGGGACTGACTCGGGTTAAGCATCTCCAGCATGATCGGAGCATAGGGCTGAAGGATGATATTAGATTTAGTAGTTAGATAACCTCGAAATTTGTAAAGTGTAATTGACATTTGATGATGAATAAAAGTGTTTTATTTATGAGTAAAGTGTTGCTATCTCTTGTCGATCGTTTACTATATTTCTTTTGCATGTTTTGACTTCCAGAATAATTTTGTTTCGTATAACATATTATTCAAACCTCCACAGTCGGTCATATGTCGGAAGTAGGTATGAATCAAGACTGTCATGTTTGGTTGTAGAGGTCTTGGACAAGGCTACAACAATCATGAGTGCTCATAAGTTCTGAGCATTGGACTCAACCCACGCTCACTGGAATCACTTCATGGAATTCTATCTCGAGTGATCGTGAGACGGTAATATCATATAAGTCTTTAAACCTAGAGATATGATTTGTTACTTACAAGTTGGTTATGCATTGATTGTACGAAAAATGCATTGGTAACTCGATGTTATAAATCGCGCTCTTGTGTGTAATTCAATGAGTAGTAGAACAAACATATGAGTCGAAGTTTATCTGTTCCTTCTTGGATTAGAAGCTGATATCTGGGCCCCTCGATGATTTTGTTTTGACCTATGTACCGGGCCCGGTCAGAACTAAAATTGATGTGTTCAATGAAGTTCTTTGTCAAACAAATCAGAAATCGGGAAACAAACTGTTGGACAATAAGTAAGACATTGTTCCATGTATTTGTCCGACTGATATCTAGAACAGAGGATTATATGATCACTTATCTTAAATGGCGTACCATCATCTTCTCAGTTTCGAGAAACCTTGTAAAGAGCTACGATTGCTGATCGGTTCCTGAAGTCATACTTTCAGTAATAGTTATTAGACTTATCCAAGTGGGAGACTGTTGGATAAGGTGTCTAAGTCCATAACTATTTCTGGTATGTACTTGACCCGACCCGGCATGGTCCATTTGGGTTGCATGGCACCATGCAATTGGATAGACTAAATGAGAGAAATAACACTTGGAGATTATTAATATATTATAAGTTCTAATATATTAATAATATTATTTGATTAGTTTGATCAAGAATTAATTTAGAATTAATTATGTGATCAAAAGATAACTAATTAAATATATGGGTTGATTATGTAAATCATCCATATCTTGTATAGTGGGCTAAAAGGCTCCATGGACTATCAAGTTGGGTTCCACCCATAGGATGCTCCATGGGAGTTACAAACCCATGGGTCATGGAAATGAAGGGTCATGACACATTAGGGTTTAACCCTAGATGTGTCAACACTATATAAGTAACATGTTCTCCACCTAAAATCGGCTACACTAAGAAACAAGAGGGCTTGGCCGATTTTGAGAAGTGTGTGTGTTCACTCATAAGTTCTTCCAAGAGCATTTGGTGTTGTGTGAAGCATTTGAGGCATCACACTTGGGGTGCTAGGCTCACAAGGTTTCAAGGAACACAAACAACAACAAGGTAAGTTATTCTATCTTTACTTTATGTTAAAATTGTTCCCCATGTATGCTAGATAGGAATATAACCTTGGAATTCAACTTTGCATGATAATTAGACAAACATAGATCCAAGGTTATTAGGGTTGCATGTACACTTAGGAAGTGTTAGAATGCTCAAAACCCATCATTCATTTCATACCAAAATCAAGTATCATAACGTGAACAATATAGAAGTATTATGGATGAGTTGTGCAGTTCAGATATGCCTTGGGACATGTAATCGGGACTGGGATGAATATAGCCTGATCAACTATATTTGTCCTAGAGCTGACTAACATATGTCTTGGAATAGCTGCAGTGCACAACAAGTCTAAAACATACCAAACACATAATCTTTTCGAATCAAGCATAACATTTAGAATACTATAGGAGTACTTGTGTAACATTCCCAAATTTCAAACCAATTTAAACTTTTAAAAACATGTCAAGTTCATCAAAACATTACAACTTTGTTTTCAAAATTATTAATTATCAGAGTTTTCCCAGAAACATAAACATAATAGGAGGAGCTGTACGATCACGCCTTCGCCTTGTCGCGATCCCCTGAGGTACCCGAAACAATAAACTGGAACAATATGCCCGAAAAGCTTAGTGAGTTACCCCCAAAATACCGATACACATATAGTCCACATAACCATATCAATAATAACATATCATAAGTATTTGAATAACATTTAATGGTCCACAACTTTACAAGCTGGACTACCCCTAAGCCCTCAGTACGAGTCTAGACTGCTTATCAGGCCCTCAGCTCGTATCTGGAATGCCATCGAACCCTAAGTACAAGTCTGGAATGCCTACCAAGCCCTCAATTCTTATCTAGAATGCTCCCGAGTCCTCAGTATGAGTCTGGAATGCCTACCGGGCCATCAACTCATATCTGGAATACTCTAGGGTTTGTTGGCTACCACATGGAGCAGTACAACCTCAACCCAACCCACATAACATATAAAATAACTATTGTGACAACCCAAAATATCTATCCTATATAGTCAAAGACTTCATTGAAAGTCAAACTCATTCCTGCTATCATTTAGCACGATTTGTAGTCTGTTTCAGCGTTCTGAGCCTTGTACACTTAAGGGATACGTGTTGGGGTTTATCTGCTGAAGATATATCACAAAGAACCAGCCTGAAACACCTTGACAAGGAGTTCATGGCCACCACAATGGAGTTTATGAGCATAAACTCCATGTGGGCCGTAAACTCTCCCTTACATGATAAAGTGAAGGCCATTTGTTCATTTATTTCTTTCCCTTGGCTGATTTCCTCCCAAATCCTCTCAATGTGTAAGTCCCTAATCTACTTGTGTATCAATCCGATCCGTTTGATGGTGCGTAATCCCGATCAAACGGATGTTGTCAGATCAAATAGAAGAGAAGGAGATGAAGAAGATGATGAATCTTGTATGTATTAATATGAATGAAGATCCGGATACAAGATTCACACACACTAACACACACTCTCTTTTCTCACTCTCTACAACACCTTCAAAATGCACACACTTAAGCTCCTCTAGTGTTCATCAATCTTTTTCCTCACACCCCTCACCCCTATATATACACTTGGGTCGCAAACTGGGTTTACGATCGTAAACGTGTTTACGGTCGTAAACACACTTCCTGACCGTAAACTCATAAAATATTACATAAAATTACAATCAACTAGAAAAGCAAAGTATAAACCATATTTTTGACCCAACACAAGTGTCAACCCGATCTTCGTCCCTGATCTTCAAAACTCGAAAGTTTCTTGCCCTAACTAGTTGATATCTTACTTGATCTACTGATCTTACATGATTTCATCCATGAAATCATTCCATTTGTTTAGATCTACAAGTTTCACCAAGAACAACAAGAACATACACTAGTGTTCTCGGCCAAAACCGACCATTCAAGCTCCTAGATCGTATGTACTTTTGTTCTAACACGTTGTACACTGGGTTTAACATGTTTAGAGCTTACAAACATCAAGAATCAATGGATGAATGACTGTTTATGGCCAAGGACCTCCTAAGGCCGTAAAATCCCTATAAGGGTGCAATGATGCCCTTTTCTCCTTCCTTATGCCAAAAACTTAGTTTAGAACCATACTCCATTGAACTAGGGACTTCAAACATCGAAATGGTACTTCATACCATGAGTTTACTGCCATAAACTCAAGGGGAAGTGGTCCCCAGGCCGTAAACTGAAGTTAAGGTCAATTCTGGGACCTTAAACTCACCTAGCCTCTTGTTTAGCCTTGGAACACTTAACCACTTACGACATCTTAACTTTAAGCCTTAAATGGAGACCCTTTACAGAGTTTACGGCCAAGAGTAAACTCCCCTGGGCAGTAAACTCCATCAAGTATGGTCCATAGACCATAAACTCAATAACAATGCCTTGCAATCCTTTGTTGCAACCCAATGGCTTCCTAACACTTTGACGAAAGTGTTTTCCACACATTAGGGTGTTTATACTTGTCCAATTAGTGTTATAATCACTAATTATATATATATATATATATATATATATATATATATATATATATATATATACATATGTCTTTATATGTTATTAGGATCATTGTGTGTGTTTAAGATTTTACTTAACACCAAGCACTTGTCCGACACTTCCATCCGATCCACTCATTGCAGGTGAGTCCATACCCCTTAGTTAACCTTGTAAATGTTTATAAATGCTTTATCGGGTGGATACAAGTTGAATCATGCTAGTTATTATATCAATCACATCTGATTAATAACTAGCATACAAATGGATTTACTACACTTTTAGTTGTTTTACCAAACATAGTACTTCAAATGACTTTCTCAAAGGTTTTTACATGTTAAAACTCTTTATAAAGCTGTCTTACATACTGTATGTTTTCTTTCAATCTCTGTTACAATTTTTTGTCAAACAAATGTTTTTCTCATACTTAAAACTGTCTTATCAAACAAACTACTTTCAAATCGTTTTATAAAATGACATTAAGTCGTCATTTCTTAGTTATTAAACTTTTCAAAGGTTTTAAGAAATTTCTTTTATACTTTTATATTGTCAAATGCATGTCTATATATGTATAGTTATATAATTAATGTTTAAAGGACTTAGGACATCTAGCTCGCTTTAATTCCTTTTCCTTATTTGGATGTGGCCTTAAGGTATCGGTTATTCGTCCGAATGTCATCTAAATATTAGTTATATATCATGTATACATAGATAGATATAAAAGTTCCATGAGTCAGTTCAGTGCCTTTGGGTAGCAAAGGCATACTTTCGGTTATACACGTACATTACTAGTAACTATAATATGTATAATTAGGAGATATTACTTACTATTCCAAGTATAAGGAATCACACAAGAGTCAGTTCATTCATGAGTCTATACTAATACATTACATACTATATGAAGAGATACTATTACATACTATTACATAGATACTATTTCATAGATACAATACACGATAACATAAGAGAACACACAATAAAGAGAAACAGGGAGGAAGATACAATACATGATAACAAAACAAATATAATAATGTGCTACAACATGGAATAATTACATGATCTAACTATACCAATGAATCACTAACGCATTGTTCTAAACAAAAGGTGATAGTTATATTTAATATACATGATCATATAATCTTAATGTGGATGTTTACAGCTTGCAAATATTGTAGGGGTCACATTTGGTTTCCAGAATCTCTTGACAGGGAGATCGCTCATTATGGGATCTAGCCATCACATTACCTTTACTTTGTGACACATACACATAAACGAAGAGGTAGACTATAGTTTTATAATAATAGTTACACATGGGAAAAACCATCACATTTATAGTGATGCATACTTTCAAAACAGTTGGGTCTTGGTAGAAAACTACTTTTTATACTAGTAGGAAATATGAGATTTTCTAGGTTTTTCAAACGTTTACAATTACTTACAAACATTTTCATTGACACAAAATTTTCTTCAAACATTTACAAGTCTTTTCTTTAAAGTTTTACAAATTAAAGACACATTAAAATACTTATGAATTCACCAGGTTTATTGCAGATACTCGATTACAAAATAACTTGTATTCTCAAGTTACAAATAGACAGGTACGCCGACCAGGTTTTGTGAAGACGAAGCAGTCAAGACTCGAATTTTATTTTGATTATTCATTATGTTGTTTTATACTATGAAAGAACACACTTGTATTTAAAATTATACTATTAATACAATGGATGATGTTGTTGCTTGTTTACTACTTTGCATTGTTGTGATACATTACATGACGTCCTCTGCCCCATAACGTTTCAGCTGATCTCGGATTTGGGGTGTGACAGATTGGTATCAGAGCATTGTTTATAGTGAATTTAGTATATAAACCCTTAAAAGATATACTAACTATAAATAAAATGAGATTAAAAATACTCTGACCAAGAGTTTACACTTTTAAATCATAAAATATTTAACTAATTATACATACTTGCATTCATACTAAAATCCGTGTTACAATAACAAGAGCAAAAGTACTATGATTGTTGAATATCACAAGTAAGCTCGGGGATGTATGGTCAGCCTTGGGAGTGGAATAGCCTGATCAACTATGATGTTCCGAGGAGTGATTAGCACATGCCAAAGAATGGTTGTGATGTGGCAACAAGTCTAAAAACTTAACAACACTACCACAATGAGAACATTAGAAAAGAACATAAGTCTAAAATACTATAGAAGTATTTTGTGTTACGATAATTACTTACTTGAGAATAAAATGATATTCATTACTAGGTCAATAGTTTCTAAGTGGATACGCTAAGGTTATATGTAACTAGGATGTCATAGACTTAGAATCTCTGAAATTTTGCAGTAAAGATCACTTATTCGGAGGCCTATCCTGTTTTGATTACATATAACTGGTATGCACTTTACAAATAGTGAAGTAACTAATGAAGATTATCTAATAATTATCTAGTTAGTCCATCTAATAATTATTTTCCATACCCTAATTGTCGCGTAGATAACATGGCTGGACTCCATCCCCACGGCAACCCGTACCTTCCAAACGAAGGCAATGCTGGTTGGTTTGGAGAAGAACCAGAGGATAATCATCCAATCCCTTTTAATGATCACCATGCTAAAGACCTTTCGGATGATGATAAGTCCGAACCCGAGGTTGAGAACCTACCCCCGGTAGCTCCCATTCCAAGTCCTAACCCTCGTCCGACTTTTCATGGCCCGACACCTCCTTGGGAAGAATGTGTGGGAAAATTGAGCGAAGAGCAAGATCAACCTATGCCATTTAATGGAAACCAAAGCTCCTACAACTTAATTGAAGGGGGCTCTGCAGACGGAGTTCTTCCAATCCTAATCCGTAGAGTTGCCCGAAACAAAATTCAGGGCAGGACGACTCTCAATCTTATCGAATAGGTTACTGCCAATGCAAGAATACATACCATCCGCACCAATCATCTCGAAAACACTCGTGAGATATCTAAGAGAGACCATGAAACCCTTCTGCAAGCACTAACTGAAACTCAATCCGAAGTCATAAAACTCCGAGTACGCCAGAGGGTGTACGAAAGATACCTGCTTGATATGGAACGTCAACTAGCTGAACTAAGGATTCACCGTAAGGGTGACTGTCGCCAATAGGAGATGCTTTACTTTCATTCTTTGTTTTAAAGAACCGTGTTCCTGTCTATGTTCTTTGTAGTACTTTTCTATGTGACTACCTTGTACTGTAAGTACTTTTAAGTTAGGCCTTTATGCTGTCAAAGGCCTTTCTACTACGAATATGATGTAAGAACTACTACAAGGTCATTTATCCCAAACTTATTACATCTTAAACATCGATGATATTGACAGTCGGCTAACTTCCGTGTCACTCTTTGTTCATATACTTTCATCATACCGTCATTGGAGTCTATTTGAAACCCCATCTAGTTAGTTATTGGACTATAGTAATTTAACTCAGGGATTATCCCCAATTCTCTTTCAAAGGTTGGATCATGTTATCCACCAACCAATAATACCCTGGTTTGAACGACCAATGTTTTGAGACCATTCTATGAACTTACTTCTACTCTTTACTAGGACTGCATCATAGGGATGTAGGTCAAACCTTCGAGAACATACTTCTACTATTTACATGAACGATCGAAATACATCTAGGTTCAGCCATACTGGCTCACAAATTCATTTTCTTTCCGTGTAATAGAATCATGTCGCCGAAGAAAAGTAATCAACCCATCAACCAAACACCAACTCTTCAAATTGACGCAACTACCTTTCAAGCTGCAGTCTTAGCTGCCGTGATAGCTCTTCTGACTCAACTTAACGCTAACAACACAAATGTTAGCAGGATTGTTAGCAATAATCCTGATCGTTGTAATGATCCAAGAAATCAACAAATAGTAACAGTCGCAAACACCAAAAGCCACAACTTAGAGTTTAAGAAACGAAAGTGTCGAGCCCAAAAGGAACGCATGCGATACAAGGAAACACTCCCGAAGTGTAACAAGTGTAGCTATCATCATTATGGACCCTGCCGAGTATTGCAATGTATCAATTTCAACAGACTGGGTACATTGCCTATTTTTGTAAAACCACCCCCGCCACCGGAGCCAACCAGGGTTGCTATAATTGTGGTGATACTGGACACTACAAAGTGAATTATCTAAAAAGGAAGAAAAACGAAGGCACCTACGTTCACATAACTCCGTCCCGACAGATCACTTCCACCACTGATGGTAGTACTAGCCAGACATGTCAGCAATGCAGTGAGATGGGGCAACTCAAGAAGGATTGTCCAATAACAAAGAACTCCAGCGCAGACTGGAAGATACTAAGGATCACTACCACAGGAGAGTCTACTCCGAACCCACGTTAAAGTAATTAAGGTGTTCGTTGTAACAGACTCTTAAACTGTTTAAAACTAGTGCAACTCGAGTCTTATCTTTTGCGAGATCCCGTCAGTCAAAGAAACCCTCACGTTGCGTATACTCTCCTTTTGTAGTATACCTTGTTCGCAGCAATAGTCTTGTAGTTAATCTAAAGTATTGTAACTCTGTTAAAAGTTGAACTGTTGTGTTTTGTCTATAATGCCTTTATGTTCAAATCTAATGCCATTATTTCTAAGTGAGTCTGATACTATCATTCAACTTGAGTCAGTTCAATCCTCACACTACCAGTTTTGTGCGCACGTCTCTTTGTCCGTAAAATGGCTTTCGAGCAAAGCCGTCAATCTAGAACTCTAAGGTACTCATGCATGGAGTACCTCATGTTTCATAACCTTCCCAAAGAAACTTCAGCAAACCTTCCAAGAGTACCACTTGTACGGTACATCAAGTTCAATCCAATAACCCTTAAGGTTGATCTATCGCTAAAGAATGTATACACAAGGGTGGTATATAATTAAGGTTCTACAGGTTTAGAATCGATGATTCCACTTTAACTTATTTTACTTGTTTGGATGTGGGCTTAAAGAATAATCATTTATTCGACTACCTTTTTGATCTTAATTATCTATGACTCGTATACACGAGACTGTGATTGATGAACCATGTATGACTTCTGATATGAACTTCAGGACGGAGACTGCCCAAGACTACGAGTAATCGCATCGTCATGTGAACAAACTTATAGTCTAGTCAAAGGATACTCCTGTAACCAAATCGACCTACACTCTAACACCTACGAAGATGCAAGAACCGTCTGGGCAAGGTAACAAACTACTCAACAATGGAATTGGAAGACCAAGCTCCTCACCCTGGAGAAATTCGGTCTTATTCTTCAAGAAGGTAGACAGATTGTTTAGTAGGTGCATCGACTAATGGAAACCTTGACAAGATTGCCATTAGAAATCATTACCCTCTGCCTCGCATAGATGAAATGGTTGGCCAACCGCAAGGAACGATTTACCTTTCAGAAATGGACCTGAGATACAAATATCACCAGTTGCGAGTATTAGAGAAGGATATCTCGAGGATAATCTTCCAAACTCGATAGGAACGTTATGAGTCCGTAGTGATACCCCTCGGATAAGACCAATACGCCCATAGTATTCACGAACTAAATGAATAGGATACACCATTCTTACTTGGATCAGTTTGTCATTGTCCTTGTAAATGACTTACTTATCTACTCTCATGGTAAGAAGGAAATCATAAAGAGCATCTACAACAAACCTTGGAAACATTATGATCATAGAAGCTATACGCGAAGTTCTCTAAATACGAGTTTTGGAATTGAAGAGTCGAATTCCTAAGGCACACTATTAGTGATGTGGGAATTCTTGAGGACCCTTCTAAAAATACAAACGTTTGAGAATTGATCAACACCGAAGATGCCTATACGGAATTCGCCAAATTCTAGGTCTCATTGACTACTGTCGTAACTTCATTTAGGACCTCTCCCGAATTACGGAACCTCTTACGACTTTGATCCAGAAGGGAAAGGCCCTTGAATGGGAAGAGTAGAAAGAGGAAGGAACCTTTAAAATTCCAAGTAAGAGACCAAATTCTTTTGGAAAATCTCACCCTGGGAAGACTTTATACGCTTCGGAAAGCGTGGAAAGCTAAATCCGAGAGAGTTAGGACCTCCGAGATTCTTGCCAGAATCGGCCCTGTAACTCAAAAATCCAACTTACCCTGCGAACTCAGTAACGTACATTTTACACTCCATGTATTGAACTTGAAAAAGTATCTTTCCGTCAGGACTCTTGTAATCCTACTCGACGAGGTTGAGATCTACAAGAACCTCAACTTCGTGAAAGAACCATCATGACCATGGACCGAGAGGTCAGACAAACGAAACAAAGCCGCTTCTAATTAGTGAAGGTTCGTTGGAATGCCAAACAAGCACCTGAATTCACTTGGGAGCACGAGAATCAATCGAATAGGAAGTATCCCCACCTTTTTACTCGATTATTCATACCTACTCCTTTACCTAAATTCTAATTTCGGGATGAAATTCCCTCTAACGGGGGGATGATGTGACATCCCGAAATTTTCTATCTTGTACAGTAAAAAACTTCATTAAAATTCAAACTCATTCCTGCTATCATTTAGCACACTTTGGAGTCTGTTTGAGCATTCTAAGCCTTGTACACTTAATGGATAAGTGTCAGGGTTTATCTTCTGAAGATATAGCACAAAGAACCAACCTTAAACACCTTGACAAGGAGTTCACGACCACCACAATGGACTTTACGTCCATAAACTCCAGGTGGGCCGTAAACTCCCCTTATATGATCAAGTGAAGGCCATTTGTTCATTTCTTTCTTTCCCTTGGCTGATTTCCTCCCAAATCCTCTCAAGTATCATCCCGATCTTTGTCCCTGATCTTCAAAACTCGTAAGTTTCTTGCCCTAACTAGTTGATATCTTACTTGATTTAGTCATCTTACATGATTTCATCCATGAAATCATTCCATTTGTGTAGATCTTCAAGTTTCCCCACGAACACCAAGTACACACACTAGTGTTCTTGGCCAAAACCGACCACTCAAGCTCCTAGATCGTAAGTACTCTTGTTCTAACTCGTTGTAAACTAGGTTTAACATGGTTGGAGCTTAGAACCATCAAGAATCAATGGATGAATGAGAGTTTACGGCAAAGGATCTCCCAAGGCCGTAAACTCCCTATAAGGGTGCAATGTTGCCCTTTTCTCCTTCCTTATTCCCATAACTTAGTTTAGAGTCATACACCGTTGAACTAGGGATTTCAAACATCGAAATGGTACTTCATACCATGAGTTTACGGCCATAAACTCATGGGGAAGTGGTCCCCAGGCCGTAAGCTCAAGTTGAGGTCAATTCTTAGACATTAAACTCACCTAGCCTCTTGTTTAGCCTTGGAACACTTAACCACTTAAGACATCTTACCTTTAAGCCTCAAATGGAAACTCTTTAGAGATTTTATGGCCAGGAGTAAGCTCGCCTAGGCCGTAAACTCCAATAAGTATGGTCCATAGACCATAAACTCAATAACAATGCCTTGCAATCCTTTGTTGCAACCCAATGGCCTCCTAACACTTTGACCAAAGTGTTTTCCACACATTAGGGTGTTTATACTTGTCTAATTAGTTTTATAATCATTAATTGTATGTATACATATGTCTTTATATGTTATTAGGATCATTGTGTGTGTTTAAGTCTTCACTTAACACCAAGCACTTGTCCGACACTTTCATCCGGTCCACTTACTGCAGGTGAGTTCGTACCCCTTAATTAACCTTTTAAATGTTTATAGAACATACTTCTACTATTTACATGAACGAGCGAAATACATCTAGGTTCAGCCATACTGGCTCACAAATTCATTTTCTTTCCGTGTAATAGAATCATGTCGCCGAAGAAAAGTAATCAACCCATCAACCAAACACCAACTCTTCAAATTGATGCAACTACCTTTCAAGCTGCAGTCTTAGCTGTCGTGACAGCTCTTCTGACTCAACTTAATGCTAACAACACAAATGTTAGCGGGATTGTTAGCAGTAATCCTGATCGTTGTAATGATCCGAGAAATCAACAAATAGTAACAGTCGCAAACACCAAAAACCACAACTTAGAGTTTAAGAAACGAAAGTGTCGAGCCCAAAAGGAATGCATGCGATACGAGGGAACACTCCTGAAGTGTAACAAGTGTAGCTATCTTCATTATGGACCCCTCCGAGTATTGCAATGTATCAATTTCAATAGACTAGGGTACATTTCCTGTTTTTGTGGAACCACCCCCGCTACCGGAGCCAACCAGGGTTGCTATAATTGTGGTGATACTGGACACTACAAAGTGAATTATCCAAAAAGGAAGAAAAACGAAGGCACCTACGTCCACATAACTCCGTCCCGACAGATCACTTCCACCACTGATGGTAGTACTAGCCAGACATGTCAGCAATGCAGTGAGATGGGGCACCTCAAGAAGGATTGTCCAATAACAAAGAACACCAGCGCGGACTGGAAGATACTAAGGATCACTACCACAGGAGAGTCTACTCCGGACCCACGTTAAAGTAATTAAGGCGTTCGTTGTAACAGAATCTTAAACTGTTTAAAACTAGTGCAACTTGAGTATTATCTTTAGCGAGATCCCGTCAGTCAAAGAAACCCTCGCGTTGCGTATACTCTCCTTTTGTAGTATGCCTTGTTCGCAACAATAGTCTTGTAGTTAATCTAAAGTATTGTAACTCTGTTAAAAGTTGCACTGTTGTATTTTGTCTATAACGCCTTTATGTTCAAATCTAATGCTGTTATTTCTAAGTGAGTCTGATACTATCATTCAACTTGATTCAGTTCAATCCTCACACTACCAGTTTTGTGCGCACATCTCTTTCTCCGTAAAATGGCTTTCGAGCAAAGCCGTCAATCTAGAACTCTAAGGTACTCATACATGGAGTACCTCATGTTTCATAACCTTCCCGAAGAAACTTCAGCAATCCTTCCAAGAGTCCCACTTGTACATTACGTCAAGTTCAATCCAATGACCCTTAAGGTTGATCTATCGCTGAAGAATGTCTACACACGGGTGGTATATAATTAAGGTTCTACAGGTTTAGAATCGATGATTCCACTTTAACTTATTTTCCTTGTTTCAATGTGGGCTTAAAGAAGAATCATTTATTCGACTACCTTTTCGATCTTAATTTTCTATGACTCGTATACACAAGACTATGATTGATGAACCATGTACGACTTCTGATATGAACTTCAGGATGAAGACTGCCCAAGACTACAAGTAATCGCATCGTCATGTGAACAAACTTATAGTCCAGCCAAAGGATACTCCTGTAACCAAATCGACCTACAGTCTAACACCTACGGAGATGCAAGAACCGTCCGGGTAACGTAACAAACTACTCAACAATGGAATTGGAATACCAAGCTCCTCACCCTAGAGAAATTCGGTCTTATTCTTCAAGAAGGTAGACAGATTGTTTAGTAGGTGCATCGACTAACGGAAACCTTGACAAGATTGCTATTAGAAATCATTACCCTCTGCCTCGCATAGATCAAATGGTTGGCCAACCGCAAGGAACGATTTACCTTTCAGAAATGGACTTGAGATACAAATATCACCAGTTGCGAGTATTAGAGCAGGATATCTCAGGGATAATCTTCCAAACTCTATAGGAACATTATGAGCCCGTAGTGATACCCCTCGGATAAGACCAATACGCTCATAGTATTCACGAACTAAATGAATACGATACGCCATTCTTACTTGGATCAGTTTGTCATTGTCCTTGTAAATGACTTACTTATGTACTCTCATAGTAAGAAGGAAATCATAAAGAGCATCTACAACAAACTATGGAAACATTACGATCATAGAAGCTCTACGCGAAGTTCTCTAAAATACGAGTTTTGGAATTGAAGAGTCGAATTCCTAAGGCATGCTATTAGTGATGTGGGAATTCGTGAGGACCCTTCTAAAAATAAAAACGTGTGAGAATTGGTTTGCACCGAAGATGCCTACAGGGAATTCACCAAATTCTAAGTCTCATTGACTACTGTCGTAACTTCATTTAGGACCCCTCGCGAGTTACAGAACCACTTACGACTTTGACCCAGAAGGGAAAGGCTCTTGAATGGGAAGAGTAGCAAGAGGAAGAAACCTTTAGAATTCCAAGTAAGAGACCAAATTCTTTTGGAAAATCTCACCCTGTGAAGGCTTTATACGCTTCGGAAAGCGTGGAAAGCTAAATCCAAGATAGTTAGGACCTTCGAGATTCTTGCCAGAATCGGCCCTGTAACTCAAAAATCCAACTTACCCCGCAAACTCAGTAACGTACATTTTACACTCCATGTATTGAACTTGAAAAAGAACCTTTTCGTCAGGACTCTTGTAATCCTACTCGACGAGGTCGAGATCAACAAGAACCTCACCTTCGTGAAAGAACCGTCATGACCATGAACCGAGAGGTCAGACGAATGAAACAAAGCCACTTCCCATTAGTGAAGGTTCGCTGGAAGGCCAAACAAGCACCTGAATTCACTTGGGAGCACGAGAATCAATCGAATAGGAAGTATCCCCACCTCTTTACTCTATTATTCATACCAACTCCTTTACCTAAATTATAATTTCGGGACGAAATTCCCTCTAACGGGGGGATGATGTGACAACCCGAAATTTTCTATCTTGTACAGTCAAACACTTCATTAAAATTCAAACTCATTCCTGCTATCATTTAGCACACTTTGGAGTCTGTTTGAGCATTTTGAGCCTTGTACACTTAAGGGATAAGTGTCAGGGTTTATCTTCTGAAGATATAGCACAAAGAACCAGCCTTAAACACCTTGACAAGGAGTTCACGACCACCACAATGGACTTTACGTCCATAAACTCCACGTGGGCCATAAACTCCACTTATATGATCAAGTGAAGGCCATTTGTTCATTTCTTTCTTTCTCTTGGCTGATTTCCTCCGAAATCCTCTCAAGTATCATCCCGATCTTCGTCCCCGATCTTCAAAACTCGTAAGTTTCTTGCCCTAACTAGTTGATATCTTACTTGATCTAGTCATCTTACATGATTTCATCCATGAAATCATTCCATTTGTGTAGATCTTCAAGTTTCCCCAAGAACACCAAGTACACACACTAGTGTTCTTGGCCAAAACCGACCATTCAAGCTCCTAGATCGTAAGTACTCTTATTCTAACTCATTGTACACTAGATTTAACATGGTTAGAGCTTAGAAACATCAAGAATCAATGGATGAATGATAGTTTACGGCAAAGGATCTCCCAAGGCCGTAAACTCCCTATAAGGGTGCAATGTTGCCCTTTTCTCCTTCCTTATTCCCATAACTTAGTTTAGAGTCATACACCATTGAACTAGGGATTTCAAACATCGAAATGGTACTTCATACCATGAGTTTACGGCCATAAACTCATGGGGAAGTGGTCCCCAGGACGTAAGCTCAAGTTGAGGTCAATTCTTAGACATTAAACTCACCTAGCCTCTTGTTTAGCCTTGGAACACTTAACCACTTAAGACATCTTACCTTTAAGCCTCAAATGGAGACTCTTTAGAGATTTTACAGCCAGGAGTAAGCTCGCCTAGGCCGTAAACTCCAATAAGTATGGTCCATAGACCATAAACTCAATAATAATGCCTTGCAATCCTTTGTTGCAACCCAATGGCCTCCTAACACTTTGACCAAAGTGTTTTCCACACATTAGGGTGTTTATGCTTGTCTAATTAGTTTTATAATCACTAATCGTATGTATACATATGTCTTTATATGTTATTAGGATCATTGTATGCGTTTAAGTCTTCACTTAACACCAAGCACTTGTCCAACACTTTCATCTGGTCCAATCACTGCAGGTGAGTTCGTACCCCTTAAGTAACCTTTTAAATGTTTATAAATGCTTTTACCGGGGGGGGGGGGGGGGGGGGGATGCAAGTTGAATCATCCTACTTTTTATATCAATCACATGTGATTAATAACTAGCATACAAATGGATTTACTACACTTTTAGTTGTTTTACCAAACATAGTACTTCAAATGACTTTCATAAACATTTTTACATGTTAAAACTCTTTATCAAACTGTCTTACATACTGTCTGTTTACTTTCAAACTATTTTACAATTTTTTTTCAAACAAAGGTTTTTCTTATACTTAAAACTATCTTATCAAACAAACTACTTTCAAATCGTTTTATAAACTGACATCAAGTCATCATTTCTTAGTTATTAAGCTTTTCAAAGGTTTTAAGAAACTTCTTTTATACTTTTATATTGTCAAATGCGTGCCTATATATGTATAGTTATATAGGTAATGTTTAAAGGACTTAGGACGGCTAGCTCGCTTTAATTCCTTTTCCTCGTTTGGATGTGGCCTTAGGGTATTGGCTTTTCGTCCGAATGTTGTCTAACTATTAGTTATATATCATGTATACATATATAGACATAAAAGTTCCATCAGTCAGTTCAGTTCCTTTGGATAGCAAAGACATACTTTCCGTTATACACGTACATTACTAGTAACTATATTATGTATAGTTAGGAGATGCTACTTACTTCCAAGTATAAGAAATCACACAAGATTCAGTTCATTTGTGATTCTATATTAATACATTACATACTATATGAAGAGAAACTATTACATACTATTACATAGATACTATTTCATAGATACAATACACGATAACGTAAGACAACAGACAATAAAGAGAAATAGGGAGGAAGTTACAATACACGATAACAGAACAAACATAATATGGTGCTATAGCATGGAACAATTACAGGATCTAACTATACCAATGAATCACTAACGCATTGTTCTAAACAAAAGGTGATAGTTATATTGAGTATACATGATCATATAGTCTTAATGTGGATGTTCACAGCTTGCAATCATTGCAGGGTCGCATTTGGTTCCCAGGATCTCTTGACATGGAGAGCACTCAGAATGGGATCTAGCCATCACATTATACCTTAATAACAATTTAAGGCAATTAGTACAATAGTAGTCACTTTATACAATACTACAGTAGTTACACATTACAAATGACAAATACAAAAGGATACGATTTAAATAATTATATTATTTTCTTTATTACCTTTACTTTGTGACACATACACATAAACGAAGAGGTAGACTATAGTTTTATAATAATAGTTATACAGGGGAAAAACCATCACATTTATAGTGATGCATACTTTCAAAACAGTTAGATCTTGGTAGAAGACTACTTTTTATACTAGTAGGAAATATGAGATTTTCTAGGGTTTTCATACATTTACAATTACTTACAAACATTTTCATTGCAACAAACTTTTCTTCAAACATTTACAAGTATTTTCTTTACAGTTTTACAAATCAACGACACATTAAAATACTTATGAATTCACCAGGTGTATTACTGCTACTCACTTTCAAAATAATTTGTGTTCTCAAGTCACAGATAGATAGGTACGACGACTAGGTTTTGTGAAGACGAAGCAGTCAATACATGTATTTTATTTTGATTATTCATTATGTTGTTTTATACTATGAAAGAACACACTTGTATTTAAAATTATACTATTAATGCAATGGATGATGTTGTTGCTTGTTTACTACTTTGCATTGTTGTGATACTTTACATGATGTCCTCCACCCCGAAACGTTTACGCCGTTCTCGGTTTTGGGGTGTGACAACTACTGAGCATGCGATAATCATATAACATCACGTGTAGTCCTACAGGTCTACCTAACTGACATAACCACTAGCGTGCAACACTAACTCATACTCAACATTTAACATTACTAGAATAACATATCCAATGGGCCGACCTTGGTGCCTTAGACCCCTTAGTATTGTGAGGATAACTCACCTCGTAACTGTTGTATGAACTAGAAAGCTCGACTACCGGATCACCAACATGAACTTCACAACCGATAGATACCATAAAATCCTCTATCATAAATATCCAAATTACTAGAATACCCTTAGAAGTCAACTGGTCAACTCATTGTCAAAATCAAAGTCCTCAGTCAAAGTCAGTAGTCCATGTTGACTCGACTCATCGAGTGCAGTTCACATACTTGTCGAGTCCTTCCTGAACTCGAGAACTCGTCAAATCCTTGATTGGCTTTTCGAGTCCTTCCTGAACTCGTACGTGTCCAAGAATTGCAAGAAACCCCAGTCGACTCGCCGATTTCAAGGCAAACTTCAACGGGCTCGATGAGTTGTTCATCCAACTCGTTGATTTCATGGACATCTTCATCGGGCTCGCCGAGTTGTTCATTTAACTCGCCGAGACCTCGCAGACCTTCATCCATGTACACGCTTTTTAAGCCATGGCAAGGCTGCAGATTACAGATCCAAGCTTCTAAGTCATGATTATCACGTAAAGTGGCAAACGTTACGCACATGTAAGGTTCTAAAGACCCTAAATGACTAATCTATGCCTCCAACGGAGCTTTACACCTTGGGGAGTCTCATTCTTGCACAAGCTGGAAACTTTATGTACTAAGAAGCCCAAAGGAGCTCAGTTATGAAGTTACCACTTCGGATCTGAGATTGCAAAGAAGAATAGCTTCCAATCATACTATGAAAACCCTAAAATTTGACCAAAGAGGGGATCTAGAATGAATGAGGTTTGGGTAACGATTTATACCTTCCATAAGATGCTAAATACAATAGATTTCAGGTCCTTCAAGCTCCTAGTTTGCTTCTAAATGCTTGATCCCGAAGCTCTTTTCTCCAAGAAAATCATCCTCCAAGCTTAAGAATGCACAAAATGAGCACACACACAATTAGGGCTTTAGTGGGACAAGAATCAGTGAAGGGGAGGCTGGGGAAGGCCAATGATCCTTTAAATTGGCTGAAATACCCCGAAATTAGGCTTTCATCTGCCAGCTCCTACTCATCGAGTCCCCTTATGGACTCGGCGAGTAGGTCACTAAACACGCGATCCCACCCAACTGCTACTCGACGAGTAGGGCAACCAACTCGTCGAGTAGGACTTAAAACCAAAGAACCTTTTATTTAATCAATACTTGAGAAATGGGGCATCATAATTTGGTAGCAACGGTAGTATAAACTTAATACTAAATTTATGTGCTTTAGCTTTTAGACTATTCTCGTATAGTTGTAATCGCTGGAATCCATCTACCCGGAGACCCCTATTACCTTAACCAAGGCGATGAAGCATGGATAGAAGAAGACTCCAACACAGATCCCGAACATAATAACCTACCCTTAGTGGCTCCAATCCAAAATGCTAATCTCCGACCGGAATTTCAAGGCCCGACACCTCTATGGGCAGTGAACGTGAATAGGTGGAGTCGCGAACATGGTCAACCCCCTCCTTAGGATGGAGACTGGCGCTTCTACCAACTATTATGACAAACCTCTTGTTTCCTTTAAATATCATCGCTATCAATCCATGCTTTTGTGATTTAAACAGTTCATGCCATCAACTGTTCTAGTAACCCACTACACTATCCTTATTGACCTAATCCATGGTAGTTCGATATTATTGAACTAGGAAATTTTGTCGACGTCTTACCACCGTTTCATCTTTAATACTATAGCTGAAAAAATTCGTCTCGCAATTCAAACAGTCTTAATCTACTAATAAATTCAACTCCTCTATTTCCTACACCGTGTAGAAAAAAAAGGCAGTTACCATAGGATAACAAATCTCTACCAGTTCAACTAGGGCAATCAAAACAATGATGGAGATTTAACATACCTAAGAAAAATCAAGGACCCCTTATATAGATACCAAGAGATGACAAATCATTACCACCAAGAATAGGACAAGGAACAAAGGAAACCACTTGTGAAGCATGCAAGGTAGTAGAGAACCTGACGCGTCATACTAATAACTTATGTTTTATATTACTTTGTGAGTTGGTAATTATAATACTCACATTTGTGTGATGAGGATGTCACATCCTTCTTTATAACTAGAAAAACTAAGAAAGGCACCACTTTTCCAAAAACCCATGAAACCGAACCGACTAAGATTTCAACATCTATACCCTATTTTGCTAAAACTTAAAACACTATTACAATACCCACTTCTACCTTATACCATCAAGACATCACAAGGATGTTGGCCGAAACAGTAAGAACCGTATAATAGAAAACAAAATTTATATATGTATATAAATAGGTAAAATACAACTAGAAAAGACCACCATTACTTATGAGCCTATTTCACACTTTGTAACAGAGTCATGTCTTCTTACGAAAGTAATCAGCATACCAACACGACACCGTTTCTAAGATTGCACACCGCTACTTTACAAGCTACAATTTTAGCTGTCGTGGCAGCCATTATGGCTTATAAAAACTCTATCGACTCAAGTGGAGAAGGAAATGGTGTCAACAATCCTAATTAAAGAAACAATCGAAGGCATCCACAAGTGACTACTTGCAAGAATGCCCGAAGGTGCAAACCTAGGAACATGATACGAAAAACCTGGAGCAAGAGAAGGGGCAGATCAACTCAAAGAAATACCAAAAATCAAACAACAATAACAGTCCATACCCCCATATATCCTATTACATCCACACTGACAACACCATATCATGGAAACCTTCCACACTGCAACAAGTTCAACTACCATCATAATGGAGTCAGCCAGGAGATGTATTGAAATAAGTGCAACAAGAAGGGACACACCATCGGCCATAGTAGGACTCCAGACAAATGCATCACTGCAACCAACAATGTCGAAACAAAGCAAAGTTGCTATGCATGTTGTGAAAAAGGACATTTCAAGCGAGATTGTCCAACGGGGAGGAATAACAAAGCAGTAGGATGAATTTGAGCAACAATACAGAAAGAAACAACAAGGAACACCACTAAGAATTTTGGTACGTCCCAAAAAACAATACATTTGAACAATACATAAGAATTTTGGTACATCCCAAGCAACAATACATCAATTTTCACTAAAATTTTGCCAATAAATTTTAGATTTCTCTTTCATTTGAACAAAATCTCAACATTTACTAAGAAACCTTGTAGGTGAGCTATAAGGGTTTCGATTGTACTTTAAGGTTATTGTTAATCAAGACTTTGTAGGTTGAGAATGTGCATTTCCGCTTCATCTCCTATTCCTTGCCTAGTAAGTATATATTAAGAAAATTCATCATATTCAATTATCGGAACACCCATCAGCTAGTAGTTGCTTAACGAGGTATAATGTTTGCAGTAGTAATAATAAGGATAAAACTGAAAACATACACGCATAAAGCACTATCACACTAACAAACGTTCTTCCCGATCAACTTCACACCTATTACGATAAGAAGTTCCCAAATAGCTACTAGAAATGGATTGGCTTGGTGTTCACCACGCTAAATTGCATGTGATATAAAAAGACCCCTCGCGTTAACCACCGACTAATGAAACTCTTCTAACCTATAACGATAAACCTGACACAAATTACAAATTTGCTCTTGTTCTAAAATCCCGAAGTACTCATGTGAGGAGTATTGTAGCTTTGAAACCTTCCCGAAGTATTCCCGACATACTATTTAGGAATAGCACGCGTGTAATGAGTCAAGTTCAAGCTCAGATACTAGGAATTAATGCGGTTAACCTATCACTACAAAGAGTATATAGGACTCGTATACACAAGGCATTGATAAGTGGAGCACACAAATAAACCCAAATCCACACAAGCGATGGCAATCAAAACAATAGACAGAATAATGAAGATCCGCTAGAACACCCAAGCTAAGAGTTGGACTCACTAGAGAACAAGAAGAACTAATGGATCATAAGTACGCTAACCTTTCCTCAACCATCGATGACCCATTCAAGATACGAATTTCAGGACGAAATCCTCTCTAATGGAGGGATAATGTAAAACCAGTCAAATTTAGGTTAAAAATAAATTGTTCAATAACCTTAATTGGGATAAACAAATTGGTAGAGATAGTAACTAAGTTTCCAAAAATATAAAGAACACTGAAATCCAAGTTATAACGAAGAAGTTATAACCAATCGAAGATCCACAACAAAACCGCTAAAATACTGTTAAGCATAAAATACGAAATTTCAATAAAATACTTTTCAACCTTAGGTATCTAAATGAAAGTTGTAGATATCATTATACCGTAAACATACACAAAAGGAACACCCAACTCTGACTTCGTATGAGGAATTTATGATTTTTCGAAGTTTGGGACATAGGAGTAGAAAACTAAAAACTCGAAATAGAGATCGAGCGACTTTTGGTCAGCGCAACCTAAAAGAGGGTTGAAGATATCGATAATATTATCACAATGGTAAAAAGACAGATGAAACGGAAGCCGGAGGAAGAAGTTATGGATTTTTAACGGACATTTCTAGTCCCTGCCTCTTAAAAATATATTATTAAAAATAAACTCAAAACTAGCCGACAGAGTCTAAATAAAAGTTGTAGAGTACATTTTCACCTATGCGTGGATATAAAGAACGTCAAAAACAAAGCTCGTATGCGAAAGTTAAAAAATTTAGAAGTTATATATTCGGATTACGCCCCCGCATAAGGGTGTACATCCTGCGTACACAGGCACAAAGCTTCGTCCCATCAGCCATCAGGTCCGAGTATGTAAGCAATGACGACTCTGGAGTATGCCCATCATATGCCTAGAGTACGACCAACGTATCGTGTCACATCCCCGAACCGTCGTAAAACAATGGCGGAAACGTTCGCGGGCGGGTGACGTCATGCGTAATATCACAACAATTGTATCATAGCAATCGAAGTAAACACAACTAATACATTACACTATGAATATTTACATCTGTTTGAAAACATAGTTAGTATACATCGGTATAAGCAAAAGATAAAGACAAGACTCCAAAATGCTTCTTATTCTCCGAAGGCTCGCAAAGGTACATGTATATTGTTGTCTTGAGAATACAAACGGTTTTGAAAATGTATCAACATAAAGCTGGTGAGTTTATAAGCATATTTTGTATTGAAAACTAGTCACTGAATTTGTACAAATGGTTTTTTTTCATTATAAGTAAAATGTTGTTTGTATCGAAAGTCATTGCTATCAAGTTCTAAAATGTGTATGCATGCTTTCCAAGAATATCCAATAATTTCTATCTTGTTTGTTGACTTTTGTATTAAAAGTATGCTCCGTTTGAAAACCCTGGCTACCACTAGTAAGTAGTGTGTGTTCTGTTCGAAGCCCTGGCTACCACCAGTATGTAGTGTATCATCTGTTTGAAAATCCTGGCTACCACCAGTAAGTAGTGTATGTTCTATTCGAAAACCATGGCTATCACCAGTATGTATAGTATGATCTGTTTGAAAACCCTGGCTTCCACCAGTATGTAGTGTAGGTTCTGTTTGAAAACCCTAGTTAGCACCAGTATGTATAGTAGTTTTATTACTTAAAATAAAATTAAAGAAGAAAGAAATCCTGTAAACAAAGGTTAGTTGATACTATTTTGAGTTCGTATAACCATGCTGATGTTACTGGTAACCTCCTTGACGTTTCTTCAGGCGTCGTACGGTTACAAAATTTGTCACCCCAGGCGTGCCTGCCTAATTGTAGCTAACAATTCAGGTGTGGGATTGTCGGTCCCGAATAGATCTATTAAAAAATTTAACGCTCTCCTTCCAGGAGACTTTGGTTATACTAAAGGTGAGGATTCACTGGTACCCTGAAGGGCATAACTAAGATATGTCTCGCAATTCTGTATAATCTTGTTGATGTATTGTTCTGTGATACTCGTGTTTGAAATTATTTGTATACGGCGTAGAGTATAAATAATTATACTCCAAATAATTATTTTGTAGGATACTCATGTTATCTGAAGGTAATAATGGATAAAGTAAATCGGTCATAGTTTATATGTTTTGACTTTGTACGTGGTTTGAATCTGTAAGACTGGTAATGAAATCCCAAACTATACCTATTATAGTTTGAATGGTTTGTTAGGTTCATGTACTGTTCAGAAAACGATGCAATTAAGTTTAGAAAAACATCCCTTATGCTCCGCATAATACAAAAGGGATAAAGTATCAAAATGCTTGATGTAAAACTGTTGTAATTGCTTTGGTTTTTAACATGTGAAAACCATTATGTTTGTCTTGTATTCCCCCTCTGAAAACGTTTAAAAACCATAAAAGCATAGGGGTATGAACTCACCGTTTAACGTAGGATCCGAATGTATGATCGGCATGAGTGATGAGTGTCAACGGAAGTTTCGTACGCAAGTGGATCCTATTAACATATAGTAACACATATATGCAAAAGATTAAGGTATTCCATGACTAAACATGACGGGAAACCACCCTAAAGACTTGGAAATGCTTGAACAAACTGTCGGAGCCATAAATGATCGAACGAGGGAGGTGTATGGTCACAAAATCAAGGGTTTGGTGTGTGTGCGGCCACAATGTGTGGCCAGGGTGTGTGTGCAACTGCACATAGCAGTTTTCGGCCATACAGAGGGTGTCTACGGTCGTACACAAGGGTGTGCGACCGTACACTCTTCGTTTATGCTCCAAAATTCGATTTTCAAGTGTTTTAAGGCTCAAACCAAGTCCAAATAGCAGATAGGGGGCCAAACTCTCACTTTGGAGGGTCTTTGAGGTGTGTACGACCAGCTTATGAAGGTATGCGACTGTATACCTTCAAGTGATGAAGAACATGAAGAGTTTCTAGCTTAGATCGAGGTGTCTTACCAGTATAACAAGCTAAATGATGGAGTACATCACATTTTTGAGGCCCTGAGAGTGTTCTTGGATGAGGATTCTAAAGAGAGATACTAGAGAGAGAAAGTAGAGTGCAGCCAAAAGAAAGGAATGAGTGAAGGGGGTCACTCCCTATATATAGAGGGGAGTGTACGGCCGCACACCCGTTTGTGCGGTCGTACACACCTCTCAGGAGGATGTATGGCCCAGTTTTGTCCCTATACGACTTGTTGACTCATTCCTAATCTAATTCCCAGCTGTACACGGGATTAGAACACTTAAATGAACCCTTAAACGGCATTAAAAGGTAATGAAATCGAGTTTAATGATTTTAAAGTTGCTTAATCATACAGAATAAAAGTTTCGGGTTGTCACATCATCCTCTTGTTAGTGGGAATTTCATCTTGAAATTCAAGAATAAAGTTACAAATCATGGATTGGAAAATGATGGTGGACTTCTATTTCATTGAATCCTCGGGCTACCAAGTGAATTCATGTCCCCACTTGGCATTCTAGCGAACTTTGACTATCGGGATGCGACTTTGCTTTGTTCGCTTGACCTCCCGGTCCACGATTTCGATTGGTTCTTCCACAAATTTGAGGTTTTCGTTGATTTCAATTTCATCGAGAGGGATCATAAGAGTTTCATCGGATAAGTACTTTTTAAGATTCGAGAGATGGAATACAGGATGAATGCTACTAAGGTCTTGAGGTAAACAGAGTTTGTATGGTATGGGACCGATCCTAGAAAGGATTTCGAATGGTCCTATGTATCATGCCTTTCAAGGGTGACACCTTTAGCAAGACGCGGTCACCAAACTTGAACTCCAAGGGTTTTCATCGTTTATCGGCGTAACTCTTTTGTCGATCTTGTGAAGCTTTTAGTCGTTCCCGGATATGTCTGATCTTTTTAGTGGTTTCACGGATGATTTCTGGACCAGTGAGAGTGCTATCAGGGACTTTCCTCTTGGCTAGCTGCGTGTCGCCCACCTCAGCCCAACATAGAGGGGATCTGCACTGCACTTGCGCCCATAGAGGGCTTCGAAAGGCGTAGCCTTGATACTGGTATGATAACTATTGTTGTAGGAGAATTCAACCAAGGGCAAATGGATGTCCCATGATTTACCGAAGTCGATGACACATGATCTTAACATGTCTTCCAAGGTCTGGATGGTTCTCTCACTCTATCTGTATGTCTGAGGGTGGTAAGTTGTAATCATATCCATCTTAGTTCCAATAGCTTTTTGTATGGAATGCCAAAATCTTGAGGTGAACCTGCTATCTCGATCGGAGATAATTTATACAGGCATTCCGTGTAGTCGAACTATTTCTTGGATGTAGATTCATGTGAGTTTTTCCATTTTGAAAGTTTCTTTTATTGGCAGGAAGTGAATGGATTTTTTTTCAATCGGTCGACTATTATCCAGATGGTGTCGTACCCACTCGGAAATTTGGGTAATTTGCTAATGAAATCCATGGTAATCTTCTCCCACTTCCACTCAGGTATATCTGGAAGTTGCAGCAAGCCTGAGGGCTTCTGATATTCGAACTTCACCTTGGCACATGTCATACACTTTCCCAAGAAGGTAGCGATCTCTACTTTCATGTTCGGCCACCAATATAGTTTCTTGATATCAAGGTATATCTTGTCCGATCCTGGATGAACATATTATCTAGTCTTGTGAGATTCATTCATGACAACCTCTCTATATCTACCCATCTTTGGGGTCTAGATCCGGTTCATGAAATAGTGGACTCCATTTCCTTTGATGTCTAAGTTTTTCTCCATTCCTCTCAAGGCATCATCCGCCACGTTCTATGGTTTTAGGGCTTCCAGCTGAGCGTGTCTGATTGGTGCGGATACGTGGGAATGGATAGTCACAGTAAGTAGCTCTACCCATCGCAAAGTAGCTCTACCCATCGCCGTTGTCTCATATTTAACTCCTTCTGATCGAAGATGTGCTATAGGCTTTTATGGTTAGTGACGATCGTGCAATTGGTTCCGTAAAGGTAATGTCTCCTTATTTTTAATGTGAGCACCACTACTCCTAACTCCAAGTCGTGAGTTGTATAATTGACTTCGTGTGCCTTCATCTGTCTTGAGGCATAAGAAATAACTTTTCCTTACTGCATAAGCACACATCCTAAACCCTGATTGGATGCATCATAGTAGACAACGAACTCCTTCGTCCCTTCGGGCAGAGATAGGATAGGTGCCTGCATCGTGCCCGCTTCAACGTCTAAAACGCAATGTCTTGTTTCTCACTCCAGCAATAGGGTACACCTTTTTGTGTCAGAGCGGTTAAGGGTTTGGCAATTCTGGAGAAATTGTAGATGAACCTGCGATAATATCCAGCAAGACCCAAGAATTGATGGATTTCTGTGGGCGTCTTCGATACTGGCCAGTTCTCTATTTGTTTTTTTGGATGGGTCCACGTGTATGCCTTCCTCACTTACCATGTGACCTAGGAAGGTTACTTTTCGAATCCAGAATTCGTACTTGGAGAATTTAGCATATAGCCTCTTTGTCCTTAGAGTTTCCAGCACTAGTGTCAAATGTTGTTTGTGTTCTTCCTGGCTTCTGGAATAGACAACTATATTGTCGATGAACATGATAACGAACTTGTTCAGGAAGGACAGTAACCCCGATTCATCATCTCCATGAATACTGCTGGTGCGTTGGTTAGACCAAAGGGCATTACTACGAACTTGTAGTGACCATATCGAGTCTGGAATGCTATTTTAGGAACATCACCCTCGTAGACTCGCAGCTGATAGTACCCTGATCTGAGGTCTATTTTGGATAAATAGATGGCTCCTTGAAGCTGGTCGAATAGGTCTTCGATCCGAGGAAGAGGATAACGGTTTTTTACGGTGAGCTTGTTCAGTTCGCGGTAGTCAATATACATCCGAAGAGACCCATCCTTATTTTTCACAAAGAAAATCGAGGCTCCATAGGGAGAGGAACTCGTTCTGATTAATCCTTTGCTGAGCAGAAGGTCTTCGATCCGAGGAAGAGGATAACGGTTTTTGACGGTGAGCTTGTTCAGTTTGCGGTAGTCAATGTACATCCGAAGAGACCCATCCTTCTTTTTCACAAATAAAATCGGGGCTCCCCAGGGTGAGGAACTCCATCTGATTAATCCTTTGCTGAGCAGCTCATTGAGCTCGCTGGATAACTCTTGCATTTCTACTGGCGCTAGGCGATATGGGGATTTAGCTATGGGGGTAGCTCCGGTGATTAAGTCGATCCGAAACTCAACTTCGTGCTCAGGAGGAATTCCTAGAAGTTCTTCAGGAAAGACATTAGGAAAATTGCAGACTTCGGGGATGCTCTCGAGGTGTTTTACTTCCTCTTTCTCATTAACAAAATGTGCTAGGAATACATGACACTCCTTTCACAAAAGTTTTTGGGCTGTGATGCACAAAATTATACGGAGGTTTGAGCTGAGTTTATCACCAAAGATCATTAGGGTTTCTCCATAGGGAAGATTGAGGAAAATGGCTTTTTCGTAACAAAGGATATTAGCACGATTAGGGCTCAACCAATCCATGACAATGATAGCATTGAAGCTTTTTATGGAAACTGGCATAAGGTCGATAGGAAAGGAATGATCATTTGGGGTAAGGGTACAGCCTACGAATATGTCGTTAGTGCTCTCGTTCTCACCGTTAGCCATCTCGACGGTAAACGTTTTGGTTAGGGGTTGAGGTTTATGTTTGAGGAGATGTTTCAATGCATGGCTAATAAAAATTCTCTCTTCACCAGAATCGAAAAGAGCGCATGCATAAGAGTTTTCAAGGAGGAACGTACCCATAAAAATGGTAGGGTCAACAATTACCTCCTCTTGCCCCATCACTAGAACTCTTTCGGTGTTTCCGATTGTTGTTTCCTTGGGGCAGTTTCTTTTATAATGTACGACCTCCCCACAGCCATAACAGGCTTGAACAAAACCTGCTCTAGGTAACTGATTGGTTGGTTGGACTGGTGCTTTGGATAATCTAGCAGTGTGACCCTTCTTTCCACATCTTTTTTCATGACATCTTGCGACACTGCCCATGATGATGAAAGTTACACATGTCGTACTTTGGCAGATTTCCAGTATATCCGCTGGTAGGTGCTTGAGTCGTAGGAGTAGCGGCAAGGGTAGTGACAGCGTGGTCTACCATAGTTTGCTATTTCTTGGAGGGCTCCTAAGAAAACTGGCCCTTTGTAACAACCCGTCATTTCAAGTCAGTAAAAATCGAGTCTTGTAACCTCTTTGAAAAAAGGGATTAGAATATCATCGAAAAATGAAGTATTCAAAAGCTCACTATGGAGTACTCTATGTGGTAGGTATCGTCTTAAGGTTTCCAAACATATAAATAACACAAAAATCCGAGTTATAACGAAGAAGTTATGACCATCCTAAGTTTTCCGACAAAAAAAACGGCAATACGAAGTTACGTAAAAACGCAAAGTTTCACTAAAACACTTTCTGACCTTAGGTGTCTAAATGAAAGTCATAGATATCGTTAAACTACAAACGTGCATAAAAAGAACGCTCAAATCGGACATCGTATGAAAAAGTTATGAATTTTTAAAGAAATTCCTTAATCACGTCATTTTAATAAATAAATAATAAAAATAATTTCGGAATTTGCTGACGGAATCTAAACGAAAGTTGTAGATCTTAGTCTCACCTACGCGTGGATATAAAGAACGTCGAAAACGGAGTTCGTATGAAGGAGATATGAATTTTTGAAGTTTGATAAATAATTAATATATGTTTTTATTCAAAAATTCGGTATTATCCGAAGCCTGAGTCACGCGAGTACGCCCAGCGTACATGAGTACGCCCAGCGTACTCGAGGCCACGGCCTCGGATCGTCCACGTCGCCCCTATGCGAGCCTACCCCCCGTCCCGTCCGAAGTGCGAGGCAGTCGAGGACTCGGTCACGCGTGACGTACGCGTACGCCCCGCGTACCGAGGCGATTCCAGCCCCCTATAAAAGGGGATGCGAGGGTTCCCAGAAAAATTGCTCATTCTCTCTCCTTTTTCTTGCGTTTTGCCTCGTTTTCCACGCTCGCACTACCCCGAAGCCCTGGTCATTTTGTGCAAGTCCCAAAGGTCGATTTTACTCCCGAGAATCCCGAGGAAAATCCATTTCCCGAGACGAAACTCTGCCCAGTTTTCCATCTTACTATCTTCAAACTTTCAAGTGAGTTCATACCCCTTTCAAACACACTTTAAATACATTTTAAATGCTTTTATACTCTTTTAGGGGGGAATACAAGTAAACATACGGTTATTATCGTGTATTTTTTAAAGTTTCACTTCACTTGTTTTATCGAATAAATCACTCGGAACTCATTACTACTATGGAAAACTCTTGTCATACTTTGCGTGCATTAAACTTATACAAAGTATATAATGATTTCAAAGTACCTTTCATTGTTAAGTCGTTTTATACATTCTAAAAACTTATGATTTTGCTTTGTCAAACATTGTGAAAAAGGATCAACTTTGCATACAAAACTATCACTTTAATACAGGCTTAGTTGAGAATCCATGAGACGTGTATATCTTCAAACGTTACTTTTCTTTATTAGAAAGTAATGCTGCAAGTCCTGTCTATAACCAGAGTCTCCCGTTTGGAGAACGTGTCAAATGTGTATAGATCTATACGGGAAGTCATGATCCCGCGCCCTGACTGTTAGCTACAGTCCGTCTTTTGGGGTGATAGTTGTCATAACGCTGCGACGCCTGAAGAACGTCATTACAGGCATATTATGTTTAGTATGGTTATAAAACTCATCGGATATACAATTATTATGGTATTATGCTTTTATGAACGAGTAACTGTTAAAACTATTCTTCATCTAACAAATGTGATCATTGTATAGCTTTATTATATAAAACTATGACACAACTTTTAAGAACGTCGTTGTCTTGTGATTTTCGGTCTTAGAGACCGCCAGTCATGTTAGGAAAATAAGGGTTTTTCCTGTATACAAACCAAACAACTAATAGGAAGA
Organism: Lactuca saligna; assembly: GCF_052625555.1. Lineage (NCBI taxonomy): Eukaryota > Viridiplantae > Streptophyta > Magnoliopsida > Asterales > Asteraceae > Lactuca > Lactuca saligna. Next base: position 36,055,837 of record NC_136419.1, on the reverse strand, counting down.
TAAGGGATTTTCCTGGTGCAATTATTTACAACTTATGATACGAACATTCATATGCATTTCATACTTGTATAAGAAAATAAGGGTTTTTCTTGGAAAACACAACAATTCATATCTTAACCATTAGGGCAAATATGAGATTTTCTGGATCTAATACATTCATTTTCAAGACAACCAGTCATAACTATTTACATTTGAAATACTGAGTTTTCTGGAAAACATACACCCATTTGGGAATGGCATTAAATTTTTCTAAACTACTTACGAACTCACCAACTTAATTGTTGACACTTTCTCTTTGAAATAACTTGTATTCTCAGGGAACTGCTAAGCAGGTTTGGAAATCAACTTTTGGGATTAACGCGCTGGCGTTAATTACTTCTTTTGAAAGATGTTTATGTATTTATCTTTTGAATATGTAATGAATACAATTATGTAAACATCTTGGAAACTTCAATATATATGGCGGTGTGTACTTTCCTTTCTATGAACTGTTATGATACTGAATATGACGTCCTCCGCCCCCGAACGTTTCCGTCGTTCTGGTTTGGGGGTGTGACATCTCGGAAGTAATCATGGGAGTTCTTTTGAATAGATGTTAGGGACATCTAGAAGAAATTACGATTACTCATGAATTAAAGAAAGGATAGGTACTTCTGTTCTATCTGCATCTCTTGTCCCGATCGACGGGAAAGGCATTTGTTTGACTCCACATTTTATTCGCATGGCAGCGCGATCACTCGTAGTCTTAGGTAGTCTCCTCCCTGAAGTTGTATTAGAGGTCATATTTGGTTCATCAATCATAGATTTGCATATACGAGTCATATATAATCAAAACTGAAATGGCAATCGAATAAATGATTCTTCTCTAAGGTCACATCCAAACAAGGAAAAGAATTTAAAGTCGAATCATTAATTCTTAGCCTGTAGAACCTTGATTATATACCACCCTTGAGTATACGTTGCTCAGCAATAGATTAGTCGCATGGGTCTTCGGATTGAACTTGACGTACTGTACGACTGGTATTCTGGGGAGGTTTCTTCAGGAAGGATACTAACCATAAGATAATCTATGCATGAGTGTCTTGGAGTTCTTAAATGACGGCTTCGCTAGAAAGGCGATTACAGGGAAAAGAATTTTCACACGAGACTAGCATTGATAGGATCAAATTGACTCAAGTTAGATGATAATGTCGGACTACTCGGAATGAAAGGCGTTAGACTAATTTAGAAAGTTGTTACAAAAACATAACGGTGCAACTTTGACAGAGTTTTAGTACTTTAGTTTATCTACAAGACTACTATTACGAACAACGTATACTACAAAAAAGCTAGTATGCGCAGCACGAGAGTCCCTTGAATGTCTGGATCTCGTAAAAGATAAGACTCGAGTTGCACTAGTTTTTACCACTTTATAAGTCTACTATAACGAAGCGCCCTAGTATTTCAACGTGGGTCCGGAGTAGTCTCTCCTGCAGCAGTCATCCTTTGTATCTTCTCATCTGCGTTAGAGTTCTTTGTTATTGGACAATCTTTCTTGAGATGTCCTATCTCACTGCATAAATGACATATCTGGTTTGTACCAACGTCAGTAGTGGAAGTGATGTGTCAGGTCGGAGTGATGTGGACATGATTGCTTTCGTTGTCCCCCCCCCCCCCTTCTGGACAATTCCTTTTATAGTGTCCGGTTTCACCACAACCATAGCAAGCCGGGCTAACCCCGATGCTAGTGGCTCAGGAGATGGTTCGTGTCGGCGCTCTACAGACACGAGTAGTGTGCCCTAGCTGGTTGCAATTGTTGCATTGCAAATCACGACAAACTCCGTGATGATGAAAATTACACTTGTCACACTTTGGAAGTGTTCCCTCATATGGTTTGATCGGTGCTGAAGTGGTGGGGTTCGCCACTTGTTGTTGTTTCATGGCAAGTCTTTGAGATCGCTTGCGCTCCTTTTGGGCTTCACGCTTTCATTTCTTATACTAATATTTGTGACTATGGGTGCTTGTACCAGTTATCATTTGTTGATTTCCCAGATTGTTACAACAATTCGAACTGGCAACACCTTTTACAGCCTCGATTGCGTTACCAGCTTTGAAGTGTGCAAGGACAGCTGTTATCGCGGCTTGGAACGTAGTGGTGTCTATATGAAGGATCGGATTTTCTTCGTTCAGAAAGCTATTTCTGGATGACGACATGATTCTTTTATACGAAAGAAAAGGAGTTTGTGAGTGATTATGGTCGGCACTAGATGTATTCTACTCATTTGCGTAAATGTAAAATTTCCGTTTTGTTAAACTGTTCTCGATGGCTGGACCTACATCCCTATGATGCAGTACTGGTAAAGAGTTAAGGTAAGTTCATAGAATGGTTACTAGCTGATTAATATTTCGAACTAGGCTATCATTGGTTGGTGGATAACATGATCCAATCTTCGACAAGAATTAGAAGTGACCCCTGAGCTAATTTACCACCGCTCAATAATTTGATGGAAGTGACGTTTAGATAGAATTTTATTTATAATAGAATGAAAGTATTTGAAGAATGATTGTCACAGGAATTAGTCGACTGTCAATATCATTGATATTTAAGATGTAATAATTTTGGGAAAAATTGACTTTGGAGTAGGTCTTACATCATATCCGAAGGGAAAATGTTGACAGCTTAGAACTCTAGTTAAAGTAATTGAAATATTGAAATATTTTATAGACAAGTGCTTCATAGAGAACAGATACGAAAGGCTATTCCTTAAACCAAAAAAAAAAAAAAAAAAAAAAAAAAAAAAAAAAAAAAAAGATGTGATAGTCATCTTCTACCAGCGGCGGGTACCCCTCGGGTGAGCCCTCAAGCTTTCCAGTTGATGCTAGATGTCAAGAAGGTGTCGTTCATAAACTCTTTGGCGAACCCGGAGTTCTATGACTTCAGCCCGAGTTGCATCAAGCTCTTGGTGCAGGGCCTCGTGGACTGTCGCAAACCTCTCCCGAGCATTTTCAAGATAAATGGTGCAAATGGTATGTATTCTCGCATTGGCATTAACTTCCGTGATTCGATGGAGAGCAGTCCTGCCCTGAATTTCATTTCGGGCAACCCTGCGAACCAAGATTAGCAAGACACTATCTGCTGAGCCTCCTTCGCTCGGGTTATAAAATATTCGGTCTCCATTGAATAGCATGGGATGATTTTTCTCTTGGCTCCATGTATACAAGCTTTCCACCCAAGAAGGCGTTGGGCACTAAAAAATCGGATGAAAGTTAGGATTTAGGACAGGAGCCACCGGGGATAGGTTATTGACCTTAGGCTCGGAGTCCGAACCATCAGAAAATCGTTCACCCTGGTGATCATCCAAACGGATTGGGTGGTCATCTTCTGGCTCTTCTTCATGCCATCCTGCATTGCCTTGGTAAGGGAAGTACGGGTCGTTGTTGGGATGGAATCCAGTCATGTTATCTACGCGAGAATAGGGATAAAGAAACATTTAATAGACGTACAAACTAAATAACTATAAAATGATCTTTATCAGTTACTTCAATACTTGTATAGTGCATACTAGTTATAGGTAATCAAAACATGATAGACCTTCGAATAAGTGACTCTAACTCCAAATCCACAAGGAACAGGGAGTTAAGCAAAGATTCACATATTCTAAGTCTATGACATCCTAGTTACATATAACCTTAGTGTATCCACTTAGCAACTATTGACCTACTAATAAAGACCTTTAGTTCTCAGGTAAGTAATTATGGTAATATAAAATACTCCTATAGTATTTTAGGTTGTGTTTTGTTCTTATGTTTTCATTGTAGTCGTGTTGGTAAGTTTTTAGACTTGTTGCGATATAACAACCATTCTCGGGCATACGTTAATCACTTCTCCGACGAACATAGTTGATCAGGCTATGTCACTCCCAGAAATGACCATACATCTGCAAGCCTACGTGTGACATTAAACAATCATAATACTTTTGTTCTGTCCTAGTGACACTGATGTTAGTATGAATGCAGGTATGCATACTTAGTTAAATATTTAATTATTTAAAACTCTAAACTCTTGGTCAGAGTATTTTAATCTCATTGTCTTTATAGTTCGTATATCTTTTATGGGTGGATATACTCAATTCACTATAAACAATGTTCTCATACCAATCTATCACACCCCAAGACCGGAGCAACGTAAAACGTTCTAGGGCGGAGGACGTCATCTACAGTATCACAACACAGAATAATAGTATACAAGAAATCAACATCATCCTTTGCATTAATAATGTATTTTAATACAAGCATTCTATATGGTTTATAAGACACCAAAATATGAATCAAAATAAAAGATGATTCTTGAATATGCTCCATCTTCTCAAAAGATGGCATCGGTACCTGTCACACCCCGAAACCGATGGCAGAAACGTTTCGGGGGCGGAGGACGTCATGTAAAGTATCACAACCAATGTACATAGTAAGCATAGTAAACACAAAACATTACATTACATTACATAGGAATATTTACATTTGTTTGAAAGTAAAGTAATACATGTTTTATCTATACATTAGTTTGAACAAAAGTAAAGACATGACTGCTAAAACGCTCCGTCTTCTCCAAAATATTGCAGGGTACCTGTCTAAAGTGGACGTAAGAATACAAGCAGTTTGAAAATCAACATAAAGCTCATGAGTTCATAAGCGATTTGTTTCTGAAAATGAACAAGTTTCCTTTAGTTTTCTGAAAAAGTTATTATCCAAGAAAATCCCATATTTTCTTATAAGTAAAGTTTGTTTATCCGTTATTTTACACAGTTTTGGTCAAGAACAGTTTGTTATCTGGTTACTACATGATCTAGTTAAAAGCAAGTTTTGTTATCCTAGGAGAAACCCTTATTTTCCATAAAAGTTGGTGGTTGGTATCGAATCTGAATCAAATGTACATGAATCTACCATACTTGTAGTGTTTATGTGATTTTCCTGAAAGCCTGGTTATCCTTGAAAGGTATGTTAGTTTTAACATGTATATAAAACTATCAACATAGGAAACTAATTTCTGAGGTTATTAATTTACTAAGTTCTCTATTACTTAATAGTAAATCTCCGTTATCTAAGTTTGCGAGTTCTATAACCATACTATAAACTAGATATAGCAAAGCAAGGCCAGTATCATTTATGACTTTTATCACTCGTAGACTTGCCGGTCCCACTGTAGCTAGCAGCAAGGTGCGGGGTAGTTATCCCCGTATAGATCTATACACTCAAGTCATGCTCTCCTACTAAGAGATTACGGTTACAGGGGTGGTCCTCCACTAGTGTATCTCTGTGGAGTGTTACAGAGGATGTGTCTCCAACCCCTAAGATTAATGAATTTACAAGTAATAATGTGGAAAATCCTGTTTTAAGTTCTACTTACAAAGATGGTCCTCCACTCGCGTATCTCTATAGAGTGTTACAGAGGACATCTAAATTTCTAATGTTAATGATTTTAACAGTAATGAAAATGGAAAATCATTTGTGAAATATACAATATAACACTATATACTAAGATTTGCAATCAGTTTGAAAACTAACTCTTCAAGTCAAACGGTTGGTTAATACGATTTCAATTGTTAAAAGTATACGGAAAATGAAACATTTCAAATGAAATAAATAAACTTGAGTACAAGATATTCTTGTACTTTTGCTTGTATTCCCCCCTTGAAAACATTGAAAAACATGGAAAGAGGTGTATGGGTATGAACTCACCGGTCGAGAAATGTGTCGACTAGGATGCAAAATAACAGTTCAGGGCTTGAACGCATGCGAGGTTCCTATGTAATATGAGGAAATACATAATTGTATCTAATTAGGCTTTGAACTACTAATTAATTGAGAATATACACTCAGAGGCGTGAAAACACTTCAATTCAAGTGTTAGGAGTGATCTGGGTAGCATCTAAGGGTGTGTAAGGCCTAGATATGGAGTTTGCTCTTCAAGAGTAAACTCCTAAGGGAGTTTTCGGCCCAATGACCATATCCCCATGAGTTTACGGCCATAAACTCATGGGTGGTGGGTTCTAGGTTGCTTAATGGTCTTATAACACTTGAGGGATGATGCTAGGTTCAGTTTTAAGGCATTAGAAGAGGACTTTATTAACATATGGACCATTTAAGGAGTTTATGGTAGTAAACTAGGAGTTTAAGGCTATAAACTCCCAAGTACCCTCTCCTTATGTGTTTTAGTGGTCCTAGGTTAAGTACAAGTGTTTCTAGTCCAAAGTACAAGCCATGGAAGGAAGTTAGGGCACCAATTGACCAACACAAAGGAGTTTACGGCCCAGAAACCGTTCCTTGGGGGGTTTTATGGCCGTAATCTCCTAAGGGTATGATTTCTTTCATGTTTAAGGTACCTAACACAATGTTGGTTGATTCTAGACATTATTCCAAGGCATATGAGGTGTTTAAGGGGTATCTTAACACCTTAAAAGGTGTTTACGACCTAAGAAAGGATTTTTATGGTCCAAGCATGTTCCTGGGCTGTAAACTCATGTTTACCCCTCAAATCTTAAGGTTTTGGTGTTCTAAGTCCAATCATGTAAACCCCTATGTCATATCTAAACTCCAGAAGTGGTTTGGAAGGGTTTTGGGGCTCCAAAACCCCATTTATAGGTGTTTACGGTTTGGGATAGTTCATGGGCCATAAACACATGTATTTCATCCTATTTCATGATTTAAACACGAATTTGAAAGCTAAACATGTTACATTATGAGCTAGGATGAATTTCTTACCAAAATGTAGCTTGAAATGGGTGATTTTGGATCAAAACTTGGATTTGTAGAGAGAGAGTGAAAAGGCTTCAAATGAAGTTCTTTTAGCTTTATATATGGTTTGAATTTGAAACCCGATGGAAATCTACCCGATACTGACGTTAAACGAGGCTTATGGTCGTACCCGATTTAGTTGTCGTAACCGGACATGGTCAAAACTAAAAATTTTCCAAATAATAATTTCGGGTGTTTTCATGTGTTTCTAATGGGTTTGGACACTTACGAGGTCAAAATAAAAGTCCTAAATTTAATGACCTAATCCAAAATGTCAACGGAAAAATTGAAAGATATATGGGTTTTACTAACGGGAACGGGTTATCGTGATGGAAAAATTTTCGGATTGTCACATTATCCCCCCGTTAGAGGGAATTTCGTCCCGAAATTTAGAATTAAGACATAACCATGGGTTTGGAAAGAGACATGGATAATTCTATTTAATTTGCGCTCCTACATGAACTCGGATCTCCGCTTGGCATTCCAACGAACCTTCATTATTGGGATACGGCTTTGTTTCGTACGTCGAATCTCTCGATCTATGATTTCGATTGGTTCTTCCATGAAGTTCAGACTTTCGTTGATCTCGGTCTCATCAAAGTGATTGATAGGGTTTCATCGGATAGGCACTTCTTAAGAATAGAGACGTGGAAGACAGGATGGATGTTGCTAAGTTCTTAAGGTAGTCAGAGTTTGTAGACTACAGGATTGATCCTAGTGAGGATCTCAAAAGGTCCTATGTACCTCGGGTTAAGTTTTCCGTGCTTTCCAAAGCGTATAATGGCTTTTCAGGGGGAGACCATCAACAGGACACGGTCTCCAACCTGGAATTCCAAGGGTTTCTGTTATTTATCGGCATACACTTGTATCTGTCCGTGAAGCTTTCAGTTATTCTCGGATTTAGATGATTTTCTCGGTGGTTTCACGGATGATTTCAGTACTAGTGAGAGCACTGTCGGGGACTCTACTCTTGGCTAGCTGCGTGTCCCCTACTTCAGCCCAACACAGAGGGGATCTTTACTTGCGACCGTAGAGGGCTTCGAATGGGGCAGCCTTAATGCTGGTTTGGTAGTTGTTGCTATACGAGAACTCGGTTAAGGGTAAATGGGTGTCCCACGAATTTCCTATTTCGATTACTCATGCTCTCATCATGTCTTCCAGGGTCTGGATAGTTCTCTCACTTTGTCTGTCTGTCTGAGGATGATAAGTTGTACTCATGTCCAGCTTGGTTCCAAGAGCTTTCTGAAGGGATTGCCGAAACCTTGAGGTAAATCTACTATCTCGATCGGAGATAATGGACACAGACACACCGTGCAGTCGGACTATTTCTTGGATGTAGATTCTCGTGAGTCTTTCTATTTTGAACGATTCTTTAATCAGAAGGAAGCGAACGGATTTTCGTCAGACAATCAACAATTACAAAGATGGTATCGTACCCACTCGGAGATCTGGGTAACTTGGTGATGAAATCCATGGTAATCATCTTCCATTTCCATTCAGGTATCTCGGGCTGCTGGAGCATACCTGAGGGCTTCTGATACTCGACTTTTACCTTAGCACAAGTCATACACTTTCCATGAAGGTAGCGATTTCGGCTTTCATGTTTGGCCACCAATATTGTTTCTTGAGATCCGGGTACATCTTATCCGAACCTGGGTGAACAGAGTATCTGGTCTTTTGAGCTTCGTTAATAACAACTTCCCTGAAACCTCCAAACATTGGGGTCCAGATTCTATCCATGAAACAGTAGACTCCGTCACTTCTGATCTCAAGTTTCTTCTCCATTCCTCTCAAGGCTTCATCCAACATGTTCTCTGGCTTTAGGGCTTCTAACTGGGCTTCTCAGATCTGTGCGGATAAGTGGGAATGGATGGTCATCGTCAATGTCTTCGCCTTGTTACTTGAGCTTTCGTTTCGGCTAAGGGCATCTGCTACCACATTGGCCTTGCTGGGATGGTAGCGGATTTTGCACTCGTAGCTGTCTCATGTTTAAATCCTTCTGGTTGAAAATATGTTGTATGCTTTTATGGTTGGTGAAGATCGTGTACTTGGTTCCATAGAGATAATGTCTCCAAACCTTCGGTGTGAAGACCACTGCTCCTAACTTCAGGTCGTAAATCGTGTAGTTAACTTCGTGTGTCTCCAGCTGTGTCGAGGCATAAGTGATAACTTTTCCTCTCTGCATCAGTACACAGCCTAGACCCTGATTAGACACATCGCCGAAGACAATAAATCCTCTGTTCCTTCGGGCAGGGACAGGATAGGGGTGTTGCAAAAGGCTTGCTTCAATGATTGGAATATTTTATCTTGCTTTTCACTCAAACAAAAAGGTACACCTTTCTGTGTCAGAGTGGTCAGGGCTTGGCAAATTCTAGAAAATTTCTGGATGAATCTGCGATAATAGCCGGAGAAACCCAAGAATTGACGGATTTTTGTGGGTGTCTTCGGTGCCGACTAATTCTCTATCGCCTTGCTTTTGGAAGGGTCCACATGTATGTCTCCCTTGCTTACTACGTGACCAAGGAAAGTGGTTAGACTAAAGGGCATCACTACGAACTCGTAGTGATCATATCGAGTCCTAAAGGCCATCTTGGAAACATCATTCTCGTGAACTCGAAGCTGATGGTACCCTGATCTGAGGTTTATCTTCGAGAGATAACTAGCTCCCTGAAGTTGATCGAAAAGGTCATCTATTCGAGGAAGAGCATAATGGTTTTTTTTCGGTCAACATGTTCATCTCGCGGTAGTCTATGCACATCCGAAAGGATCCATCTTTCTTCTTCACAATTAATACCGTGGCTCCCCGAGGTGAGGAACTCGGTCTGATGAACCCTTTGTCGAGCAGCTCATTGAGCTGTCTGGATAACTCCTGGATTTATGTTGGAGCTAAGCGATACGGAGACTTGGCTACAAGATTAGCCCCAGGAATTAGGTCGATGCGAGACTCGACTTGGCGTTCGGGAGGAATTCCCAGGAGCTCTTTGGGAAAGACATCAAGAAAATAGCATACTTCAGGGATGCTCTCGAGGTCTTTCACTTCCTGTTTCTTGTTGTTTACATGAGCTAGGAATGCATGACACTGCTTTCGCATTAGCTTTTGAGCTTTGATGCAAGATATGATGCAAAGACTAGAAATGAGTTTATTGCCGTAGATTATGAGAGTCTGGCCAGATGGGAGACTGAGACGGATGGCTTTTTCATAATAAAGGATATCTGCATGATTGGGACTCAACCGATCCATGCAAATGATAACATCAAAGCTCTTAAATGAAACTGGCATTAGGTCAATGGGAAAAGAATGATCTTTCAGGGTAAGGGTACAACCTATGAATATGTCGTTGGCGTTTTCTTTCTCACTGTTAGCCATTTCGACAATAAATGTTTTGGTTACTAGATGAGGACTTTGTTTAAGAAGATATTTGAATGAATGACTAATAAAACTTCTTTGGCACTAGATTCGAAAAGGATGCGAGTATAAGAATTGTCAAGAAGGAACGTACCTACGTCGATGGTGGGATCGGCGACTGCCTCCTCCTGCTTCATAGCTAGAACTATCCCGATGTTGTTGGTGGTTGCTGCTTTTGGGCAGTTTCGCTTGAAATGTCTGATTTCTCCACAACCGTAGCAGGCCTGATCGGCACCCGATCCGGAAGCTTGATTGGTTTGTTGAGCCGGTGCTCTGCAGTTTCGTGCAAGATGACCCTTCTTGCCACAGCTGATGCAGATCATCTCACGGCATGGGCCAAGGATACAATGGTGGTAATTACACCTTTTGCACCAAGGGAGGTTACCATCATACCTAGTGGTAGGTGCTTGAGTTGTAGACGTAGCGATAGGAGTAGTAGCAGCTTGGACTGCCACTATTTTGTGCTTCTTGGAGGGTCCTTGTGAACTCTGACCCTTTCGCTTTTTCCAGAAAGTCTTCTTACTCTCATCACACTCATTCTGGTGCTCCGGATAATCTTCATGGTTTTGGGGATAGGCATTACTTCCTGGTCCACTGAACCTGCTAGGGTTCAAGTGCGCCATTACAGCCGTCACTGCAGTAGTAACAACTGCCTGAAATAGGACAGGGTCAAATTAAGAAGGATACGGTGGCGGAGAGTTGTTGTTCCTAGAGTTGGGTCCTTTATTTGGAGGCATGATGATCTAAAATAATTAGGAAAAAGAGGATGGTAAGTCCTCTAAATTGAATAATGAGATATGAAACAAAAGATATCTCATTATGATAGATAAAGTGTGTTACTAAGCGATAATATATAGGAAAACTACCAAAACAAGGGAATTTATCGCTTGGGAAAGAATAAGTAGCAATACTTGGAACGAATTTCTACAATGTATTCGGCTTGTCTAAATACTCCTATAGTATTTTATCGTTTGTTGCGACGACGACTCATTTTTTGGATACTTGGTAAGTTTTAGGCATGCTACACACCACAGTCACTCCCAAGCACATGTCGGTCGTGTCTTGAATGAATATAGTTGATCAGGCTATATTAACCCTAGACACGACTACATAACTGCCCGGGTTTAACCGCAGCGCACAACACCCAATTACTTTTGTTTTGTTCTACTCGAAGTTACGGTCTCTGACGTTCAGGTATTCTTGTATACTTTTAAAAAAAATACTTATATTTTAAAGTATACTTTTACTTCATAGCACTTTGGCCCCTTAGTGTTTATAGTCTTATACCATGTAAGATTTGGTATACTTAGTTCACTATAAACAAGGGCTCTGATACCAATCTGTCACACCTCGAAACCGATAACGGAAACATTCCGGCGCGGAGGACGTCATGTAAAGTATCACAACCAATGTACATAGAAAACATAGTAAACACAAAACATTACATTACATAGGAATGTTTACATTTGTTTGAAAGTAAAGTAATACATGTTTTATCTATACATTAGTTTGAACAAAAGTAGAGACGTGACTGCTAAAACGCTCCATCTTCTCCAAAAGATCGCGGGGTACGTGTCTAACGTGGACCTGAGAATACACACAGTTTGAAAATCAGCATAAAGCTGGTGGGTTCATAAGCGGTTTGTTTCTGAAAATGAACAAGTTTCCTTTAGTTTTCTGAAAAATTTGTTATCCAAGAAAATTCCTTATTTTCTTATAAGTAAAGTTTGTTTATCCATTGTTTTACACAGTTTTGGTCAAGAACAGTTTGTTATCTGGTTACTACACAATCTAGTTAAAAGCGAGTTCTGTTATCCTAGGAAAAACCCTTATTTTCCTTAAAAATTTGTGGTTGGTATCGAATCTGAATGAAATGTACATGAATCTACCATACTTGTAGTGTTTATGTGACGTTTCTTGAAAGCATAGTTATCCTTGAAAGGTATGTTAGTTTTAAAATGTATATAAAACGATCAACATAGTAAACTATCAACCACGTGTCTGCATTGTCGTCGAGAGTCGTTGGGAAATATGTACACCAAAACCTCTCATCGAGCTTCAGCAATATCATTATCCACTCATATGTGTCGATATGGTGATCCGGGTCAGTGGTACCGTTGTAGGTTTTGAGTTTCGGCAATTTAGCTGTGTTCGGGATTTCGTAATCCAGCAATTTCTTGACGGATGGAGAGGTGACGCTGCAGGAGAGACAGTCTTGGATCAGGATGGCTGACGCTCCTTGCGGTTGGGGCTGAGGGTGTAAACCGTACGACGATGATGCATGGTAGCCTGGGCTTGGACCGTAAAAGGGCTATTTTTGGAATGGAAACCGGAGGGGATAGCCGGAAGAGAAAGGGTGCACTGGTGTTAAAGGGTTAACCATTGAGGCCTACTATGGGTAATGAATAGGAGCGGTGGTAGGTCCAGTCCATGTACCCATCACAGTGTAGATAGGCGGTGTATGGGCCACCATGGTTTGTGGCAGTGATGAAAGCATCGGGCACGGTCCAACCGACATTTGGTGTAGCAATGGTACCGGAAGTGACGGTGGAATATTGAGGACCTGGCTTGATGGTAGCGTTGTTGAGTGAACTGGTGATGGGTGTTGCATTGATGGCACTAAGAACGGTGGCATTTGAAGAGATGTAGTTGGCGGTGGCCTCACCGGGGCTAATCTTGGTTGGTGGTTTGAAGGTTGTGAGGCGGCATCAGTGGTTATCGTAGAGCTTCCCTCGCCTAGGGTTGCTCAGTTTGCCGTCGTAGGCACCGGTGTTTCATCCAACGTTGCCATGGACCGTATGGGGCTAGTCTGATGCCTTCCATGTCCGTCACTGCCATCAGACGCCATTGATCTTCCGGAGTTGTGCTTTTAGTTTGTGTTCTTCGTCTCACAAATGAATGGCGCCAAATGATGCAACCTTGTGGTATGCTTGAATGGCGGTGCACAGCTGTAGTCTCTGCCGTTTCTACAAGATCACAAGAAAAAGGGGGTCGTCAGCCGTTTCCTGGGAGGGTGCTTCCATAAGAACGCTCCGACGGTCAAGTTAGAAGGTTTCTAGGGTTTTTGGGTATGCTCTTTAGAGAAGAGAGCTTACATCTTGAGTCTGAGAGTGTATCCTTTTATACCTAGCGCTCTTGCCCAGTCCGTACTAGACAAGATCGCTTTTAGAAGACAAGATCAGGGGCGCTGATTAGAGGGTCGTGCACCTTTAGCCATCAGAGCGCTCTCATTATCCCTGGCAGTAATGGCCTGATTCTACTGTTTGTCTCCTAACCGTATCTTTTGTCTTAGTGCTAGGAGCATCCCTTGGTGGGGGTGAGCTTTTAGTTGGGACAGTAGAAATGCCTCTTGCGGGCATGAGCCCTTTGCCTGGGCATTCTTTTCCTGGGAGTGTTGGCGGGCACTAAGCCCGCTGGCGCGCGAGGTTACTTGATTAGGCGCGATTCGGTCGTGCTGTCTTAGGCACATCATCACTTACTGTGTATTATAGTGAGCTGTTGAGCTAAGGGACCAGAGGGTTCATCTGAGTTGTAGGACTGGAGGGTCCCACTGAGACACATTGACCGGAGGGTCTTATTGAGTTATAGCCTCGAGTGGCTGATGTGTTGTGTGTGGCATTTTGAGGAACTCACTAAGCTTTATGCTTATTGTGTTATGTGTTACGTGTTTTAGGTAGTTCCAAGGATCGCGGTAAGGCACCGGCATGATTGTACACACTGATGGGAGATTGTTTTTATGATTCGGGGATTGTGTTTTATTTTATGGCATTTGAGACATATGTGATTTTGAGAATTATGAAATGATTTTTATTGTCTTTGAAAATGAAATTTTTGTTTGAAAACTTACATCATTACATGTTGGTATCAGAGGCTTGGTATGATGGATTCGGATGCACCCTCAGGTGTGTTTGGACTCAAATTGAGGATTTGAGAAAGATTTTCAAAAGACATAAATTTTTCTAAAAATGAGAAAGTGGAAGTATGCTCAAGTGTGAGTATGCTCGAGTGATACACTGATGATTTGGTGTTGTGTTTCAGAGATATCATCGTGGGTACACACCACAACCCTAGAGGAAGTGGAAGTAGTGATGAAGAGATACGGAGGATGATCCACGAGGAAGTGGCTGCAGCTATCCAAATAGAGATTCCAAAGACATTTGGGTCTATTAAGATGACCTTGATACAAACGTTCGATGAGCGATATGCTACTATCACTGAGACTGATGTTGTCGTGTCCACTGCAGCCGTCGCTGCTGCTAGGCCTCAGGGAGGTCACTCGTTGCTATTCCGAGAGTTCAGCAACACGAAGCCACCAGAGTTTGATAGGATACAGGATCCGATTGTTGCGATGAGGTGGATCTCCGATATCGAGTGGTGTTTTTACACGTGTTCATGCCCCCGACCATTTCAGAGTTTGGTTTGCGTTGAACCAACTTCGCTTGGGAGCGAAGGACTGGTGGAAGTTTGTGACAACTGGTTTTACCCCTGCAGATCATGTTGCAGTGTCATGGGAGAGTTTTGTTCAGATGCTCTGAGACATGTTCCCCTAGTGGACAGTGTCAGGAGTTTCTGTCTCTCAAGCAGAAGACAAAATTAGTGACTGAGATTTCGAGGATGTTCCATGAGAGGGTGATGTTTTGTCGTAAACACGTGTCCACTGAGTAGGCACGTGTGAGTCGATATCTAAGCATACTGAGGAGGGATATATGAGAATTCGTGGCGAACTCGTCATATCGGACATTGGCCGAGCTTCAGGCCAATTCCAAGAGGAGAGAGATTGAGCTTAAGTTGCAGACCATGGAGGAGGAAGAGTCCCGAGGGAGGGACAAGAGACCAGTGTAGTCGCAGCCGACGATGAAGAGGGCCAAGCCCGCTGATTCCAGAGTTGGGGGCCAGAAGGGTGCAATTGTGGCAAGTGCGGCAAGAGTCACGAGGGTTCTTTCCGTACAGGGATTTGCTTCAAATGCAGCAAGGAGGGGTACATGGCGACGAATTTCCCCAAGGGATTCTCATTTTGCTTTTGTTGTAACCAGACCGACCACCAGAAGGCTGAGTGCCCTCAACTCGTGTAGGGATCAGCCCATGGATCTACACCTACTTTTGTTCATGCTGCTGAGGTTTAGCCGGTGAAGGCCGAGACACTGAGGGTTCTCGGGAGAGCCTTTCAGCTGACAGTAGAGGAGGTCTGCGCAGCACCTGATGTTGTGGCTGGTACGTTTTCTTATTGTATTCTTTTGAGATATTTTGTGCTAATATTGTGATTGTGTATAGGTATTTTTCTTGTGAGTTTTGTGCCTGCCTTGGTGTTGTTTGAGTCGGGTGCGAGTCGATCCTTTGTATCATTAGCATTTAGTCATCACATCAATATCTGACGAGAGGCGTTGAGTCGACTTCTGAGAGCCTCCATAGCCGATGAGCATGTGGTATTTACAACCGACGTGATTTGTAAATGTGTGCTCCAGATTTCGGGAGTTGAGTTTCGGATAGATCTGGTACCAATCGCGATGATGGGTGTCTGTGCCATCGTGGGCATGCACTGGTTGAGTCGATTTGGAGCGATGATCGACTGTGAGTGTCAGCTAGTGACCATACGAGACCTTAGTGGGGGAGTTCTTACAGTATATGGCGAGTGTACTCGATCTAAGTCAGCATTTTGTTTGGCTGCCAGAGCGAGACAGAGTCTATAGCAGGGTTATATGGGATTTTTGGCATATGTGATGGATACGCGGGGTACTATAGAGAGATTGAGTTCTATCTCTGAGGTTCCAATAGTGTGCAAGTTTCCAGATGTTTTTCCCGATGAGTTGCCGGGAGTGCCTCCCAAGAGGCAGGTAGATTTTCGGATCGATTTAGTGATGGGAGCGATGCCTATCGCCAAGGCACCTTATCACCTTGCACCTCCAGAGATGTAGGAGTTATCCTCATAGCTGTAGGAGCTGTTGGGGAAAGGGTTTATCAGGCCGAGTAGCTCACCATGGGGATCACCAATACTTTTTGTCAAGAAAAAGGATCGTTCACATCGGATGTGCATTGATTACCGCGAGTTGGATAAGTTGACGGTCAAGAACCGTTACCCACTTCCGAGGATCGACGATTTGTTCGATCAGTGCAAGGGGAATCTTGGTTTTCCAAGATCGATTTGAGTTTTGGGTATTATCAGATGAGAGTCCGCGAGGAGGATGTCTAGAAGACGGCCTTTAGGACACATTATGGGCACTATGAGTTTGTTGTGATGCCTTTCGGGCTCACCAACGCACCGGCAGCGTTCATGGACCTCATGAATCGGGTGTGTAGGCCCATGTTGGATCATTCGTTGATTGTGTTCATCGACAATATTTTGGTGTATTCGAGGTCCAGAGAGTAACATGAGGAGCACATGAGAGAGATTCTGGGTGTACTGAGATCAGATAGGCTCTATGCCAAGTTCTCCAAGTGTGATTTCTTGTTACGAGAGGTCCAGTTCTAGGGTCACCTCGTTAACTAGAATGGTATTTTGGTTGATATGGCCAAGATTGAGGCAGTTATGAGATCGGAAGTGCTAAGATCTCCTACCGAGATCAGGAGTTTTCTGGGGCTGGACAGATACTATCAGAGATTTATCTGAGATTTTTCCAAGATTGTAGTCACTCTCACCAGTTTGCACCGGAAGGGCATTGCATTTACTTGGGGTCCCGAGCAGCAAACCTCATATGAGACCCTTCACCAGAGATTGTGCAAGGCTCTCGTGTTGGCCCTTCCGGAGGGAATGGAGGATTTTGTGGTTTATTGCGATGCATCTATTACAGGGATGGGTGCGGTATTGGTGCAGAGAGGGCATGTGATAGCGTACACATTGAGGTAGTTGAAGCCTCATGAGACGAGATATCCCACCCGCGATCTGGAGCTGTGGGTAGTGGTGTTTGCCCTCAAGATCCGGCATCACTATTTGTACGGGGTTCGGTGTACAATATACACGGACCACAAGATATTGAAGTATCTTATGGATCAGTCCAACCTTAACATGAGACAAAGGAGATGGTTGGATGTGGTGAAAGATTATGATTGTGAGATCTTGTATCATTCGGGCAAGGCTAATGTGGTAGCCGATGCTCTGACCCATAGAGTAGATAGTACCCGAATCCGAGACGTGTGTATGAGGATGCAGTGATGAGTCCAGTCTTATATATCATTCGAGAGGCCCAGGTAGAGGCCATAAGACCGGAGAACCGCAATAGGGAGTGGGTGATTGGGTAGGTGTCCGATTTTGTGACGGACAGCAGAGGACTTATGACCTTCCGAAGGAGAATTTAAGTGCCCATTTAGGGTGGAGCTCAACGCAAACTGATCGAGGAGGTGAATAGATCAAGATTCTAGATCCACCCAGGGGCCACTAAGATGTATTTGGACCTGAAGAGAGATTATTGGTGGCCCTGTATGAAGAGAGACGTTGAATGGGTAGTCGAGAGGTGCTTGACCTGTCGTCGAGTTAAGGCCGAGCATCAGCGTTCTCATGGCTAGTTGCAGCCATTGGAGGTTCCCCAGTGGAAATGGGAACAAATTTCTATGGATTTTATCACCAATTTGCCAAGGACCGCGCGGGATGTCGACGCAATTTAGGTGATTGTGGATTGGTTGACGAAGAGCGCTCACTTTCTTACTATCAGTGAGAGCTCTTCTGCTTAAAGGTTGGCAGAGATATATGTGCGAGAGGTGGTAGCTCGGCATGGGGTGCCGACATCTAGAGTGTCTGATTGGGATACGCGTTTTACTTCTAGGTTCTGGAAGAAGTTCCATGAGGAGTTGGGAACACGATTGCATTTTAGCACAGCCTACCACCTACAGACAAACAGACAAAGTGAGTGGATGATTTAGACGCTCGAGGACATGCTTCGAGCATGTTTTATAGACTTCGGTGGAAGTTGGGACACATACCTACCCTTGGTTGAGATTTCTTACAACAACAGCCACCATTATAGTATCGGCATGCATCCTTTTGAGCTTCATTATGCGAGGAGGTGTTGGAACCCCATCTGTTAGGGAGAGGTAGGGCAGCAAGTGATGGGTGGCTCTGAGATAGTGCTCAAGACGACTGAGCAAATTCAGCAGGTCAGACAGAGATTATTGACGGCTCAAAGTCACCAGAAGAGTTATGCAGACAGGCGACGATCCGAAATTGAGTTTCAGGTTGGTGATTTTGTTCTCCTGAAGGTATCCCCATGGAAAGGGGTAATACGGTTCAGTAAGAGGGGCAACCTGGGGCCCCAATACATCGGTCCTTTTATGGTGACCATTAGAGTGGGTAAGGTAGCATACCGCTTAAAGCTACCTACGGAGTTGAGCTAGATCCATAACACCTTCAATGTGTCCCAATTGAGGAAGTGTGTGGCCGATGAGACGGTAGTGGTACCACTAGAGGACATTCAGGTAAATGCGATCCTGAATTATATCGAGAGACCGATCGCGATTATCGATCAAAAGGTGAAGGTTTTGAGGAACAAAGAGGTGCCCTTGGTTCAGGTTCAGTGGCAACATCGGAAAGGGTCCGCGATGATTTGGGAGCCAGAGTCCGAGATGCAGGAGCAGCATCCCGGAGCTATTTGAGGAACAAGACTTCGAGGGAGAAGTCTGATTCTAGTGGGGGAGAATTGTAACATCCTAAGTCCAAGTATACTTCGATAACCTTGATCTATTGATATATTGTCTATTTTAGCCCTTATGATAAAAAGAGTAAAAAAACAAGTACGTGGGGCAAACCTAAGGTGTACGCTTAGCGTAATCGTCAGCGTGCATGTGACGCAAAGACTGCCTAGTACGTTGGGCGTACCCGTAAGTACGCTGGCGTACTAGGCCTAGAGTGCAAACCCTAATTTGGGGTGAGTCCCCTATATAAGGGATATGATGGCCTCCTTTATGGCCACCATTCCCAGAGAGAAAACCCTAAGAGTTCCCTAACCCTCATTCTAGAGCTGATGTATGTGTGTGATTGAGCGTTGAGAGTCTTTGTGTGATTTTGAAAAGAAGAGAAGGTCTTGAAGAAGAAGGACTTGGAGTCCAAGCTTCTAGATCCGAGCAAATATGAGTGGGAAGCTTCTTATTGAGGTATAAAGCTTCAAACTTTGCATTTCCTTTGTCATGAGCATGTTGTTTGAGTATAATAGGGATTTGTCCCAAAAGATGGAGACTTTATGAGATAATGAACTCCAGAGACCTTGATCTGCCCCTTTTCAGTGTATTGTGTGTAGTAGAGTCATAAAAGTTCAATCTTGGGTGTTAGGAGTGAGCCATGCATAATTTATGAGCTACATAAGGAAATGGAATAGGTGTTTTGAGTGTTTGTGACCTAATCAGCCATGCAAAGACTTAAAGTCATTGACTTTATGGACTAAGAGACATTACGGAGTCTAGATCTGAGATATAATCCTATGTCTTAACTGGTTAAGACCAAGAATGCTAGGAGTGTGAAATTGGAGAGTACGCTGGGTGTAATCCCAATATGCGTGGCGTAGGAGTCGAACATCCCCAATGTCTGCATGGCAGCCGAGTACGCGCAACGTGGAGACCGAGTACGCGCAGCGTACTCCCTGTCGTTGATTTTTATTGACTTTTAGGGTTGGTCAAATTGTGGACTATTAAGCCTACGCAGGGGTAAAATTGTCTTTTCACCCTTCTGTGAGTGTAGAAGGGTTAGTCTAGTTCCTGGGAGCCGATATTAATTAGAGATAATTATATGTGTTAGGCAGAGGCTAGACCGGTAGGTAGAGTTCGATATTTTCGAGTTTGAGGTTTTATTTGCTAGCTACGAGGTGAGTCTTCTCACTATACTTACCTTGTGTGGTAACTTTATGTGTGACCAGAGGGTATTATGTGAATGAGCTATGTATTGAGATGTCCTACTATTTGTTTTGTTATATGCTTACTATGTATTATATTAAGCTGTTGAGTTGAGGGACCAGAGGGTCCATCTGAGTTGTGGGGCCAAAGGGTCCCACTGAGACGCATTGACTGGAGGGTCTTACTGAGTTATAACCTCGAGTGGCTGATGTGTTGTGTGTGGTATTTTGGGGAACTCACTAAGCTTTATGCTTACCGTGTTATGTGTTATGTGTTTCAGGTAGTTCCGAGGATCACAACAAGGCACCGACATGATTGTACACACTGGCGGGAGATTGTTTTTATGATTCTGGGATTGTCTTTTACTTGATGACATATATGACATATGTGATTTTGAGAATTAAGAAATGAGTTTTATCGTGTTTGAAAATGAAAATTTTGTTTGAAAATTTACATCGTTACACCAACCAAATACACCATACGTTAATTCTATTGTGCAGGGTGGAAGTACTTATCATGGGTGAATAGAAAATGTCTTGGACATAAGATAGGAAGCTTAGATCAGTTAAACCTATTTGAGCAACGAATCTTTTATGCCATGACTTGCAACAAAATACTGGGTTTTGCTAAACTCTTCTTCGATCAACTGGTTGAGTGTCACAATGAGAACAAGAAGCCAAGATATGTTCCATATCCTTGTTGGCTTGCACTAATTTTTCCTTGCACCAATTCTTTCTTCAAAGATTATCAATGTTGGTCCTTCTAGTAGAGATATACATCTTACCCAGGGCATTAAGAACTACATTGAAAATACCTATGTTGTTGAAACTTCAAACTCAGGAGAAGAGGATGATGATGGTAATAATCACGATAATGTTGGTGAAGAAGATGATGTTGATGATGAAGAAGATGTTGATGATGTAGAAGATGGATCTAATGTTGATATAGGAGAAGCTTTTATTAAGGGAATAACTACCTCTCCCCCAAGATTGAATAATCACATTCACTTATCCTCAACTTCTACTACATCAATAACTCCTTATGTAGAATATATAGTCTAGCACGGATCATCTCCGCCTCAAATAGAAACCACTGATCCACTAATTCAAGATGTTAATTCTTCAGAATTAGTGTCCCCTTCCCATCAAGTTGGAACTGACCAATATTGAAAAGGATGTTGTTGACCTCATACGCATAATGGTGTTGGTTAATGATGATGATGTGATGAATGAAGACACTCCTCCTACCTCTCTAGGTGATGATAAATCTCCTCCACGACCAACCAATGTAATCCACCCTCATATGAAAATTATCAACCTCATCCTCCTGTACATAGAAATAACTCTCTTCCACCTCCAACAAAACCTCCTCCTCGTACTCCAACTCCACCTAGAGACACTCATCCCCAAACTGATGATGCCAAAAAGGGGGACAATAATCAATAACTGGTAATCATAACTACATCTTCATCACAGGTTCATCAGTCCTAATCAAGAAGAATGGATAATCACGGAAAAATTATTGTCTTTCAATCTGAATCAATGAATGATGAACAACCCATTCCAGATGCTGATGATCCGTTTAGGAGTGATGAGTATGAAGGGTTTTTTTGATGTGAATTTCATGGCACAAACTTCTATCCATCTAAGTGTCATTTATAGTGATTCACAATTGATGTAAAATTTATATACTACCTAGTTTTAAATTTATAATCCTAACCTACTTTACTAACAAATTGCACTGAGGCAGTGTACCTTGTCAAATTTATAGAATAGCTTTAGTAAGATAGGTATCGAAAACAGGGAACGGATTTAGGAAATAAAATAATTACTAAAGATTAACCTAAAAAACATTAAGCAAAAAGGGGGGTTTATCTGATTTTACAAGTTCATATTAACTTAAAACCAAACAATCAACTAAAAATGATTGCAAAAAAGACTAACAAGACAATTCCATTTAGCTTTGAATCCCCATTTTTCCTATGGTTAGTTTCTAATCATGGATTTACTATGTTCGCTACCAATATAAATGTAACTATCAATCTTGATCCGATCTCTTAATACATTCACCAATTCATGAACTACAATGTATTGATCATACACAAGAAAACATGTAATTTATTATTAAAGATAATTCGTCTATGTAAGGTATATCGAAGATAATTATCTATGATAACCATAAATTACCAAACAAAATAATGATTATATTATGCTCTCCTTTATTACTTGATCTAAGATGTGATTAATCCTAGCTCTAGAAATTTATGATCATAAACTACTAGGTAAACAAGTTCATGCAATTCAAATGGTCATTAAACTACACTTAACTTGAATCAAAGCATCAAAGATGCAAACTTTAACATCCTAGGCAATGATAATCTAGCACATGAGTCAACCAACTTCATAAAATCTAAATATCAAATAAGAACAAATACATAGCATTAGGGTTCATCTACACTAAACGAAAGCCTAATAATTAACTACTCATTACAGAGAACAAGCACACGATCAAATAAGATTTAGACATTTTAATCAAATGCAATCTGAATGTAATCTGTAATCTTCAAAATCTTAATCATCAATCTTCTTCTCTTCCAAAAGGTTATATTTCGCATGTTTATGGTTCTAAAATCAAATATCTTTCCAGAGGATCCAATCTAACCTCCTAAAAGTCGATATATATATATATATATATATATATATATATATATATATATATATATATATATATATATATATATATATATATATAAAAGGATATTTATAGTATCCATAAAAGGTATCTCACACCGTAAGAGTTAAGGTCTTACGTCGTGAACTATATAATTTGTGTCTGACATGGAAACCACATTCCACACTACTATCTTCTGGAACCTGCCTTGTCATGACGACATATTATAATACTCATTTCGTATGCTTCATCATCAAATATGTGATCAAGATTGTTCTAAGAGTCACGCTGTGAATTCTTAGTGCCACATTATGGGGAGTAGTTTTGCTTGATTTTTCTTCCTTTTAAGATCCATCAAGCTCTCACTTCAGCTCCGGCCTTCCAGGTTCCAACTTTTGTCATTTTTAGTCCTTTTCCTTCAAGAATGTCCTATTTAGCTACAAAATGTAATTCATATTAATAAGTACCAAATATCTTTCCAATAAACCAAATATTAACTTAAAATGTAAACAAATAATGCCTAAGTAATTGTATAAATATAGCAATATCAAAATAACTAACACTTGCCATTTTCTTGCCCTCAAGGAAAAGTTATCTTTTAATATATCACATATACTAATGTCTACCACTATCACACAACACAATCCGAATTGGACCCACAAATTATGTCGTACTACACTGCATATATATATATATATATATATATATATATATATAGGTGATGACTCATTTTAAAGTGAGGAAACCTTAAAAAAATTGGGAAAAAAAAATCTAAAAAAAAAATAAAAATCATAAAATTGAGCATAAATTTATGTCCAGAAGAAAAAAAAAATTGATCATTAAAATTGAATCATAGATCATAATAATGGAAAATCAAAAATTAAATTTGAATCATGGATCAATTTTAATGATGTAATTTATTTTCTCCTGAAAATACATATATATTCGATTTTATGATTTGTATTTTTTTAAGGTGTTTTCACAAGTACTCACTTTAAAATAAGTTCTCACATTAACCACACCCTATATATATATATATATATATATATATATATATATATATATATATATATATATATATATATATATATATATATATATATATATATATATATATATATGATCAAGTTCATTTGAGACCATGCTAATTTTGTGAAACCGTGCGACCAAATCTAAAAATAATTTTAAAATGCAAAAGAAAATGAAAATTCCAAAGAATAATCTTACATTCACAATGTTAATATATGAATTAACATATTTTTAGATTTTTTTTTTTTTTTTGATAAAGAATAATCTTTAGAAATTGAAAAAAAGATTTTGTTCGTTGAAAATTAATAATTATGGTTCTCTATTGAACTTATATATATATATATATATATATATATATATATATATATATATATATATATATATATATATATGGAAACTTCAATAAAAAACAATTATTATTGAAGGTACCAAGGAACCAATCCAAAGCATCGGAATTTAAAATGATTAACGACAAAAGGAAGGGTTGTAAATTTCTATAATTGATGCACATGTACTGGATTATAACAAAACTCATTTCCTTTTTTCATTTAAAAAATTTTTTAGGCCAAGTTTTTTATCGAAAAAAAAAAATCCGAATATAGCATTGTTCATGATTTTTCGTCCTCTTTCCATAGAGATCAATGAGGATATATAAAAAACGAACTTTTTTTTCGAAAAAACTTACTTAATTTTCTTATTTTTTCAATATTTAAGCTTTTTTTTATAAAAAAAACTAGTTATACCAAAAATATTAATTTTTTGTAGTCTAATAATAAACATCAACACCGATTTTAAAAAAAAAAAAAATCTCGAACAGTGTAGATTCACACTGTGGATCTAAACTGTAAATATTTTAATTTTTAACATTCACAATATGAAAAATCTCGAACAGTTCATATTGACATTGTAAATCTGAATTATTATTATGCATACTGTGAATCAGAGACGGTTCACAAAAAAATATATATATAAAAAAAACCTCGATCAGTTTAGATTCACATTGTGAATCTAAATTGTAAATATTTCAAGTTTTAAAATGCACAATGTGAAAAAGCTCCGATCAGTTCAGATTCATATTGTAAATCTGATTTATTATTATACATACTTTAAATTTGAGGTGGTTCACAATGTGAATCTGAACAGGTTTACAATATGAATATGAACAAGTTCACAATGTGAATCTGAACTGAAATATGCTTATTTTTTTATATAAATATGAATCTAAGTTTAAAAAGTACAAAAATATAAATTTAGATATATTTATTAATTTTTTTTCTAGAAAAAATAGACCTTAACTTTTTTCATTAAAGAAAATGAAGTGGGTTTTTTCGAAAAAAAAAAATTTGTTTTATATATATCATTATGGATCTCTATGGAAAGAGTACGAAAAATCGTGAACGACGGTATATTCGTTTTTTTTTTTTTTTTGTTGATAAAAAACATGGCCTAAAAAAATTTAAATGAAAAAAGTGGTGGGTTTTTTTGTAAAAGGTGGATTTTTTTTTATAATTCGGTGTGTGTGCGTCCAATATAGAAGTGTACATCTATTTTCTTGACCGTTGATCGTTATGATTTCCGATGCTCACGATTGGTTCCTTGGTTAATTATGGTTATCTATTGAACCTCATCATATATATATATATATATATATATATATATATATATATATATATATATATATATATATATATATATATATATATATATATGGTCAGGTTCATGTGAGACGGTCTAATTTTGTGAGACCGTGAGATACATTTTTTTAAATATAGGGTTAGGTTCATGTGAGACGGTCTAATTTTGTGAGACCATGAGACGCATTTTTTTTATTTTTTTTAGTTAATTCAAGTTTCAAAAATAATATTTAAAAAAAGAATTTTTTGATTTTACCATTTATTTTGCATTTTAAAACTATTTTTTAGAATATGTACAGTGTAATATTCTATTAGAAATATTTCTTATATTTTTCAAAAAAAAATGGGATTTTTTATTTATTTTTTTATTTTTTTTAGTTAATTCAAGTTTCGAAAATAATATTTAAAAATTTTTTATAGATTTTTTCATTTATTTTGCATTTAAATATTATTTTTTAGAATATATACAGTGTAATATTCTATTAGAATATTTCACATATTTAAAAAAAAAACGGATTTTTTTTAGTGAATTCAAGTTCCGAAAATAATATTTAAAAAAAGAAATTTTATATTTTTCCATTTATTTTGTATTTTAAAATTATTTTTTAGAATATATCAGTGTATATTCTATTAGAATATTTCATGTATTTTTCAAAAAAAACAAGATTTTTTTATTTATTTTTATTTATTTTTGTTTATTTTTGTTTATTTTTATTTTTTTTAGTTAATTCAAGTTTCGAAAATAACATTTAAAAAAATGATTTTTGGATTTTTCCATTTTTTCATTTTAACTTTTTTTTTAGATTTAATTTCACAGTCTCACAAAATTAGAAAGGTTTTAAATGAATCTGAACCTATATATATATATATATATATATATATATATATATATATATATATATATATATATATATATATATATATATATATATATATATATATATATATATATATATATATATATATATGGGACGGTTCACTTACGAATTAAAAAAAAAAAAAAGTAGAGATCTTGAGATTCAACCTCAGCCAGATATTTCGCATTTGACGCTCTAATGCTCCAGCATACCAGCAATAATGATGTTTTCCTAATCATAAATGATTGTATGGCAGAGAGATATAATTATACAGGATTATACATGTTTATACGTATATGCATAATTATTAATGATTATATATTTATATGTTTGTTCACAGATTGAGTAATCATAAATGATTATTATAGTTAGTCGCAGAAGAGGTGGTGGTGACAGAGGTGGCGGTGGTATAAGTAATGGAGGTGATAATGGTGGGGTCGACAGGTGTCAGAGGTGGTGGTAGTGGTGGTGGCGGTGGCGGTTACGGTGTTGGGGATGGTGGCGGAGGAGAAAGGAACGAGTGGCACTGATAATCATTTATGATTACACCAGACCTGCCGCGCCGGTACGCCGAAGGATTAGAGCGGCAGATGTGAAATACATGGTTGAAGTTGAATGTCGAATTCTCTATTTTATTTTTAATATCAATGGAACCTCTATATATATATATATATATATATATATATATATATATATATATATATATATATATATATATATATATATATATATATATATATATATATATATGACAGATTTGAGTCTTTGTCGACAAGGACTTTGATATGGATGTTTTGTTGAAAAATTGGTAATGTCAAATCACTTAATTCTCTTGCATCTAGATTCCTTAATAGGGTAATTTTAAACTAAAAAATGTTACTTTTCAATTTTCATTAAATGCCCTTGTATATTTAATTTGATTTTAAAATCATACCTTATTCTTTTTGAAACTTTAGCGTGTGTATATATATATATATATATATATATATATATATATATATATATATATATATATATATATATATATATATATATATATATATATATATATATATATATATATATATATATATATATATATATATATATATATATATATATATATAAAAGAGAGAGAAAAAAAAACAGTTAGGTTATTTTTTTTTTATTAACTATTGTGTGTCTATGAAATTGATTCTGAGCTAATCATTTGGGATAATTTAAGTAAGGGTTCTATATTTATTAATTAATTAAAAATAATCAATTTAATCACATAAATTTCACCATAAGAGTATTCTTGACAATTAACTATATTTAAAAAAAGAAATTTTCGGAAATTAAGGAATAATTAGATCTCCTAAAAGTATGTACAAAGTCTATCATCTAATCTAATAGAGAATATAAGAAAAATGGTAGAGAGATTTGATTGTATTTTGTTAAAACTATATAGTTTTTAATGGATCTATATCTAATATTAGGTACATAACAGCCACGTATTCCCTAAGCCTATATATATATATATATATATATATATATATATATATATATATATATATATATATATGTATGTATGTATGTATTGATGCGACCTGGTCTTCAAGGGTTCAAATCACTTCGACGAACTTGCAAGGTCACAACAGCGAGTAACCGTCAACAGTTTTTCGGGAGGGATCCTGGAAAAAAAAAACGTTCCTACGGGCAAGTTAGTAGATAGACTTGGGTTATTTGAGGTGAGTTGAGGGAAAACAGCTTACTCTTCCGGGTATTGGAGGAGGCCTTTTATACGAAGTTCTCTTATAAGTCCGTATGAGACAAAGGCATCAAATCCGACAGGATCAGACACGTTGATTGGGCAATCGTGTTTCTCATTCGCTCAGAGCTAAGGATTGGTTCAGATGGTAATGCGATGAAGATCCCCCTTGTCATCTGGAGTTGTTATGCTTTGTCACGGAGCAGAAGGCGTCCCTGACGGGGTTGAGCCTTCTTTGCGGGTGCCTTGCGCTTGGAGACGTCCGCGGGCACAAGGTTTCGTTGGGCTGGCCATACCAGCCATAGTTCTGCCTTGGGGAATCCAAAATGTTATATATATATATATATATATATATATATATATATATATATATATATATATATATATATATATATATATATATATATATAAATAATCAGTATGGGATTTCCTGTTTTCGACTTAGCGGTTCTTTTGCCATTTTTTAAGGTTTTCTTAATACACATTACATTATGATTAGTTTACTTAATTTTACTTAAATAAATGTTGTTAGCAAGGGATTAGGAAAGCTATAAATTGCCGGTTGTTAATAATATGAATTTTTAAAATAATAAAATATATTATTAACGTTTTGATGAAAAATAAATTTGTTGAAAATGGTTAGAATACATAGTAATACTAAAAATAAAATACAGAGCCTTAATATTTTAAATGATATTATTTTGAAAATATTTATAAGACTAATATAGTTTTTTTAAGATCTATATATATTTTTAAGAAAATAAGCCAATACTAGCTTACATAGTAGTAAAAGTAAATATTGCAAACCATATAATTATTAAGATTATTAACATACAAATTCATCTATTTATTTGAAATAGACAATGAAATTATTGGAGAGTGTGTTTTGTAATTTGTATCTAAGTGAAAGAGAGTAAATTAGAAAAGCTATATAAAAATAATTGAAATCTGTGAAGTAAACGATGGAACTGTTTACTGTTTACGTAGTAATCAAATCAATATTCTAAGACTTATACACGAATTTAATCGTGCAAATAGTAATCAAATCAATATTCTAAGACTTATACACGAATTTAATAATGCGAATAGTAATCAAATCAATATTCTAAGACTTATAATGCGAATAGTAATCAAATCAATATTCTAAGACTTATACACGAATTTAATCGTGCAAATAGGAGGACCCTTCCTTATATT
Source organism: Lactuca saligna (assembly GCF_052625555.1). Taxonomy (NCBI): domain Eukaryota; kingdom Viridiplantae; phylum Streptophyta; class Magnoliopsida; order Asterales; family Asteraceae; genus Lactuca; species Lactuca saligna. The sequence continues at coordinate 36,026,734 of NC_136419.1, read as the reverse complement.
ACATTGAAATATGATCAAAAGAACCTTATAGTTTCTTTTTTTATTGGCGGTGATTTAGTTGGGTATATGTACTTCTTTTAATTAATTTTACCATCCTAAGAAATATTTAATCAATAGATTAATTTTATTTGATAATATATTTTTGTTTGTTTTCTTTTTTGTTTTTCTATTTCTTTCCTTTTTGTTTTTTTATAATTAAAATTTATTATTATTATTATTATTATTATTATTATTATTATTATTATTATTATTATTATGTCAAAAAACATATAAGTTTCGGACAACATTTTAAAATTCAAATAACATTTTGAAATTCGGACAAAATTATATATTCCGACAATATTAAACAAATGCAAACTTTTTCTTTGTTTTAGAAACAAACAGATAATATTATTATCTATTGATAAATTAAAATTCACCCTAACCATTATGTAATAGCTGATTACAAAACGTCTAATGGCTTCTCTAGACTTCTCCGTACATGCAAATCAGAATATGCGGCAACATATGTATATAATTGGTCAACTAAATGCTTTCAATCCGAATAATGCACCAAATAAATCTAATACCGAAGTAATTAATATTCGTGATAAGTAAAGAAAAATTTTCCTTTTGTTCCGTTTTATACAGTCGTTCTAGTTTTATAATGTCGCCCAAACTTTTAATGTCATCCGAATTCTATGAGTGGAATTGAAAAAGAATAGGGTACTTCCACCATTAGTGGTTTAGGTGTGGGATGCAAATCATCATGATGTGAGAGAGAAGGGGATTAAGGCTGCATGGTGTGGTGCAGTTTGGGACCGCACTTGACCGCCACCTCAGCAGGGAACACCGTCCCCTGGGTGCGGTTTCGTGCGGTTCAAACCGCAGTGCGGCAAAAAATGGCCATGGCTTGTGATTGGCTGCAGATAATTTGACTGTTTTTTGATTGGGTGGGGAGAAATTAAAGTGTTTATTTAATTTTTTTTTTTAAATGAAGTGTGGCACCACTCCTTGGGTGTGGCAGGGAACCACACTTTTGTGGTAAAAATGACGTGGCGTTTACGTGGCAACGAAGGGAGTGTGGTTTCGGTGGCACGACACCCTCCAGCCTAATACTACAAGTTTGTGTATTTTTGATATTATAACCGTGAGACACTAATGAGTTTCGTAGAGTTTGAGGTAATCTTGGTCAAGTTTTTATATTCATGATTTTGCGTGTACGAAGTTTTTGGTTTTAGTTGGCATTTAAATTATGTGCTGTTTGTTTTTCCTAAAAAACCTCTTCTGACCTCTTATTACTGCGTCGTGTAACACACACGCAACATTTGGCCCTTCGCAACTGTTTGTTTTTCAGAAGACTTCTGATTTAAAAACTGTTGCGCGTGTGGTGTGTGTCGCAACCCTAAACCAACAACTTCAAACCTCTTCACGTCTTACTTTAGCTTACTGCAACATTCTACAAACGTTAAAAAACAAACAGACTTTTTTTTTTAAAATGCTGCAGAGGTGGTCCGCAGAATTCAAACATATTTATTTCGAAAAAACAAACAACACCTTAGTTTTTCCCAAATAGGCCGGACGGAATCATAGCGGACAAAGGAGCGGGAGCCTTCCCGCACGACGGAACGTCGGACCATCGCTGCGGGAGGCGGAGGTGCGGGAAAGGGGGAGGGGAAGATACCCCGCTTTCTCTCTCCCTCTATCATTGGCCGGAGTTTTTTTTTTTTTTTTTTTTTTGTGTGAAATGGTCGTTGATTAACGGTAAAATTAATACTTTTTTTTACCAACGGATATATGCATTTAAACCCAAATTTTTTTTTTTTTTTACCTTTTTAAACATCTATAAATACCAAACTATTTACCTTCAATCGACATGCAAACAAACTCTCCATTCTCTTTATTTTCTTGTAAAAAAAATGAATTCCGACAATCAAATCCCAACTTCCGATCGAAGGAAAAAAAAGCCATGGTTCGAGTTTAAACATCCATACTCGAAACATTTTTGCTATTGATTAATCACCACAAAGAGTTTATCGCCCCCAACTCAATTCTCTCATTCATTCTCTACTACAATTTCAATACCAAAATGTTGGACAATATTACCCGCTCCAAGTTCCAAGTGTTACGCCGTATATGTTTTCAAACTTTGTTGTGTTTCCGAATCAACAATCGCCAAATCAACCTCAACCTCAAACTCAAACTTAAACCAAAACTCAAACCTAACAATAATGCCAACTTGCCGATGAGTTGGATGACTCAGAAGAAGAAGAAATGGTTCCCGAAACTCAACCCACACCACCCCTACAAAGACATAAAGGGAAAAAACCAGCGCGCAAGGGTGTCGTACAACCGGGAAGACAAAAGCCGGTAGCATGGTTTCCATACGAAGAGTTAGTTTTGGTTAAAGCTTGGACATTTCTGAGGATTTGATTCAAGGAAACACATAACTGAGAGACCATTTTTGGTTTCGCATTTTAGAACGGTTTCGAGAGGAGCTAGAAAAAGTTGGCGACTACCGTACAAAACATCAACTGAATTTGAAGTTTCGAGAAATAACAAAGGGGGTTTCAAAAATAAACGAGTTGTACAACAACCTAAAAACCCAACGAAAAAGCGGCCAATGCGACGAATAAATACTTCAAGAAGTTTTGCAATTTTACCTTGAGGAACTCGGGAAACCATTCAAGTGGCATGATTATTGAGAATTATTGGTCCAATGTCCTAGGTGGAAAAATACGAGCAAGATTTTATTTTTGGAGTCCAACAATCAAAGCGAACGAAATGGACTCTATTGGTTAAACAAGCTCCTCCGATGTTCGGGTCGGTCTAGATTTAAACCATTATGATAAACTCGAGCTAGAAGAAATTGTCCGTCCAATGGGTAGGGAGAAAGCGAAGAGAAAGGGAAAAGGAACTTCTTCGGATGCATCTTATTTCAACATTGACGTTGACGAAATGCGGAAAATAATAGAGAAGTTTGATCGATATGATCTTAATTTCTCCGATCCTTTGGCTTTCGACAAAGAAAAAGAACAAGCAAGGAAAAATGAGCGGGCGGAGAGACAAGAAATGAAGGATATTAAGTTTTTTATGGAAAACATTGATCATCCTTTGGGAACGGCTCTTAAGCTCGTGATGAAGAAGATGGAAAAAATTCTAAAAAAATATTTTTTGTAGGTCGTTGTTGGTTTGTTTGATTTTTAGTTTGTTTTTTTTTTTTTTTTTTTTTTTTTTAATTTTCTAGTTTTTTAAAATTTAGTTTTATTGTAATTTTTATTTTAATTAATGAAACACATTATCTATTTAATTAAAATTTTTGGTTATTTTTAATCTAAAAATTATAAGTCATAAAAATCAATTAATTTTATTTAAAAAAAATAGTTAGGGAATCATTTCCCACCTATTCATTGGGTTTTAGATGAGAGAAAAAAAGTGCGAGAAAAGATTGTATGACCCAACAAAAATAAAAGAAACATTCATCCCATACCCTCTAGTATTATAGTGATCAATGCGAATAACTTGTGCGTTTTCAATAATTGTAAAAATTTCGCCATATGCACAAATCATCTTTTAATTACGCGTTTTCCTATATATTATTGTAGTTATTTAACTTTTAATGGTCAATGCACAGTCCAAAATCATATGTATAATAATAGGAACATGATAGTAAAGTATTAACTTTCAATGGTCGATGCTCAGTCCAAAATCATATGTATAATAATAACAACTTGATAGTAAAGTATTTCCATTATAGTTATAGCACGTGTCCTGATAATTTCAATCTTTATTTATTTATTTATCTGTAATTCTGTATTTGTTTTGTTCAAAAATAAACTCTATTTGTATCTTTAAAAAGGAATTAAAACGTGCAAGACATTACTCGATAATATATTCATATTTTATTAAAACTAGGTGGGGACCCCTGCGTTGCGGGGTTGACGGTAATTTTTTCCGTTGTTTGTTCTTTATAAATGTTATTTGATCAATTATTTGTTTATAATTTGAGTATTGTTATGAGGCAAATTAAATTAAAAAACATACACTGTCCCATTTTACTGTACCGTGGCATATTTGAGTGTAGGGGCAAATTGGTCTTTCAATAAAATTGAAATATGAACAAAAAAAACATTGCATAAGGGTAGTTCTGTCAAACTATTATTGATAAAAAAGAAGTTAATTTTTATTGATAAAATCAATCAAATTTTAATAAATAAATAAAAACTTTTCAATTTGAACATAAAAAAATTGTAAATACTATCCCATTGTAACGCCCTATTCTGAATTGACTCCTAGTCCAAGGCTGTGGCCTGAAGGCCGGTCATCATAAGGATTATGGCTTTTGAAAGGGTAAGGTCTAGGCCATTTTAGGTGCGAGTGATGCATTAGAAGTGTTCCGGATGCTCGCTTTGTGTTTTAGAGCCTAGGGGTATTTCGGTAAAGTGTCAGTTTGAGCTTTTGTGGAAAATGGACTTTTTCTCAGAAGGTCTTAAGGAAGACATGAGTTGATAGAAGTGTAGGGCTTCTCGCTACCTTTTCGTGGATATAAGGATCGTCGAAAACGGATTTATAACGAAGAAGTTATGGCCTTTGGATGTTTATTGGTTTCAAGCTTAGCCGGGTACGCTGGGCGTACTAGTGAAGAAGGCAGTACGTTGGGCCTACTTTTGGAGTATGTTGGGCGTACTGACCAGGATGGCCGCAAATGTTCTTTGGAGTACGCTGGGCATACCATATGAACGTTGGGCGTACGCCAATCAGACTCGATTCCTATTTTAGGGTCTTGGACCCTATTTAAACTCCTTATCTCATAACCTAACCCTAATATCTTTAGCCTCCACCGTCTAAACCCTAGAAATCAGCCCTTAGCCCTCATTTGAGTGATTTTGGAGCTTGGATGGCCATTAGACTATTAGAGGAGTCTTTTGGTGTTTTTGAAGAAGAAGGTGCTTAGAGAAGAAGCAAGAGATTTAAGTGAGCTTGTAGATCTATAGGTTTTATACCATTTGTAACATCCGGATATCCAGGCTTGGAAATTTGAGTATTTTATTTTGGGATATGAAGGGACTCGGTGAGTTGACGCCTCAACTCGTCGAGTAGGATCGCAACTTGGTGACCTGTTTAATGAAGGGACTCGATGAGTCGGGTATCTGGACTCGCCGAGTCAGCGCTATTAAAGAAAACCCTAAATCCTCGAGCATGAGCCCTATTTAAAGGACCTTATAGCCCTCTTGTGCGGCTACCAATCCAGAGAGAGATACCCTAGAGAGCTTGAGCGAAGAGTGAAAGAGATAAAGCCATTTTGAGCATTCTTGGTGTGATTTTTGCAAGGGAGAAGTCATTTCCAGCAAAGGGAGGTCAAGGGAGTTGTTGATTCACAGTTCCTGAGCTCGTATCTTCACTGTAGAGGTATCAAATCTATTTCCCTTTTCTGTTTTGGTTGAGATTGGTGATTTTAGGGTTTTCTACACCTTTCTATGGCTTGTAGTGATGAGTAGAGGGTCCCTTTGTGTGAGAGATCCTAGATCTGGACCCATAGAGGTCCATAAAGCCGTATTATGTATGCTTTATGTTGGTTCATTGAGGGAATGAGACTTTGATGCCATTTTAGGAGCCATTTCTCCAAGGAAAGCCTTGTGAGCTTTGCATGTATGTCAAGCCTCGACCTTTACGTGGTTATTGGTCGTAAGGAAGCCAGATCTATGGATTAGAGGATCAGATCTGACCTCAGAAGGTCAGTTGAATGTTGTCATGAGAGCAACTCGCCGAGTCCATGGGAAGACTCGACGAGTCGAGTCGGGTTGCCCCGTGATTCGAATCCAGTGGAAACCCATCGAGTGGAAGGTTCACTCGACGAGTCAAGTGAGGACTTGGAGGAGTCAGAAGACACACATGGACTCGCCAAGTCACCCTTGTGTAGTTGACGAGTCTGGTCATAGTTGACCATTGACTTCAGTTGACTTCTGTTGACTTTGGGGTTTGGTCAACATAAGTAATAGAGACCTTGGAGGGGTAAACTGGTCTTTTACCCACTACCCGATTACAGAGGGAAAGAGTAATCGCTGGTTTAATTTGAGTTGAGACTTCGAGTGTTAATTAGAGATATTTGCCTTATGTGTTAGGTAGTGGCGAGTCCGAGATTCAAGTGTAAAGATAACCGCTTTCTGCTTTCTAGGTGAGTCTTCTCACTATGCCTTACCCGATGGGGTAATTATGTGTGACCAGAAGGTCTTATGTATATGATGAAAACGTGATGTATGTTGTATATGTAATATGTTATGATATGAGTATGACGATGTGGACCGGAAGGTCAATAGAGCATGGATCGGAAGGTCAACAAGGTTATAGGATGGAAATCCCATGAGACACTTGGATCGGAAGATCCCATAGACCTATGGCCTAGAAAGGCGTATGTGTTGTACGTGGTATTTTAGAGAACTCACTAAGCTTCATGCTTATTGTGTTATGTGTTATGTGTTTCAAGTTTTTCTCAGGATCACGGGACTGCACCGGCTCGATTGTACACACCAGAGGAAGAATTATGTTTTTAAGGATCCTGTATTATTATTTAATTGAATATGGTGTTTCGCTTTGTAATTTAATCAAAATGAGATTTTTACGAAAAGTGTTTTAAGATTAAGCGATTGTAAATGGAAATTTTAGTTTTGAAAAATTCCGGTGTTACAAGTTGGTATCAGAGCCTTGGTTTGTGGGATTCGGATGCACCTTCGGGTAAGTCTGGACTCAATTTGAGGAATTGAGAAAAGGTTTTCAAGGAAATGATTTTTCTAAAAGCGAATAAGAGTTCAAAGAGAAAACAAGAAAGAGCAATGTGTACAATCAGCCAGAGCCCAAACGGTGATTACCCAAAATACCCTTACTTTTGTGTTATGAGATAATTATGAGACATTTTATTAGATATTATGCATGCTAGAGATAGGCTAGGTATTTCATATTTTAGGACTAGAGTGGCCTGATTTGTGATGCCTTAGCCTAGGAGTTGCTATTATATGTGATGTGCTTTCGAGTATGTGCTGAGTAAGAGTGTTCAGCAGTAATCCTTTTAGGGGATTCGAGTAGAGGAGTAATCTAGAAAAGGTATCTATATGAGCATAAGAGGAGCATGCCGGGAGGGTAGGCAGATGCCATGTGGGGCGAATTTGTTAGAGTTCGGTTATATCCTTCGAGTATGAGGAAAGCGAGTGGATAATAACCTAAGGAGGCTTTACATGCTGAAGGAGATGCTTCGATGCCCGAATGTTGCTTGCTTCGTGCTTTGTGGAACTCTCAATGATAGGAGTAAGCTACTAATTGAATATGACGATATTCAACAGCTGATGGCAGAGAAGTGTGAGAACCTAGGAAGAGCCTATGGAGTAACCTTAGACAGATGAGTACGCTGGAAGAGTAGAGCCTTTTGCTGAGGACCGAGCATGCGTGATGGAGTTAGTGAAAGAGAAGGTTGAGCAGCTACTTAGGAGCTCTGGGATGTTCCGTGTGGAAAGTATGGGTAGATGTGGCAGGTAGTATGGGCCCGTACTACCGAAAGCAGAGGACCTATACTCGATACAGGGAGTATCATGAAGGTTCTAAGGAGTAGATTGAGGAGTGATGTTATGGTTCGAGTACCATACATCGGAGTAGATTGAGGAGTAATTTTATGGTTTGAGTACCATACATCAGAGCAGATTGAGGAGTAATTTTATGGTTTGAGTACCATACATCAGAGCAGATTGAGGAGTGATGTTACGGTTCGAGTACCATACATCAGAGCAGATTGAGGATGGATGTCATGGTTCGAGTGTCATGCATCAATGCAGATTGAGGAGTGATGTCATGGTTCGGGTACCATGCATCTTAGCAGATTGAGTGGTGATGTTATGGTTCGAGTACCATACATCGTAGCAGATTGAGAAGAGATGTCATGGGCTGAGTACCATCGTTCATAGCGAATTACGCTTATGGTTCTCCGGTTATATGGTCATGATTGATTAGGCGGAAATTAGACGCGGTAGGGTTTTAGCCCTGAGGGCCATGATAGAGTTCGAAGAGGCCTCCCTTGAGAGGGAGGTCGAGAGCATTTCAAGTATTTTTGGTAAGATATCAGATGTAGTCGCGAAACTCAAGGATAAGTAGAGATGACATTTATGGTGGATTGCGGTCTAAGTTGAGCAACCAGCCGATAGAAGAGATGTCACCTTATGTAACCTGAGTGGTGCTATTTCCGTTTCTAGTGGGAAACATAAGAGGTGTGAGATTTTGTTTTTGGGGTTTAGGAGTAAAACTTTGCGGATTGACATTTATGTCAATTTTTCACCATAGTATCAGGTAGCATGTCTGTCGTGTGGTAGGGATATATCATGAGCATGTAGTCGGTTGGGACTGAGGTGGTCAAGGACCATGCTGCACCCTATTTGAGTATAGTAGGGCGTGTGGTAGCGATATCAGCGGGTAATCCAGATGAGTATATCAGGGCGGCGGCTCTTCTGTGTATGATGGGTATTGAGTATGGGAGTGGAGTCCCTGTCCTTGTGATGATTCATGTGTTGGAACGTGGGTTGAGAAGTCGAGGTTAAGGAGTATGATGATTTAGTGTTTCAGTCTAAGAGTCAGTGATATTACTGGACAGTTGAGATGTTCGGTATTGGGATGGTATGAGACTTTGAACGACTAGAGGACGTAGTGATGAGAAGTTCCTAATGATTACATTTGAGATTCAGAGTATTTGAGGTTGCTTGATCTCTTTAAAGAAGATTATCGGGCATTGCATAGCACCTTTCAAGGTATTAGACAAGATAATAATAGTACAGGGACTATATTATATATATATATATATATATATATATATATATATATATATATCCCTTGTATATGTTACTTATAATAATAAGAGAAAACATACAATTACCAAATATGTTTTGGTATCAGAGCACAGGCATTCTCGGCTCCCTAGGGTTACAACCCTAGGCGACAGTTCCAAAAAGAAAACACACAGGTCTGTCTTCTTGGTCTGTCTTCACAGTTTATTGATCATGGCGAATATCACAACTTTCTCCACAACCGAGAAAACCTCACATAACTCCTATAAGTTTCCGTTTACTTTATCTCCTACCAACTATGGTTTTTGGAAGACAATTGATCCAACCGTTTCTTGTTACCTACAATATCTTTGGATATATCAATGCTTCTATTCCATGTCCAACTTCAACTTTACCAGTAGCTGAAAAAGCCACCACTGCTAAAACCCAGCCAAACCCGTCTTATGCTGTTTGCATAGCCAATGATGCACACGTACGTATGCTTCTTCTCTCTACTATCTTTGAAGCTTCCTATACCCATACACATGGTCCAACATCTAGGGATCTATGGCTTTCCTTACAACAAGCCTATGCTCCTCAATCATCCTCTCGAGAGTATACTCTCAAAACACAACTTCTTAAACTCGATATGAAGCTTGATGAAACAGCCTCTGCCTATCTCTTACGTGCTCAAGAATATTCTAATGCACTTGCCAACATTGGTGAACCAGTTAAAGAAAGAGATCTTGTTATGCTTGTGATTTCGGGTCTCTGTGAAGAATACAATGGACTAAAGGTCCAACCATCTTGCTCGACAAACCCCTACCTCTTTCCAAGACCTTAACGGCCTCCTTGCTGATCATGACTTCATGATCCGTAAAAACACCCTCATCGTGGCCCCTGTATAGGCGTTTTCTGCCACCAACACCAACCGGACCACCTCCACACCCACTACCCTTCCAGCTGATCAATTGCAAGCCCTTCAACAGCTTCTCAACCAGCTTGTTTTGCAACCAAAGTCATCCCCTTCCTCCAGCCCTCAGGCGTTCTACACCACCGCCCTCCCACTTCTCAGGGTCGCGGATCCAACAACAGACGAGGCTGAGGCAGTCTCTCACACTCATCGGGGGGGGGGGGGGGGGATCGGGATCAATTCCCTTGGGCTTCTACACAAAATACAATTTTTGGCACCTATAATCGGTGCGGTATTGGGCACATTCCTTCCCAATGTCCCAATCGAGATCCTAATACCATGCGTACTCACTCACAGCCCACTGCCAACTTTGTAGAAAATCGATCACAAACTACTGAATGGCTCCCCAATACTAGCTCCATCAACCATGTTTCTCACGATCTCTCATCACTAGAAAGTCACACACCGTATTTTGGCGAGGATGCTATTCATGTTGGAAATGGTATGGGTTTACCTATTCTGTTGGAATAGTGTCTAAGGCTGCAACTATATTTGGTAAGTACTTGACCCGATTGAGCATGGTCCTTTTGGGTTGCCTTCACAATAGCAACTTGATAGGATGATTTATAATGAGATTTGAAATATTATATGGAATATTAATATTATTTGATTAATATAAGTCATAAATTAATTAGGAATTAATTTGGTGACTTAAAGAGATTAATTAAATAGAAGGACTTAAACTGTCAAGTGTATGATAGTTATACTTTAGGCTATAATTCCTTATGGATAATGTGGTGGACGATTTTAGGGCCAAGGATAGACCTAAAATCCGTTCGAAGGGTTATCATGAAGGGATTAGGATTTCTTAGGGCTTAATTTATCCAATTAGGGTTTAAAGGTAAAACCCTAGGAGCCTTACAAGTATAAATAGACCCTTGGGGTCATGGAAATCGGCACCCTTGTCACTAAAGGAACCCTGGCCGATTTCTAATTCCCTCCCCACTCTCTCAAATCATCATCTTGCTAGTTGGTGTTTGTAAGCCATTAGAGGAGTGACAATTATGACTCTAAAGCTCCAAGAACAAGAAGATCAAACAAGTGTTTCAAGGTAAAATTATAACTCTGATTTCTCTTTGTTATTATGATAGAATAACCATTAGAAGTCTTGGATTCATTCATGTTCAATTAGAGAAACCCAGATCCAAGCAATAGGGTTTGTATGTGCACATAGGAATGTTCATATGGCCAAAACCCATCAGTGGTATCAGAGCCTAGATTGGTTTCTATTGAATTGATGCATTGGTTGCTTGTTTGATGCTTGCAAAATTCGAATTTTGTGTTCCTGGCTGATGAACTCGGCGAGTCCCATAGTCGACTCGGCGAGTAGGCCTCAACTCGGTGAGTCCATTGTGGTACTCAGCGAGTTCGAGCGTCAGAAAGAGCTAATTTCGGGATTTCTTGTTGTTTATCCTTTTGATACTTACCTTAATCATATTAGGTCAATATAAATCCGATTTTAAGATATATTTGAGTATATCCTTGACCTAATTGAAGATATTTATCAATTAGTTAAATATTAGTTTCCTTATGTGATAATTGACTAATGATTTTAATTAAATTTGTAAATTGTTTTGCAAGAAATAATTAAATAAATCAAATATGGATAATTATGTGATTAAATGTTAATTTAGATTATTTGTTATTTGATCCTCTATGTTTTGAAAAGTTTAAAACCTACCCTCAAGTTTTGAAATTTATGTTTTGTGATTAAAAGTTTAATTTGGACAATTTAAATTTCAAACCCTAGAATTTTACAAGTTTAAAATTCAATCTTATACTAATATAATATTACAAGATTAATATATATATATATGTGTGTGTGTGTGTGTGTGTGTATAATTAAAATGCTAGTCTTACCGTTAGTAGGCCTCATTCACGAAGCCGGTCTATAAGGTTGATGCATATAAAATGACGCTTAATGGGTGTACACTCACACCCACCGCTTGCTTGATCGGTGGAGGGTCGTTAGCCGAACGGGTAGGATAGGGCAACCTCATCTCCTCATTAAAATTATAATATGAAATACAAAGTAACTACATGTTTTTCAAAAATTCCCAATCCTAGTTACTTTAGGAAAAGTGAATTGATGCAATCCCATGAAATTACACTTTGCACCCTTGCTAAGAAGTTAGTGGAGCGTGTGTGGTTTACCGGCACACTAATTGGTTCTAAGCGAAGGTGGCAAAGGGTGATTCATTGTTTATCATAGTTCGATGGAGCGTGTGTGGTTTACCTACACATCGAATAGGTGATCATTACAATGAAGGCACCATGTGAATTTGCATGGTAATTCACACCCACTTTGTGATCCTCGGTATCCCAGTCACAAACGAGAGAGGCATATCGAGATTTAAACATGCCATTGAAAAGTTTCAATGAATCTCATCCAAACCTAGGAATTCTCAATACATTTAGAACTTAAAGTTATGTTTTCATGGTGGAGAATTAGTGAATCGTCATTCACTTACCTTCAAATTGTTTGCATGTTAGATTACGGCATCCATTTTCTAATATGTAAATATTGTTGATGGATCCTAGCCCTAATTTTCTTATTGGGTGATAATTAGGGATCCAAATTCCAATCTATCTTTGTCCTTTCTATTTGTAGATGTCGAACGCAAACAACGCTGCTGCTAGCTCGTTTACATTGATGAGCCTTTGCGAAAAGGTGACTTTCGATGGAACGAACTTTAGCGAATGGATAAGATACATTCGCACGATTGCTCGATACGAGGACAAGGAGTATGTCCTCGATGAGAAGCTCGAGAAGATCAATCCTGAAATCGCTACTCCAGCTGAAATCACCACTTTTAAAACTCATGAGCGTGATGCATCGAAGGTTCATTGCATCATGATAGCCACTATGAACTCCGAATTCCAAAAGTCCTACGAGGACATGTATCCATACGAAATGCACCAAGACTTGTTGGAGAGATACCACCAAAACGCAAGGCAAGAACGTTACGAGATCTTCACTAACATGATCTCCACTAAGATGGGTCATGGTGAATCTCTAACCGTGCACCTGTAAAAGATGCAAAGGTATGTTGATCGTCTTCGCAAGTTAAATGTTGACTTTGGGGAAGAGTTAGCAATCGACATGGTGCTTCACTCATTGCCTCCGTGTTACAACCAATTTAGGATGACCTACCACATGAACAAAGAAGAGGTAACCCTAAGTAAGCTCCAAGGTCTCCTTAGAGTTTCTGAGAGCAATCTCAAGGACAAGTCCGTTGCACCTACTCCCAATCCACCCGCTGCTCCTGGTTTGGCCATTGGGCAAGGAAGAGGCAAGAAGAGGAAGACTCCGTCTAAGAGCCACCGCAAGGGAAAGTCACGAGATAGTTCCTCCTCTAGTGGGACAAAAGTTGATCCCGCTAATCCTACTTCTAACCCAAAGGAGGCAGAGTGCCACCATTTCCATAAAATAGGGCATTGGAAGAGAAGCTGCCCAGAGTACCTGCAAGCTATCAAGGAAGGAAAGATCAAGTCGTCTTTCGCAGGTATATATACAAATTAAATCTAATGATTCATCTCATGCTATTTCTTGGGTCCTCTATACCGGGTGTGGTTACCACATTTGTTCTGAATTACAGGGACTAAGAAGAAATAGGGATGTAGAGCATGGAAGAATAAATCTAATCATGGGGAATAGAAGATTATCGCCTATGACCAATATTGGAGTGTATTCTCTAGTGCTTAGGAATAGTTTATCTTTAGATTCGAACAATTGTTGCTATTCGCCAGAAATGGCAAGAAACATCATTTCATTTCATGGTTTGTTTAGAAAAGGATTTAGATTTTCTTTTAATAATGACAATGGTTCTATTTGTGCTTATCTAAATGGTGTCTTATATTTTGAAGCAATAACATGTAATGGAATTTATGAACCTGTTATGATTGTAGATAACCTAGGAAATGATGTTTTATGCATGGATTCTTCCAATAGTATGGATAGAGCATCCTTGTGGCATTTTCATCTTGGACATGTCAACAAGAAGCGCATAGCCCAACTCCAAAAGGATGGAGTGTTGGAATCATTCGACCTTAGGGAAGATGACACGTGCGAATCTTGTTTACTTGGAAAGATGACTAAGTCACCCTTCACTATTACATGCGAAAGGGGTGAGGGTTTATTGGACCTAATACATACCGATGTATGTGGACCGTTTAGATCAACCACGAAGAATGGGAACCCCTTCTATGTGACTTTTACCGATGACTATTGTAGATATGGGTATATCTACTTAATCAAGCAAAAGTCAGAAACATTTGAAATGTTCAAAGATTTCAAGAATGAAGTGGAGAATCAATTGGGCAGGAAAATCAAGATGCTTCGATCTGATCGAGGAGGAGAGTACCTAAGTCTTGAATTCCACAACTATCTCAAGGAGTGTGGAATAGTTTCACAATTAACGCCACCTAGGACACTGCAATTGAATGGTGTGGCAGAAAGGCGTAATCGAACCTTGTTGGACATGGTTCGCTCTATGATGAGTCGTGCTTCGCTATCTATCTCATTCGGGGGGTATGCCTTAGAGACTGCCGCCCATATCCTTAACCGAGTCCCTACTAAGAAGGTTACCAAAACACCTCACGAGATGTGGAGAGGGAAAGCTCCCTCGTTAGCACATATCAAGGTTTGGGGTTGCGAGACTTTCGTAAGACGAGATACTCACGACAAACTTGAACCTCGTAGTGAGCGATACATTTTCATCGGCTACCTGCAGAAATCATTTGGATATCTCTTTTATAGACCGAAGGACAATGTTGTCTTTGTTGCGAGGAGAGGAGTTTTCCGAGAGCGAGAACTCATAAGCCAAGGAGACAATGGGAGGCAAATCGATCTTGAGGAGATTCAAAAGTCGATAGATGAAGAAGCCTCTACCTCTGGCCCTCAACCCGAGGAGGAAACTCCGGTTGAACCGATTGACAAGTCCTCACCTCTTAGACGTTCTGAAAGAGTTAGAGTTCAACCCCAGTTATATGGTTTTCATATTACTACCGAAGGGGACACGTATATTAGTGATAGTACACTAATAAATCTAGATGAACCTAATAGCTATAAGGAAGCAATGGTAGGCCCGAAGTCTGTGAAATGGAAAGAGGCAATGGACAGTGAGATCCAGTCCATGTATGACAACCAAGTTTGGAATTTGGTTGATAACGTGCCCGGACCTAAGACCGTTGGGTGCAAATGGATATTCAAGAAGAAGACCGACGTGGATGGAAACGTACACACATATAATGCGCGATTGGTTGCGAAGGGCTTTACTCAAACTCCCGGAGTTGACTATGATAAGACCTTTTCACCAGTTGCGAAGATAAAATCTATTAGAGTGATGCTGGCAATTGCCGCATTTCATGATTATGAGATTTGGCAAATGGATGTCAAAACCGCTTTCCTTAATGGAAATTTGGATGAGGATGTTTACATAGCTCAGCCAGAGGGTTTTGTTGATCCAAAGCATCCAAATAGAGTGTGTAAGCATGAGAAGTCCATTTATGGACTTAAGCAAGCGTCTCGCAGATGGAATCTTTGCTTTGATGAGAAAGTCAAAGAGTTTGGATTTGTACGAAGTGAAGATGAATCATGTGTATATTTCAAAGCCAGTGGGAGTATAGTTAGCTTTCTCGTTTTGTATGTCAATGACATACTGCTCATAGGAAACGACATCCCAACACTGCAGGAGATTAAGTCCTGGCTCGAGAAGTACTTCGCTATGAAGGACCTCGGAGAGGCTTCCTATATTCTGGGAATAAGGATAGTGAGAGAACGAAGTAAGAGACTAATAGGACTTAGTCAGAACACTTACTTAGATAAAGTACTAAAACGTTTTAGTATGGAGAACTCGAAAAAGGAAGAATTACCGATACAATATAATGCCAAGTTGAGTAAGACTCAAAGTCTGAGTACCGAAGCCGAAATAGAAGAAATGAGCTGAGTACCATATGCTTCCGCAGTTGGCTCAATCATGTATGCTATGACTTATACTCGCCATGATGTAGCCTTTGCTTTGAGCATGCCTAGTAGATATCAACGGAACCCTGGCAGAGCCCATTGAATTGCGGTGAAGAATATCCTTAAGAACCTTCGGAGGACCAATGAATGGTTTTTAGTCCTCGGAGGTAGTGATGACTTGAAGGTGCGAGGATATAGTGACGCTAATTTTCAGACCGAAAGGGACAACTACTGTTCGCAGTCGGGTTGGGTCTTTACCCTGAATGGAGGAGTAGTAACTTGGAAAAGTTCCAAACAAGAAACCGTAGCTGATTCAACGTGCGAATCAGAGTACATCACAGTGAACAAAGCATCGAAAGAGGCAATATGGTTAAAGAACTTCATTGGTGATCTTGGAGTCGTACCTACCATAAAGGAACCCATGGAGATTTTCTGTGATAATGAAGGAGCGGTTGCCTTGACCATGGAACCAAGGGATCATGGTAGATCTCGACATATCGACAGAAAATATCATTTTATAAGACATTGTGTAGAAGAAGGACAACTCGTGGTGAAGAGGATATCATCAGAAGATAACCCAGCAGATCCACTTACGTAGGGACTGAGCAGGGTTAAGCACTTGCAGCATGCTAGGAGCCTCGGGCTGAAGGATGATATTAGTATAGATTAGATAGTGTTAGAAACGTGTGATAGATAAATATAATTAACATTTGATGATTAAATAAAAGAGTATTATTTATGAGTAATGTTACTGTCTTATGTTAATTGTTTAACTATTGTTTCATTTTGCATGTTTTGACCTCCAGAATAATTGAGTTTATTAAGAATAATCGAATTATTCAAATTGTCCACAATCGTTCAGATGTTGGAAGTAGGTATGATTGAAGATTGTCATGAATTGGTGTGTAGATTGTCTAAATGGTATTAGACATAGCAAAAGTTTGCTGCAACGTTCATGAGTGCTTATGAACTAGTTTTGAGCATTGGAACAAACCCGCACTTGCTGGAATCACCTTATGGAATATGAAAAAAGGGTGTTCGCAAGACGATAATATCATATGGTCTTAAAACTTAGATATATGGTTTGTTATTTGTTAATTGATTGTACATTGATGGTGCGAAACTGCATCAGTAACTTGATGTTATAAAACGCATTGTTGTGTATAGTTGGTTAATGAATAAGTAAATGCATATAAGTCGAAGTTTATCTGTTACTTTTATCCTAAGAGGGTAAAAGCGATATCTCGGCCGCTCGATGATTTGATTTGACTTATGTGCCTAGCCCGGTCAGAACTAAATTGATGTGTTCGATTAAGTTCTATGTCGAATAAATCTGAGATCTAGAAACCAAATGCTAGACAATTGGTTCCATTTGATTGACAGCATGATATCTATACAGAGGATTGTACGATCCCTTATCTAAAGGACAAAATTGATTAGATCAGAGTTTGACAACGTCTTTGAGAGCTATGATTGCTAATCGGTGTATATAGTTACTAGACTTATCCAAGTGGGAGACTGTTGGAATATTGTCTAAGGCTGCAACTATATTTGGTAAGTAGTTGACCCGATTGAGCATGGTCCTTTTGGGTTGCCTTCACCGTAGCAACTTGATAGGATGATTTATAATGAGAGTTGAAATATTATATGGAATATTAATATTATTTGATTAATATAAGTCATAAATAAATTAGGAATTAATTTGGTGGCTTAAAGAGATTAATTAAATAGAAGGACTTAAACTGTCAAGTTAGTTATACTTTAGGCTATAATTCCTTATGGATAATGTGGTGGACGATTATAGGGCTAAGGATAGACCTAAAATCCGTCCAAAGGGTTATCATGAAGGGATTAGGATTGCTTAGGGCTTAAGTTATCCAATTAGGGTTTAAAGGTAAAACCCAAGGAGCCTTACAAGTATAAATAGACCCTTGGGGTCATGGAAATCGGCACCCTTGTCACTAAAGGAACCCTGGCCGATTTCTAAGTCCCTCCCCACTCTCTCAAATCATCCTCTTGCTAGTTGGTGTTTGTAAGCCATTAGAGGAGTGACAATTGATACTCTAAAGCTCCAAGAACAAGAAGATCAAACAAGTGTTTCAAGGTAAACTTATAACTCTGATTTCTCTTTGTTATTATGATAGAATAACCATTAGAAGTCTTGGATTCATGCATGTTCAATTAGAGAAACCTAGATCCAAGCATTAGGGTTTGTATGTGCACATAGGAATGTTCATATGGCCAAAACCCATCATATTCTTCATATTGTTTCTACTCATTTTTATTCACCCTAAAAAATGTTTCAGTATCCAATATTCTTCATGTCCTGGAAATTAAAAAGAATCTTCTTTCCGTTTAAAAGTTTTTTGTTGATAATAATGCCTTGTTTGAATTTCACTCGTATTTTGTTGCTGTGAAGGACAATATTACCAAAATTACCCTCCTCACGGGTCCAAGTGACAATGGGCTCTACTCCATTCATCTTCCGTCCTTCCAGTATCTTCCCAAGGTTGCATACACTACATTTAGAGCTTCTTTTGATATTTGGCATCAACGGCTGGGGTACCCTCATTCACAACTTTTGAATTTTATGTGCTCTAAATATTGTCTTCCTGTATCTAGTAAATCTTCAGATTCTTTTTGTAATTCGTGTCATATTGGGAAATATTCTAAAGTTCATTTATCTACTTCAAGTTTTAATAGTAAACAAGTTTTAGATCTTATTGTTTGCGATGTTTGGAGCCTGGCCCCGGTTACCTCATCTGATGGTCATAACCATTTCTTACTTTGTGTGGATGATTTTTCTCGTTTTATGTGGATATTTCCTATTAAACGCAAGTCTGATGTTTTTGATGTCTTTAAACAATTCCTTGTAGTGATTGAACAACAATTCTCTACAAAAATCAAGGCCGTTCAAACTGACTAGGGTGGTGAGTTTCGTCAACTTCACACTTTCTTTAAGTCCCTTGGCATTGTTCATTGCCTCTCTTGTCCTTATACAAGTGAACAAAACGGCTTAGTTGAGAGGCGACATCGCCATGTAGTCGAAATCGGCTTAACCTTACTTTCTCAATCAGGGGTTCCAAATACTTATTGGCACTTTGCCTTTGACACGGAAATCTATCTCATAAACAGAATGTCCTTTCGTGTCACTTCCTGTGTCTCACCATTTGAGACCATCTTTAAGTGTAACCCAAATTTCTCCTTTCTCAAAGTTTTTGGGTGCCAATGCTTCCCTCATCTACGACCCTACAATCACCACAAAATGGATTTTCGGTCCATTGCTTGTATTTTTCTCGGTTACAGCTCTTCTCATCATGGTTATAGGTGCCTTGATCCTACTACCGACAAGTTATACATATCTCGACATGTACGATTTCATGAAACTTCATTCCCCTTTTTAGCACCTAAACATGTACCGCCTGAGACACCTCCATGTGATCCTTATGTGTCAACTAATCCATTCCCTACTATACCTGACCCCGATCCTCCAACCCTACCCTTACCCTAAGCCGAACCTTTTCGCACCTATGAACGCCATTGACAACGCGTTCATGTTCACACCAGTGCATCCGCTATCCTAAATGAGGCCACACCCGCCTCCCCCACGACCCAAACAGACCCTCCCGCAGCCCAACCAACTCCTACTGAGGCCCAACCAACTTCTACTGCAGCCCCATCTGTTGTTCGGTCTCGCCCTACAAATTTGCATCCAAACCTAAAACAGGTGCAACACTTCACACCTTCGGCCTTCCATGCATCCACTATTATCGAACAGGAGCCCACAACCTTCTCTACTACAGTTAAACACCCTCAGTGGCAACAAGCAATGGCTGATGAGTATGCCGCTCTTATTCGCAATAGGACTTGGACGCTTGTTCCTCCTAAGCCTAATTCCAACATTGTTGATTGCAAGTATAACATTAAACGTGACCAGACTGGCTCTGTCATTTGCTACAAAGCTCGCCTTGTTGCTAAAGTTTTTCATCAACAGCCTGGGATTGACTATCATGACACGTTTAGTGTGGTTGTTAAATTTACAACCATTCGAGTTGTTCTTTCTCTTGCGGTTTCAAACAAATGGCCTCTCAGACAAATGGATGTTAAAAACGCCTTCCTTCATGTTGATCTCCACGAGACAGTTTACTTGCGCCAACCCCCAGGTTTTGTTGATCCCCACAAGCCCAATCATGTTTGTTTACTGCATAAGTCGTTATATGGGCTAAAACAAGCCCCGTGTGCCTGGTTCCATTGACTGTCTCGTGCTCTACATACCCTTGGCTTTAAAGGATCTCACACCGATCCATCTCTCTTCATACTCTCGACTAAGGGTACACAGGTTTATATGTTGGTTTATGTTGATGATATTATTATTACGGGTAATAATCCGGGGGATATTGATCACATTGTTCAGAGTCTTAGTCGGACTTTTGCCCTTCAAGACATGGGAACTCTCTCATATTTCCTTGGTGTTTCGATTAACTATTGTGGCACTGATCTTTTGTTGTACCAACAACAATATATATTAGACATCTTGTACCATGCAGGTCTTACTAATGCCAAACCTGCTAGCACTCCTCTTCCTATTGGTGCCTCTCTCACTCTTGGTGGCAGTGCTCTTTTTGAAAACCCGGTTCGATATTGTCAAACAGTTAGGGCACTATAATATGATACTTTATCCCGCCCGGACATTACTTATGCAGTCAACACAGTTTTTCAATTCATGCATTCTCCAATTGTTAATCACTGGTCAGCGGTTAAACGGATTCTACGATATCTTAAAGGCACTAGCAATTTTGGTTTAAGTCTCACACCTTCACACGACACTACCATTCATGCTTATGGTGATGGTAACTCTCCTCTTCTAACTGCCTATTCTGATGCGGACTGGGCAGGGTGCTTGGATGACCGACGATCCACTGGTGGATATGATATCTATCTTGGTAAGAATCTTGTTTCTTGGTTCACAAGGAAATAGAAGACTGTCTCTCGCTCATCCACTGAGGCCGAATACAAATCTCTTTCCGATACTGTTGCTGAGGTTACTTGGCTTGAAACTTTACTTCAAGAACTATGCATTCCAGTCATGACAACACCATTTCTATGGTGTGATAATCTTGGTGCCACCTACCTGTCTGCTAATCCTATTTTTCATGCTTGCACAAAACATGTTGAGGTCGATTTCCACTTTGTCAGAGAGAGGGTTGCAGCAAAGCATCTTTCAGTCCAGTTTATATCCACAAACGATCAAATTGCTGATATATTTACTAAACCATTATCTTCACAATGATTTGAGGGGTTACGGTCCAAGCTTAATGTTCGTACCCGACATTAGCTTGCGGGGGGATATTAGACAAGATAATAATAGTACAGGGACTAGATTGTAACTATATATATTATATATATATCCCTTGTATATGTTACGTATGATAATAAGAGAAAACATACAATCATCAAATATGTTTCAAGGGCAGGTGCGATGTTGCTAGTGGAAACAGTCTGTGGGATGGTTTGTGCGCCAATTGGTGATGGTTCGAACCCTAAGTGGGGGAGAACTGGGTATCGTGTTGAAGGAAGCTGATATTTGTTCAAGAGTGGTTAGGAGGTGGGATTTAGAGACCTACGGTATAAATTCATCAGACAAGAGTTATTGGTGATCGAGGAGAGGTACCGAGCAAGATGATACATGTGGTACGTGTCTGAGAAGCGATGAGTGTCTCCACGGCAGGTGGTCAATGTTCAGGAACCTGGTAGTGGTCAGGGCCGCTCCAAGTAGAAGACTCGTAAGAATGGTATGGGCAGTTGAGAACTTCTAAGTCGAAGTATGGATTGTATATGCCCCTTTTGGGGGTAGATAGAAGATGATCGAGCAGCCAACTTCCGGGCCGGTATGTGTATTATTGCAAGGGTTTTGAGCAGTAAAGGAAAGAATTTCGAAAAGATCATCAACGTGTTCTGAAGCGTTAGTGTTTTCTCTATGCTCCAATTGAGTATTTGGATACACTGAAGTTGTGCATTGGGTAAAATGAAGAATTAATTATGGGGTTCAGAGGGAATGTATTGATGTATCTATAAGATGATGGGAGTAGGAGATTAGTGATTGGGGCAGAACATTGTAACGTTCTGTGTTAGTGCTCCGAGGAATCTGGGTATAATGTCCTGATTTCGGAATTATTTTAGAATCATGAGTTTGAGACGGAAAGTGGTGTATCAAGTATATACGGTTCCAGTGGGAGCCCTTCGAGTATTGTCATCAAGAAGGATTATTTAAGAATGTGGATCTCAGCAGGGGAAGGTATTTTGTTATGGTGGTTTCTATCAGAGTCTGTGATGGATATTTGGGTCAAGTGTGTGTAGCTATCTATGATAGTCTGCGGAGCATGAGTTAGTGCAACAGCCGGATTTCCAGGTATCCTTTATGTTTATGATTTTGGTGTTCTGAGGGGGGACTCGGCAAGTTGGAGCTCAGACTCGCCGAGTAGGGTTGCGGATCTGGTCGCGGGATCGCGCCTGGACTCGGCGAGTCCGCGCTGTGTAATGAAACCCTAATTTCTCGGGGTTGGGACCTATTTAAAGGGCCTTATGGCCGTCATTTGTGCTCACCAGTCCCTTGAGTGAAACCCTAATCGTGTGTGAGCATTTGGAGCAAAGTAGGAGGCCATTATTGATCTTGGAGGTGTCATTTTTGCAAGGAAGGAGAGAACTAGCTAAGGGAAAGCAAGTGGAGCCACTTTTGAAAGTTTGGAGTTCAGAGCATCACTATTGTGGTAATAATTTCGAGTTATCTTCTTCCTTTTTGATGTTTATTTTGATTTAGGGTTTGTTGAACCCTCTTGTGGCAAGATCTAGTGCCCCCTTGGTCCCTTATGTGGTTTAAACCATAGATCTGGACCCTTCGAGGTTCAGAGTGTCCCTTTGCCCATGCTTTTTGGGAATCAATGGAGGTTTTGGATTGGAATCCTTATGCCTTAGGTCAAAATTATATTTATGAGCCATGGGGTGTGTTATGGACACCAAGCTAGAAGCTTTACGTGATGAATCAGTCTAGGGAGGCCAGATCTATAGATTGTGGAAGCAGATCTGACTTTAGAAGCAAATTGGAGTGGTTGCATGGCATGGACTCGCCGAGTTCGATGAACAGACTCGGAGAGTAGTTTGAAGATTGCCTTGGGATCGCTCAGTGAGTGGTCCAATCGAGTCATAGGTTGACTCAGTGAGTCAAGGTGAGCTAGAGAGGGATGACAGGTGGACTGAGTCGAACTGGGACTCGCCGAGTTGTTCTTGAGACTCGGCGAGTTGAGTCGGGGTGGCCCCGCGATTCTTCCAGATGGAACTCGTCAAGTCAGGGGGAGTACTCGACATGTAGAACGGGAATTCTAGAGAGTTGGTGAAAACGTCTAGACTCGCCGAGTCGCCATAGCGCACTCGCCGAGTCCGGTCAAAGTTGACCATTGACCGTTGACCGTTGACCGGAGTTGACCTGTGTTGACTTCTTAGGGATAGTCAACCTTAGAAATATAAAGTGTTAATCAGAGACATGTGATGATATAGGAGGATTAGAGCTAGGAGGATCGAGCATGAGGGATTTCCAGGATTCGTGAGATACCGAGATACGCGAGGTGAGTCTTCTCACTATACTTTACCTTGAGTAGGTAACTAGAGTTATGTGATAGAGTATTGTATGTATGTTATGTGTTGTACTGCATTATTTCTATGTGATTTATGTGGTGCATGTTTATCAGAGTTAGAACCTGAGGGTTCACAGAGTTTGGGTGCACGGACCCACAGAGTTATAGCCTCGAGTGGATAATATGTGTTATATGTGGTATTTTGGGGAACTCACTAAGCTTTGTGCTTACAGTGTTTGATGTCATTGTTTCAGGTACTAGTGACGACCGCGGAAAGGCGCCGGCTTGATCCGTACACACACACACATGGAGTTTATACATATGTGATCTTGGGATGTTGTATTGACTTGAGTTGGATAATTAATATGGTTGTTTTATGAATATTAAATGAATTATGTTTTACGCAAATTTGAAAATTTTGTTTTGAAATTCACGGTGTTACAATTTGGTATCAGAGCCTTGGTTTGAGGGATTCGGGTACACCTTCGGGAGTATTTGAACTCAAACTGAGGACTTGGAAAAATAATTTCAAAAAAAAACTTAACTTTTCTAAGAGTAAAAGATTTTCTTGAAAAAGAAACAAATTCAAGGAAGAAACGTGTGTACGATCAGTCAGCGCCCGAACGGTGATTTCCCAAAATACCTTTATATTATGTAATATTGATATTGATGTGATGTATCTGCATGCTAGAGTAGGCTAGGTATTACTATTAGGACTAGAGTGGCCTGATTTGTGATGCCTTAGTCTAGGGAGAGGTGAGCTGCTATGAGATGCTTGAGAGTGAGTAGGTAGCAGCGAGGGGCTTATGAGAGATTTATTAGAGAGTGGTCTACGCATGATAGAGTACTTGGGATTTGGGATTCGAAGAGGAAGATTTGGGGTGTGTACTGAGACAGTGTGGACAGTAGTATTGGGCCCATACTACTGAAAGCACCGGGGCGGTGCACGGTCCAAAT
Source organism: Lactuca saligna (assembly GCF_052625555.1). Classification (NCBI taxonomy): domain Eukaryota; kingdom Viridiplantae; phylum Streptophyta; class Magnoliopsida; order Asterales; family Asteraceae; genus Lactuca; species Lactuca saligna. Next base: position 36,002,434 of record NC_136419.1, on the reverse strand, counting down.
AAGAATCTTTGGAATACCAAGAATCAAGGAGGGATGGATTGTCGAGTGTGAGTATGCTTGAGTGAATTCTAATTTATCATATGTTGTGTTTCAGAGGGTGATCATGATGAGGACACGTCATATGCCGGAGGGTGTCGGAGCTAGTGATGAGGAGATTCGACAGATCATTCATGAGGAGGTGGCTGCGGTCATCAGAGCTGAGATACCAGAGATGTTCGGGTCTATTAAGATCGCACTGATTGAGACATTTGACGAGCGTTACGCCGCTCTTTCTGAGGCTGCTGTTGCAGCGGCTACCGCAGCGATCGCTGCAGTGAGACCCCAGGGAGGTGATGCGTCGCTGTTTCGGGAGTTCAGCAACACCAAACCACCAGAGTTTGATGGGACGCAGGATCCGGTGGCAGCTATGAGGTGGATATCTGATATGGAGGGTTTCTTCTTCACTTGCTCATCTCCTGAGCATCTGAAGGTTCGGTTTGCGCTGAACCCGCTTCGCTTGGGAGCGAAGGACTGGTGGAAGTTTGTGACGGTGCATTTTACGCCTGCTGAGCTTTCGGCGGTGACCTGGGAGAGGTTCACTACCATGTTCCGGGATGAGTACGTTCCCCAGTTGGAGAGGGAGCGTTTGGCACAGGAGTTTCTGACCCTCAAGCAGGGTATTGAGTCAGTTACAGCGATCACGAGGATGTTCCATGAGAGGGCGATGTTCTGCCCTGAGCACGTGTCCACTGAGCAGGCACGTATGAGCCGCTACTTGAGCATTTTGAGACAGGATATTCAGGAGTTCGCCGCGAACTCCTCGTATCGTACATTTGTTGAGCTTCAGGAAAATGCCCGGAAGAGGGATATTGAGCTTGAGACACAGGCCAGGGAGGAGGCGGAGTCTCAGGGGAGGGATCGGTGGCCGGCAAAGTCTCAGCCGGCAGCCAAGCGGGCCAAGCCCGCTGATCCCAAACCCGGGGGCCAGAAGGGCCGCACTTGCGGGAAGTGCGGCAAGGGTCATGACGGAGTCTGTCGAGCGGGATCTTGCTACAAATGTGGCAAGGAGGGGCATATGGCCAAGGACTGCCCCAAGGGGTTTGCAGTGTGTTTTCACTGCAACCAGACCGGACACCGGAAGGCGGAGTGTCCGCTGTTGCGCGGAGCATCTCAGGGATCTGCTCCTGCCGCCATCAGAGCTACAGAGAGTCAGCCCGTGAAGGCCGAGGCGCCGAGAGCTCGAGGGAGAGCTTTTCAGCTGACTGCGGAGGAGGTCCGCACTGCACCCGATGTTGTGGTTGGTACGTTTCCTTCTATGTATTTATTTTGATGTTGAGATATTATGCTTATATTATGTTATGCGTAGGTACCTTCCTTGTGAACTCTGTGCCTGATTTAGTGTTATTTGACTCGGGTGCGAGTCGGTCTTTTGTATCTTTGGCCTTTAGTCAGCATATCAGTGTTAGTCGTGAGGCATTGAGTCGGCCTCTGAGGGTTTCCATAGCTGCCGATAGAGTGATTTGTGCCACGGAGGTCCTCCGGGGATGTGTGTTAGAGATTTTTGGGGTTGAGTTTCCGATTGATCTGGTTCCTATTGCGATGGGTGATGTCTGTGTCATTGTGAGCATGGACTGGTTGAGCCGATTCGGCGCGGTTATCGACTGTGAGCGTCAGCTGGTGACCATACGAGATCCTAGTGGGGGAGTCCTTTCAATGTACGGCGAGGGTACACGTTCTGGATCAGCCTTTTGTTCGGCCGCTAGGGCGAGGCAGTGTTTACAGCAGGGCTGTAAGGGTTTTGTGGCATATGTGATGGATACTCGGGTGATCTCCGAGAGACCGAGTTCAGTGGAGGAGGTTCCGGTGGTGCGTGAGTTTCCAGATGTTTTTCCCGAGGAGTTACCGGGTGTGCCTCCCGTGAGGCAAGTAGAGTTCAATATTGATTTGGTTTCGGGGGACGCGCCTATTGCTAAGTTGCCTTATCATCCTGCACCTCCTGAGATGCAAGAGTTATCCTCGCAGCTTCAGGAGCTGCTGGGGAAGGGGTTTATTCGGCTGAGTAGCTCGCCGTGGGGAGCGCCCATTCTGTTTGTGAAGAAGAAGGACGGCTCGCATCGAATGTGTATTGATTACCGAGAATTGAACAAGTTGACGGTCAAGAACCGTTACCCGTTGCCGAGGATCGACGATTTATTCGATCAGTTACAGGGAGCATCTTGGTTCTCCAAGATCGATTTGAGGTCGGGCTATCATCAGGTGAGAGTGCGGGATGAGGACGTCCAGAAGACAGCGTTCAGGACGCGATATGGGTATTATGAGTTTGTGGTGATGCCTTTTGGGCTCACCAATGCCCCGGCTGTGTTCATGGATCTCATGAACAGGGTATGCAGGCCGATGTTGGATCGGTCAGTGATTGTATTCATCGATGATATTCTGGTATATTCGAGATCTAGAGAGAAGCATGAGGAGCATTTGAGGGAAGTCCTCGGGGTTTGAGATCAGAGAAACTTTATGCAAAGTTTTCCAAGTGCGATTTCTGGTTGCGGGAGGTCCAGTTTCTGGGACATCTTGTTAATCAGGAAGGTATATTGGTCGATCCGGCCAAGGTTAAGGTGGTGATGAGTTGGGAGGTGCCGAAGTCACCCTCTGAGATCAGGAGCTTCCTTGGGTTGGCAGGGTACTATCGGAGATTTATCAAGGATTTCTCCAAGATCGCGGTGCCACTCACCAGATTGACCCGTAAGGGTGTTGCATTTTCATGGGGTCCCGAGCAGCAGACCTCCTTTGAGACGCTTCGCCAAAGGTTGTGCGAAGCCTCGATATTAGCTCTTCCGGAAGGGATGGAAGATTTTGTAGTATTTTGTGATGCATCGATTTTAGGGCTGGGAGTGGTACTGATGCAGAAAGGACAAGTGATAGCATATGCATCGAGGCAGTTGAAGCCTCATGAGACGAGATATCCCACGCATGATCTAGAGTTGGGGGCAGTGGTGTTCGCCCTCAAGATTTGGCGTCACTACTTGTATGGGGTTCGTTGTACGATATACACGGACCATAAGAGTTTGAAGTACTTGATGGATCAGCCTAACCTAAATATGCGGCAGAGGAGGTGGTTGGATGTGGTCAAGGATTATGCGGGCAAGGCTAATGTGGTAGCTGATGCATTGAGCCGTAGGGCGGAGAGTACTCCACTGCGAAATGTATGTTTGAGATTGACCGTAATAGCTCCAGTTCTAGATGTCATTCGTGGGGCACAGGCCGAGGCTGTGCAACCGGAGATGCAGAAGAGGGAACGGGTCGTTGGTTTGGTTTCAGAGTTCGTTTCGGATAGTCGAGGGCTTATGACTTTTCAGGGCCGGATTTGGGTACCGTTTGTGGGCGGTACGCGTACTACTTTGATGGAGGAGCACATAGATCGAAATTTCCAATCCATCCCGGGGCTACAAAAATGTATTTGGATTTGAGGAAAGAGTATTGGTGGCCCTGTATGAAGAGGGACGTCGCATGGTTTGTCGATAGGTGTTTGACCTGCCGAAGGGTTAAGGCCGAGCACCAGAGACCGCATGGCAAGTTGCAGCCATTGGAGGTTCCCGAGTGGAAGTGGGAATAGATCACTATGGATTTCATCACCAAATTGCCGAGGACTGCCAGAGGCGTTGATGTAATTTGGGTGATTTTGGATAGGTTGACGAAGAGTGCTCACTTCCTTGCCATCAGTGAGAGTTCTTCGGCAGAGAAGTTGGCGGAGGTTTATGTGATAGAAGTGGTATCTCGGCATGGGGTGCCGATCTCGATTGTTTCGGACCGTGATGTGCGTTTCACTTCCAGATTCTGGAAGAAATTTCATGAGTTGTTGGGTACTAAACTGCATTTTAGTACCGCATATCATCCCCAGACAGACGGCCAGAGTGAGCGGACGATTCAGACGCTTGAAGACATGCTTCGAGCATGTGTGTTGGATTTCGGGGGTAGCTGGGATGCGTATTTACCCTTGGCAGAGTTTTCTTACAATAACAGCCATCATTCGAGCATCGGTATGCCGCCCTTTGAGTTGTTGTATGGTAGGAGGTGTCGGACCCCCATGTGTTGGGGTGAGGTTGGGCAGAGAGTGATGGGCAGTATAGAGATCGTGATTCAGACGACAGAGCAGATACAGCAGGTCAGATAGAGGTTATTGACCGCCCAGAGCCGACAGAAGAGTTATGCAGACAAACGCCGGTCCGAGCTTGAGTTTCAGGTCGGCGACTTCGTTCTCCTGAAGGTTTCTCCTTGGAAAGGAGTGATTCGGTTCAGGAAGAGGGGCAAGTTGGGGCCCTGGTTCATAGGACCATTTCGTGTGATTGCGAGGGTAGGCCGGGTAGCCTATCGGTTGGAGCTGCCAGCAGAGTTGGGGCAGATCCACGACACTTTTCATGTGTCGCAGTTGAGGAAGTGTATAGTTGATGAATCGGTAGTGGTTCCATTAGAGGATATTCAGGTGGATGCAAGCCTGAATTATGCCGAGAGACCAGTGGCCATCAGAGATCGGAAGATCAAGGTTCTGAGGAATAAGGAGGTACCTCTGGTGTTGGTTCAGTTGCAACACCGGAGGGGATCGGAGATGACCTGGGAGCCAGAGCGTATGATGCAGGAGCAGCATCTGGAGCTATTTCCAGAGCGAGACTTCGAGGGCGAAGTCTAGTTCTAGTGGGGGAGAGTTGTAACAGCCAGATTTCCAGGTATCCTTTATGTTTATGATTTTGGTGTTCTGAGAGGGGACTCAGCGAGTTGGAGCTCAGACTCGCCGAGTAGGGTCGCGGATCTGGTCGCGGGATCGCGCTTGGACTCGGCGAGTCTAGGATATGGACTCGGCGAGTCCGCGCTGTGTAATGAAACCCTAATTTCTCGGGGTTGGGACCTATTTAAAGGGCCTTATGGCCGTCATTTGTGCTCACCAGTCCCTTGAGTGAAACCCTAATCGTGTGTGAGCATTTGGAGCAAAGTAGGAGGCCATTATTGATCTTGGAGGTGTCATTTTTGCAAGGAAGGAGAGAACTAGCTAAGGGAAAGCAAGTGGAGCCACTTTTGAAAGTTTGGAGTTCAGAGCATCACTATTGTGGTAATAATTTCGAGTTATCTTCTTCCTTTTTGATGTTTATTTTGATTTAGGGTTTGTTGAACCCTCTTGTGGCAAGATCTAGTGCCCCCTTGGTCCCTTATGTGGTTTAAACCATAGATCTGGACCCTTCGAGGTTCAGAGTGTCCCTTTGCCCATGCTTTTTGGGAATCAATGGAGGTTTTGGATTGGAATCCTTATGCCTTAGGTCAAAATTATATTTATGAGCCATGGGGTGTGTTATGGACACCAAGCTAGAAGCTTTACGTGATGAATCAGTCTAGGGAGGCCAGATCTATAGATTGTGGAAGCAGATCTGACCTTAGAAGCAAGTTGGAGTGGTTGCATGGCATGGACTCGCCGAGTTCGATGAACAGACACGGCGAGTAGTTTGAAGATTGCCTTGGGTTCGCTCAGTGAGTGGTCCAATCGATTCATAGGTTGACTCAGTGAGTCAAGGTGAGCTAGAGAGGGACGACAGGTAGACTGAGTCGAACTGGGACTCGCCGAGTTGTTCTTGAGACTCGGCGAGTTGAGTCGGGGTGGCCCTGCAATTCTTCCATATGGAACTCGTCGAGTCAGGGGGAGTACCCGACGTGTAGAACGGGAATTCTAGAGAGTTGGTGAAAACGTCTAGACTCATCGAGTCGCCATAGCGCACTCGCCGAGTCCGGTCAAAGTTGACCATTGACCGTTGACCGTTGACAGGAGTTGACCTGTGTTGACTTCTTAGGGATAGTCAACCTTAGAAATATAAAGTGTTAATCAGAGACATGTGATGATATAGGAGGATTAGAGCTAGGAGGATCGAGCATGAGGGATTTCCAGGATTCGTGAGATACCGAGATACGCGAGGTGAGTCTTCTCACTATACTTTACCTTGAGTAGGTAACCAGAGTTATGTGATAGAGTATTGTATGTATGTTATGTGTTGTACTGCATTATTTCTATGTGATTTATGTGGTGCATGTTTATCAGAGTTAGAACCTGAGGGTTCACAGAGTTTGGGTGCACGGACCCACAGAGTTATAGCCTCGAGTGGCTAATATGTGTTATATGTGGTATTTTGGGGAACTCACTAAGCTTTGTGCTTACAGTGTTTGATGTCATTGTTTCAGGTACTAGTGACGACCGTGGGAAGGCGCCGGCTTGATCCGTACACACACACACATGGAGTTTATACATATGTGATCTTGGGATGTTGTATTGACTTGAGTTGGATAATTAATATGGTTGTTTTATGAATATTAAATGAATTATGTTTTACGCAAATTTGAAAATTTTGTTTTGAAATTCATGGTGTTACAGTTAGTGGACGTAGTGGGGTGTTGTGATGCTACGCGGAGTCGTAGTACTCACAAGTCAGAGAGAGGGGGTCGTGATACTACGGTGATCCATAGTATTCACTAGTCAGAGGGTGTTGTGATGCTACGGGGAGCCGTGGTACTCACAAGTCAGAGAGAGGGAGTTGTGATACTACGGGGAGCCGTAGTATTCACTAGTCAGAGGGTGTTGTGAGGCTACACGAAGCCGTAGTATTCATTAGTCAGAGGCTGTTGTGATGCTACGAGGAGTCGTAGTACTCACTAGTCATCGAGAGGTCATTGTGTAACGCCCGGGTTTTCAGGGCTAAGCATTTTGTCAATGTAATAGTCTAGGTCAACTATTGTAACTCTTTTTGAAGTAATAAATATGAAATATTTGAGTATTATGTGAATTATGTGTGTTTATGTGTTTATTATTTAATTATAAATGTATAATTAATAAAGAATAAAAATGAGCGTCAAAATTAAAGTGTGAGATAATCCCGATATCTCTACATAAAGTTGTAGAATATGTCTCAAGATTTCCGTACATATAAAGAATGCCGAAATCCGAGCTATAACGAGGAAGTTATGGCCCGCTGAAGTTTTACGGCAAAATCGGCACGACACCGGGAGACGTAAATAGTGAATTTACGATAGAAGACTTTTTAGCCTTAGCAATCTAAACAAAAGTCGTAGAATATGTTAAACTAAGAACATCGATAAAAAGAACGCCCAAATCTGACTTCGTATGAAGAAGTTATGATTTTTCTAAGATTCGGCTTACCAGTGCACGACCTGAAACTCGAATTTTAGTTCGAGCGGTTTTTGGCTTACGCAACGTAAATGAGAGTTGAAGATCTCATTAATAGGAAATCAACGGTAAAAAGACAGACAAAACCAGAGTCCGTATGTAGAAGTTATTAATTTTACGCAGACGTTTAACAGTATAATCTCCTTGTACTGTTAAATTTAAGATCGGTCGAAAATTAACTGACGGTGTCAAAATGAAAGTTGTAGATCTTATTATTACCTACGCATGGATATAAAGAACGTCAAAAACGGAGGTTGTATGTGAAAGTTATAGATTTTAGAATTCGGAAGTGTGCTGTGCGAAAATGGATGATGTGGCACAATCTTGGCCATTGCTTTCTCCCTAAGGCTTGCCACCAGATGGTGACATGTGGCACCAAGTTCAGCCACATTTCACCCTATAAATACCACCTCTCCCACCCTCATTTTCTTCACACCTTTCCCATTCTTTCTTCTCTTTACTCTCTCTCTCTCTAGAACCTCTCCCTAGCCCCGAAATCCCCCGAAAAGCCTAGGGAACCTCCCTAGCACAAGGCGGAAGTCCCGGAGTGCTCGAAGGCTCTGAGAAGAAGAGCTTTTCGGCTCGGGAACGCTGCTCCAAGCAAAGCCTGGTTTTCTATAAAACCCACTGTAAGTGAGTTACGCCTACGCTATTTTTAATATAACTTTTATTTAATTATAGTAACGTTATTAGGAACTTATAATAAATACTTGGGCTATTATTATGGGTTATATAAGTATTTTTTTGACGCTTATATAATAATAATAATAATAGTAGACTATTAATTAGTCTCGACGAATAATAAACTAAACTCTAGTGGTAATAATACTAGGTTTCGTCGAAGAAAAATTCTTTTTAAGAAGCGAAGCGCTGTCTGAGTTCGGAATCACCACCTTTTCCGGTGAGTGCATAGTTACTTTCAGCTTACACATAGATATGAAGTATTTTATATAAATTACGTATTATGTGTGCATATTATCTGAATACTTGCTATCTACGTTAGATGAACATTGTTATACATGTTTTCAATGATTTAAACTGTATATGTATTTTATATCTACGAAAATGTTGGGGTAAAACATGGTAGATGTAATAGGTGATGTGTGATAAAATGATGAGAGGCCTCGATGTTGTTGTTGTTGATCCAGTCATCTAGCGGAGTATAGATGACGACCACAGACTCTTCTAGACAGTCCAATGGAACACTAGCAGGCTCGCAACCTGTAGGTGTTGTGAACGATGTGTTCACCGGTGTACTCCATCCCCCACATGGTTGCCTATTAGGACATTTATTGCTGAGGAATCCCCTTAGCAGTAGTGTTCATCCCGATGATGATCCTTAGGCTAGGTCCCTTATGATAGGTGTTTAGGGACGTAAAGTGAGGATAACGGGAACGGGTAATCGGGTTATTGTTGATTGATGAAATTAATAAACTTATTTATTATGGGTTGAAAACCCTATGTGCTCACCAGGCTCCCAAGCCTGACCTACTCAGTTTTATGCATTACAGGTAGTGGCGCATGAGCATAGGTGTGATGTTTTGGACGAGGGATTACGGATATAGGCCTGTAGATATGAAATAATGTAGTAAGGCTTATATTGTACTGTTTATACTTTTGATCTGTACGAACATGACATCCCGAGTCTTTTAATGAAATACATTTCTATGGAAATGCTTTTGATAAATCTTTATCATATTATTGTTTTGGGACAAATTCCGCAACCCTTTTATTAAAAGATAACTCTGATTTTGAAATAAAGTATAAACAAAACCGGTCTTTTCTGGCCGTGATTTTGGGGATGTCACAGTTGGTATCAGAGCATTAGTTTAAGCGAACTAGGAATTTGTAGGATTTCTAGACTTAAACTTAGAATGCTAAGCGATGATTGTGAGGTGTGAGTACTAGCTTATTTTAGGAATTGTGCCTAAAATGCTTTTATGTGCTAAATGCTTTATGCTTGATATGCCGTTATTTTGTTCGGATCTATGGTCTGTTGCCGACCGGATCTGGAAACCTTATGTGTTTAGGATTCTAAACGTACGACTACGATATTAGAACTAGCATGTAAACGTTTCGGAGTGATAAGGACGATTTAAAACGTCTCTCCTAAATAAAGATCTGAATTCACCTTATTCGGTGTATAGATCAAGATGGCAAGGACCCGTAGTGGAAACGTGAACGCGAATGGAGGTAGGAACCAACCCCTAGTGGTTCAGCAAATACCTATTGTTGGAGAAGTTGCACCTGAGCCAGTCACCATGGCTGGAGTTCAAGCCAGGATTCGGGTTATGCTAGCTGAACAAAGGGAAGAAATGAGGCGGATGTTGAATAGGGATGAACCTACTATGCCCACTGAGCAACCCGAGCTTATTCCCGAGCAATCGGAGGAAGGGAACTACAGCCGCCAAGTGAGTCAAGTGGGGACTCAAGGTGATCAAAGGGATGGCCCGGAGAGGAGAAACGACAAGGATGGGAGAATGTACAAGAATTTCTTGGGTGTGAAACCACCAAGTCTCTCAGGAAGCCCAAAGCCTGTTGAGATTATGGATTGGATCTCTGAGATGGAGATGGTGTTTGAGAGTTGTGACTGTAGCGACAAACAGAAGACCGTCTTCGCTGTAAGACAACTGAAAACTGGAGTTTTGAGCTGGTGGAAGCTATTGGCAGATAGGATGCCATGAGGAGAAGCCTTAAGGATGTCATGGGAAGAGTTCTTGGAACAGTTGAAAGTGCAGTACTGCTCAGAGATAGATCCGATAGACCTAAACAACGAGTTTCAGAACCTGAAGAAAGGGAGGATAAGTGTTGGTGAGTATGCCACCGCATTCACCGAGAGGATGAAGCTATTCCCCTACTTGGTGCATACTGAACTCTCCAAGATTGATAGTTTTGCTAACGGATTACCCACTGACTTTGGCCCAATGGTCAAAATGGCAACTACCTTGAAAATAGCTGTTAGGGCAGCTAAGAATGTAGAGGCCCAGATAAGGGAAAAGGGTCTAGAAAAAGATAAGGCAGGAGAGAAGCGGAAGTTTGAAGGATCCTCAAGGTCCAACAAGGAGAGAAAATTCTCGAAGCCTGGAGGAGGAGGTGAACCAAGATGGTGTGATAAATGCAAGAAGAAACACTTTGGAAAATGCGGCGAAGAGGTGGCATGTTTCAAGTGTGGAAAGTCTGGGCATTACGCCAATGAGTGTACATCCAATAAGAGGTTGTGTTATGATTGTAAAGAAGGGGGGCATCTTTCAAGGAATTGCCCAAAGAAAAATAAAGTAGCAAGACCAGAAACGCCATCGAGGCCAAGGGCATTCCACATGATCCTCGACGAAGCAGAAGACAATGCGAGGAACCAAGGATGAGGAATTCATACCCGAAGATCAAGCTATGAGGTAGCCAAAGAGATAGAACCATATAATGTATCCTATTAGAGGCATAGTCTAGGGTGACCTTGAACACCTATGTAATAGTTTCAAGAGATAATAAAATCTTCGTTTTGTTATCTGTTGTGTTAAACTGTTATGTGATTTTCTTGAATGGTGACTTGGAAAACTGCGAGACAATACTTGGGACGAGTATGAGTAGGTGTGAAAGGTACTAGATGCATATACTACCGGAAGCACAGGACTCACGCTTGGATCAGGGAAAGTCACAAGGTTACCAAGAAGCTAGTAATTGATTTCGTTTTATTCAAGTATGTCGTTACCATTGTTTCGGTAATAACTAAGAAAATTGTTGTTATCCCGACCCTAGTGGTCATATCACATTGAGTCCGACTACGATGAGTAGGTTACGTGGTTCAGAGAACCAAGTTTGATGTAGCGTCCGACTTAAACCAAACGATTGAAATCAAAGCGATCAATAGAAGTATCACACTCGTTGTTAAAAAAAAGTTGGTAGCTAGAAATGCTACATGTTAAAATGTGATTATATCACGTTAGACCATGAAGGAAGGCATATTTCATTCCGGAATTTGACTCTAAGAGACTTGAGTCTAAGCGTTGTTACGTACGATAATAGGTCATTAGAATATGACACCTCGATCAATTGTAGCAATAAAATTAACTTGTCCTAAGAAGAAGAAGAAGGTGTCTCTGATAAAGAATGAACTTGTGACACGAAAGTCATGACTGAAAGTCTAACGAGCAGGTGCAAGACCAAGCACTGCCTGCAATCAAGGAGTCCAAGAGTTAGATACCCGTTCGAAGCAACATAGAAGTTACAGTTACTACCTAGGATGAATAGATAATGTATGGAGTCATTATACTGCCCTATTTCGTTGATGATTCCAGGACGGAATCATCCTAAGGGGGTGAGAATTGTAACGCCCGGGTTTTCAGGGCTAAGCATTTTTGTCAATGTAATAGTCTAGGTCAACTATTGTAACTCTTTTTGAAGTAATAAATATGAAATATTTGAGTATTATGTGAATTATGTGTGTTTATGTGTTTATTATTTAATTATAAATGTATAATTAATAAAGAATAAAAATAAGCGTCAAAATTAAAGTGTGAGATAATCCCGATATCTCTACATAAAGTTGTAGAATATGTCTCAAGGTTTCCGTACATATAAATAATGCCGAAATCCGAACTATAACGAAGAAGTTATGGCCCGCCCAAGTTTTACGGCAAAACCGGCACAACACCGGGAGACGTAAATAGTGAATTTACGATAGAAGACTTTTTAGCCTTAGCAATCTAAACAAAAGTCGTAGAATATGTTAAACTAAGAACATCGATAAAAAGAACGCCCAAATCTGACTTCGTATGAAGAAGTTATGATTTTTCTAAGATTCGGCTTACCAGTGCACGACCTGAAACTCGAATTTTAGTTCGAGCGGTTTTTGGCTTACGCAACGTAAATGAGAGTTGAAGATCTCATTAATAGGAAATCAACGGTAAAAAGACAGACAAAACCAGAGTCCGTATGTAGAAGTTATTAATTTTACGCAGACGTTTAACAGTATAATCTCCTTGTACTGTTAAATTAAGATCGGTCGAGAATTAACTGACGGTGTCAAAATGAAAGTTGTAGATCTTATTATTACCTACGCATGGATATAAAGAACGTCAAAAACGGAGGTTGTATGTGAAAGTTATAGATTTTAGAAGTCGGAAGTGTGCTGTGCGAAAATGGGTGATGTGGCACAATCTTGGCCATTGCTTTCTCCCCAAGGCTTGCCACCAGATGGTGACATGTGGCACCAAGTTCAGCCACATTTCACCCTATAAATACCACCTCTCCCACCCTCATTTTCTTCACACCTTTCCCATTCTTTCTTCTCTTTACTCTCTCTCTCTCTAGAACCTCTCTCTAGCCCCGAAATCCCCCGAAAAGCCTAGGGAACCTCCCTAGCACAAGGCGGAAGCCCCGGAGTGCTCGAAGGCTCTGAGAAGAAGAGCTTTTCGGCTCGGGAACGCTGCTCCAAGCAAAGCCCGGTTTTCTATAAAACCCGCTGTAAATGAGCTACGCCTACGCTATTTTTAATATAACTTTTATTTAATTATAGTAACGTTATTAGGAACTTATAATAAATACTTGGGCTATTATTATGGGTTATATAAGTATTTTTTTGACGCTTATATAATAATAATAATAATAATAGCTAGACTATTAATTAGTCTTGACGAATAATAAACTAAACTCTAGTGGTAATAATACTAGGTTTCGTCGAAGAAAAATTCTTTTTAAGAAGCGAAGCGCTGTCTGAGTTCGGAATCACCACCTTTTCCGGTGAGTGCATAGTTACTTTCAGCTTACACATAGATATGAAGTATTTTATATAAATTACGTGCTATGTGTGCATATTATCTGAATACTTGCTATCTACGTTAGATGAACGTTGTTATACATGTTTTTAATGATTTAAACTGTATATGTATTTTATATCTACGAAAATGTTGGGGTAAAACATGGGTAGATGTAATAGGTGATGTGTGATAAAATGATGAGAGGCCTCGATGTTGTTGTTGTTGATCCAGTCATCTAGCGGAGTATAGATGATGACCACAGACTCTTCTAGACAGTCCAATGGAACACTAGCAGGCTCGCAACCTGTAGGTGTTGTGAACGATGTGTTCACCGGTGTACTCCATCCCCCACATGGTTGCCTATTAGGACATTTATTGCTGAGGAATCCCCTTAGCAGTAGTGTTCATCCCGATGATGATCCTTAGGCTAGGTCCCTTATGATAGGTGTTTAGGGACGTAAAGTGAGGATAACGGGAACGGGTAATCGGGTTATTGTTGATTGATGAAATTAATAAACTTATTTATTGTGGGTTGAAAACCCTATGTGCTCACCAGGCTCCCAAGCCTGACCTACTCAGTTTTATGCATTATAGGTAGTGGCGCATGAGCATAGGTGTGATGTTTTGGACGAGGGATTACGGATATAGGCCTGTAGATATGAAATAATGTAGTAAGGCTTATATTGTACTGTTTATACTTTTGATCTGTACGAACATGACATCCCGAGTCTTTTAATGAAATACATTTCTATGGAAATGATTTTGATAAATCTTTATCATATTATTGTTTTGGGACAAATTCCGCAACCCTTTTATTAAAAGATAACTCTGATTTTGAAATAAAGTATAAACAAAACCGGTCTTTTCTGGCCGTGATTTTGGGGATGTCACACATCGTGATGCTGCGGGGAGCCATAGTACTCACTAGACGGTAAAAGAGTGTGATGATGAAGTGTTCTCCGATCAGAGTATGATGCAGAAGAGTTTAAGGCTTGAGTAGCCCTAGTATTGAGTTGTTGGGAGCCTGGTGGTCGGACCACAGGCGAGACTAGGGTCTCTGTCTTTGTCGGAAATCGCTATATTCTGAATTGAGTAGTGGTTGTCGCAACCAAAGGGAATTAGGTAGGTGGTTTGCGTGCAAGTTGCGAGTCATGATTTATGAGATGATCGTTTCGTTAGGATGCGTAGTTCCAACTTTGGGGAAAACCAAACTCTCAAGTTGAGTTTGGATCTAGTGATGCGTCAAGTAGGCGGGTAGAGTTTCGGATTTAGAGATGAATTACGTGTTAAGAGGGGGGGTTGATGTTGTCACCTAATATCTTAGACCTGAGCAGGGTCGGTTCGTGGGCACGGGAAATACCATGGGGTCCATGAGACGATTCTAGTTAAGAGTAAAGTATATGTTTGGGGTAAAGAGGACTTTATGACTTGTGTGTCACTGGGCTGAGATAGTTGATGCAAGGAGGAATTCAGTGAGACATTTTGGATCATGTTATGGGTGACCATAGGGGTTCAACTATGGGGTTGAGGTCAAAGCTCGTGTAGTGTTAAAAGATATATGGAATTTGGAGATGAGGCTTATGAATGTGATGTTTGAGGACACTTCTGAGCGAACATGGTAATGCTTTTGTGTTTGAGGGCAGAGTGTTGGGGGATCTTTGTTCGGATGGTTTCTGATAGCAGTTTAGTAGATGTGCCCGGTAGAGTGTGAACCCTTTTACAAGTGGGGCGTGATTTGTATGATTTAGCATGATCGGTTTGGAGGAGAAATAGTCAGTTGTTGGACGTGGTCTTATGAGAATCAGAGAGCCAGTGAGTAAACAAGGTTGATATTCGAGGAGCGAATATCATGGTGATCGCTCGAGTAGGCGGTCTGGCGGCGGGTCAGGCCACTAGAGTTTCCGGGTATTCGAAAGGAGTATTTCAGCGGAGAAAGAGTTGGTTTAAACTCGGGAAGTTCTATGTGGTTTCGGGTGTCCATAGAGAAAGATATCAGCGTATGAAGATAATTTTAGTAGTGCCTATCGAGTTGATAATTTCAATCTTTAAGTGGTTAAGGAATGATTTCGAGGGAGAAATATAATTCACATGGGAAAGAATTGTAACATCTGGATATCCAGGCTTGGAAATTTGAGTATTTTATTTTGGTATATGAAGAGACTCGACAAGTTGACGGCTCAAATCGTCGAGTAGGATCGCGACTCGGTGACCTGTTTAATGAATGGACTCGATGAGTCGGGTATCTGGACTCGCCGAGTCAGCGCTATTAAAGAAAACCCTAAATCCTCGAGCATGAGCCCTATTTAAAGGACCTTATAGCCCTCTTGTGCGGCTACCAATCAAAAGAGAGATACCCTAGAGAGCTTCAGCGAAGAGTGAAAGAGATAAAGCCATTTTGAGCATTCTTGGTGTGATTTTTGCAAGGGAGAAGTCATTTCTAGTAAAGGAAGGTCAAGGGAGTTATTGATTCACAGTTCCTGAGCTCGTATCTTCACTGTAGAGGTATAAAATCTATTTCCCTTTTCTGTTTTGGTTGAGATTGGTGATTTTAGGGTTTTCTACACCTTTCTATGGCTTGTAGTGATGACTAGAGGGTCCCTTTGTGTGAGAGATCCCAGATTTGGACCCATAGAGGTCCATAAAGCCGTATTATGTATGCTTTATGTTGGTTCATTGAGGGAATGAGAATTTGATGCCATTTTAGGAGCCATTTCTCCAAGGAAAGCCTTGTGAGCTTTGCATGTATGTTAAGCCTCGACCTTTACATGGTTATTGGTCATAAGGAAGCTAGATCTATGGATTAGAGGATCAGATCTGACCTCAGAAGGTCAGTTGAATGTTGTCATGAGAACAACTCGCCGAGTCCATGGGAAGAGTCGACGAGTCGAGTCGGGTTGCCCTGCGATTCGAATCCAGTGGAAACCCATCGAGTGGAAGGTTCACTCGACGAGTCAAGTGAGGCCTTGGAGGAGTCAGAAGACACACATGGACTGGCCGAGTCACCCTTGTGTATTCGACGAGTCTGGTCAGAGTTGACCGTTGACTTCAGTTGACTTCTGTTGACTTTGGGGTTTGGTCAACATAAGTAATAGAGACCTTGGAGGGGTAACCTGGTCTTTTACCCACTACCCGATTACATAGGGAAAGAGTAATCACCGGTTTAATTAGAGTTGAGACTGCGAGTGTTAATTAGAGATATTTGCCTTATGTGTTAGGCAGTGGCGAGTCCGAGATTAAGTGTAAAGATAACCGCTTTCTGCTTGCCAGGTGAGTCTTCTCACTATGCCTTACCCGATAGGGTAATTATGTGTGACCAGAAAGTCTTATGTGTATGATGAATACGTGATGTATGTTGTATATATAATATGTTATGATATGAGTATGACGATATGGACCGGAAGGTCAACATGGTTATGGGATGGAAATCCCCTGAGACACTTAGATCGGAAGATCCCATAGAGCTATGGCCTAGAAAGGCGTATATGCTGTACGTGGTATTTTGGGGAACTCACTAAGCTTCGTGCTTTCTGTGTTATGTGGTATGTGTTTCAGGTCACTACTAGAAAAACAGCCTTTTACGACGCTCATTGCACATCGTAAAAGGCTCAGACGACGCGCAAATGCGCGTCAAGGAAGGCCCTGTCATAAAGAGAGACGACGCGCTTTTGCGCGTCATCTATAGACGACGCGCATTTACGACGCTCGTTTACGGCGCGCAATTACGACGCTCGTTTACGACACGCATTGCGTATCAAGGAAGGCCCTGTCATAAAGGAAGACGACACGCATTCGCGTGTCGTAACCTTACGACACGCGTGTTAATGACACGCAATGTGTATCAAGAAAGCCCCTGTCAAGAAAGGCCATGTCATAAATGAAGATGACACACATTTTTGCGTATCATAATTTTAAATTTAAAAAAAAAATATTATTTATAGATTTACTAATTTTCAAATTAAATTTGTATTTAATGTCTCATAATACAATACAAAATATCATATACAAAAAATACAATCCATTGTATAAAATTTAATGTTATACAAATAATCGTTCCATGGAAAGATAAAACAAATCAATAGTTGTAACAAAAATTTACAAACTAATTAGATACAAGAAATATAAAAAATATATATATATACCCTAAAATGGGAGATATTCAAAGTCTAATCTCCATGAAGGTGGTGCTTCTAATAATCCAAGAAAAAGTCTTTGAGTAGCACTTGGACTAGCAATAGCATAGTACCTATGGAAGATCAGCCTTGCATAAGGCTCTAAAGCAGGAAGCCTTGCAACAAGATGCTCATCCATGGATGTTGTTGGAGGAGGAAGTAATAGAGCAGGAACAATAACTGCAGGGACCAAGTAACGGTTTATAAGTGAACCAAATTAGAATTGAAGGGGAAGTACATTGCTATTAATTGCAAATAAGATGAAATTACAAACTAATTACATACAAGAAATATGAAAAACTTGAAATCCCTAAGATTAATAGTTCTAACAAAAGCTTCACATGAGATACATACAATTGGACCAGTAAGAAAGGATGTTCTCGAATCGACAACAGTAGCTAGCACAAGAACACGTACACGATTACTTCTGCTAGAATTCACAACTATAGTTGCAGCCTTGCTCCTTATTCTGAACTCATCTCTTGCAGCCATTGCTCTAAGCCTAGTCTAAATAGATACAACAGCTCCTTGTAAATGCTTGTATGATGTTCTTCCTGCACCTCCTTAAATACTTTTAAAGGACATGAAAAACTTACCTACCAAAGGAAAAGCCAAGGGCAGGAGATTCTTTGTTCTAATGGACATAATAATGTAAATAGTAAATACCATTTCAAGATCATTGTCTATATCTACCTTGTCAAGGATAACCACAAAAGATCAAATCTTGATAGAAGTGTTGGAGGTAGATTTATGTTTTCAGCTGGAGTTCTGCATAAATAGTAAATACCATTTCAACGTTTATAAATTTCTAGATATGCTGTAAAGTCTAATGGAGTCAATATTACTGAAGTGCTCAATTTCAAGACTTCGTGCAGTATAAAACATTATTATGACTATATTTGATCCAATTAAATCAATATCCCAACCATACAAAGGTATAAATATACTATACTAATATGATATGTTATGGTCGTTTACAATGTCACATTACTGCAACTATTGTAGCAAAATTGCCGTCAGTTAAAACCATGTCTGGAGCACTCTAATTATAATGATTAGTAATTTTTTATATTATAACCATAAAGTTAACATAAGAAAGAGTTGACTAGTCAAAAAGTCAGAAAATATACCTTTGCAACTGTTGTGCCTAAGCCCATGGGAATTCCTATATCTGCCTTCTTTAATGTAGGTGCATCATTTACCCCATCTCCAGTCATGGCAAACTTCAAACAAAAATTCGTTTACCAATTCTCAAAATGATTTTTTTTTAAAATTGTACTTAAAATAGATAGGGTATTAGGGTAAGGTAATGAGTAATGAATGCTAGTCTTACATGGTATTGCAGTTATAGAATGATGAATCACTGGAAATTGCTAACATATCACCACTGTCTGCCCAGTAAAGGTTTTGGAAACATATACAAAAATATTATAATATCACTTATATGTTCATGTTGTTTACATCTAATTAAAAGAGGTACAATTTGGTTACCTGGACATTGACATCAATCCTTTGAATCAATCTGCACTCTGCCTAATCATAAAAACATATAAAATCATTTGAGCGCATGAAATTCTCTTTTTTACCACTGATGATCCTTGCTTAACTTATATTGTCCCCCCGCCCCTGTCCCTGGTGTGTCAACGGTGGGCCTAAACAAAGTGCCTATTCAAAAACTGTTGCATTTATCGAGAAAGTGAGAGTAATAATCAAGTTGGAAATGTTCAAATATTACAATCATACCATACCTGAAGGAAGCTCTTTTTTGATGTTTGACTTTGACTTATGGATGCCGAAGCCCCACACCACATGTGACTGCTAGTGGGACCACAGTGTACCTGAGAAGCAGGAGTTTTCCCAATTCTTTCATCAAGCAATTTCAGTACCTATCCTTGAGAAGAAGAAAACTCATGCACAACTGTGGAGTGACTTCTGCTAGTTGAGTCAATTGAATCTCTATTAGTTTCTGATACATTATTTTCAACTTGTATATTAGAGCTTGATCCCAGTGTTAAGTTGCAGTCCACCAAACCACCTGAATTTGACAGATCACAAATCATAGAGTAAATTAAATTTTAATTAAAAAAAAAATCATAGAGTAAATTAAATTTTGGTCCCTGAGTATAGCTAATTAAAGTTTTCTTTTGCATTTTTGATCCTTAATTAAGGTTTTTGTAAAGCTTTTTGTCCTTGTTCCAAGTAAAATGGCTATACTATATTAGTGGGAGCAAAAGTGAAAAATTCAGTTATACTCAGGGACCAAAAGCAATAAATATAGTAAGTAAGTAAATAGAAGTCCCTTTGACTTACATATATCATGAAATCCTCTCTAACCATTACAAAATATAGTAAATATACTTAATAAAAAGTTCTTTAAATGCAATCTGATACCATGAAACTAACACTTGCAGGTTAAAGGTCAAATAAACTACATCAGACCTTAAATTTTTGATGTCACTTTTAGCATTGTAGTTACTATAACAGTGCCACTTTTAGCAATAAACTTAAATTTAAAAAAAAACATCAGACCTTAAAAAGGTTAAAACTGTAATTTATTTAAGTGCCCCATTTAGCAATGTACTCACAAAGTGCAATGCTTTAATAAGAAGCATAAAAACAAACCAACACCTATGTGCGTACAATGAGATTTTATAACATCAAAACATATTTTTAACAAAAAAAAGGATCAAAATAAAGTTTTTAAAGTTTAAGGTTAATAAATAAAAGTAATTGAATGTACGTTGTTATTTATTGAAATGTGATGATGATACGTTCATGACACCAATCTCTCAAACTACGATATATTTACCTAGAATACCAAAATCAAGAAAAAATATTCTTCTTGTCAAAAATTTATAGAAAAAATGCTTCTTATCTGACCAAAGTAAAACAAATCAAAAGTACATCTTTTAGGTTTCAACAAAGTAAAAAAAAATAAACATAATTAAGTGGAGTCAAATGCAAAAGTTTATCTTTTACCACATACATTCTCTCTCTCTCTTTCTCTGTCCAACACAGTCAACTTTCACAAAAAAGTATTGTTTAAATTCTCACCACACGACACAGACTTAAAAATCCTTGTTTTAGACATTTAATAAAGCTACCACCTACAAATTCCTTCATGAACATATAAGTTGGGCCTGGTAACATCCTTTGAATTGACCAAAAAGATGTCACCACTATAAATATGATTTGTGTTATATTTTCGTTTTTTTGTTTTTTTTACTAAAAATGGATAAATCAAATCACTTAAATAAAAATAACAAATAATTTATTGGAAAATAGATCAATTTGAGTTATATTTTTGTTTTTTTTTCTAATTATAGAAAGAAATAGTATAAAAGGATGGAAATTTATGAACCCACAGAGCGAAAAATTAAGTAGTGAAACAAAATGCTTATTTACCAATACATGGATGCTTAATGAGTAATGATTGCCAGTTATTTAAATGCTTGTTTGTTTTGATCCGAAATATCAACAAATAATAATGTTTAGGAACTCTATATTATATATAAACTAAAAAATGGGAAAATAAAAAGTAATAACCTGTAGAAATGGAAGCACTAATTTGTTTGGATGTATTGTAGATATGACGGACAAATGACATTCATTTAATGAGCGCTTCAACCAAAATTACAAACATGTTCTTCTTTCTTCAAGAAACTATATTAATACAACTAAATAACATCTGTCATAACCTAAAATGGATTCATTGTGGCATTTTACCAAACAGCTACTATGCATACTATGCAGTAAAACTCCATATCAGAAACAATTTAGAAAAAACCAATCATATGAAAACAAACTTAAATTGAGATCTTTAGGTGTGATATAGAGAAAAAAACACAAACGGTGATGAAAAAGCATCTACCAAAAGCATATTAATTGAGAATAAAAATAATGAAGCTTTAAATGATTTGGTTGTTTCTAATAGGGATATAGACTGGTATTTCAAATAGATAAAGTTGTAGTGATTTGAATAGACTTTTCTGATTTGGTTGTCATTTGAATTTGACTGTGATTTTGAAGATTCAAAACGAAAATGATAGAGCGTAAAATCGGCAAAAAAACCCTTCTTCTTTTTTAAGATTATGTAGTAAGAGAGAAAGTATGAACGGTACGTTGATATTAATATAAGATTCAATCTTTTTATCAGATAATGACCAACTATCTTCATCTCTTTTCACAAAACCCTAAGCGAGCATGTAGTGTGTGTGTGTGTGTGAGAGAGAGAGAGAGAGAGAGAGAGACCTTACTCATAAGCCGGTAACGCCTCACGACCAGTAAGAATTTATCATGTTCACAAACATTCATGTTCGTTGACATCAATACCTGAGCCACAAAAAAAAAATATTGTTTAACTATGAATCAAGGAACCACTAAATTATATAGATGAAAAATAGTAAAATAATTGAGCTTTAATAAATCAAGGAACTAAGTGAGTATTTGCAGTCAGATTTGGTCTTGCTATGTTTTTCTATTTGTCCATCAAATGATCATCCAAAAGCGTCCTCAATTTGAATAGTGTATCATCACTAAGAGTATCAATATTAAACAAGGATGTGTAATTGTGAACAAAAGAAAAAAAAGAGGAAAAAATACGAACTTTTCTTAAACCTTTTGCTTCAATTGACATGAGCACCTGCAACAACAATGTACGATAATTAGAAAAAAAATGTTAATATGTAGTAAACAAAAGGATCATAAATCATCTCCCTTCCACATTAGAATCTTTTGTGCAACCATATGATGATGATTCACCAAATAACGTCTAAAATTCAAGGTATATAAAATATTATTAGTTCTATAATTACCCATCTCACCACCTCCATCTTTACACAACGAAAAATGCAAGAAATTATTGTCCAGTCTCACTTGAGCATTTCATCGAACACCTCACGTGCACTTCATTACTTCAACTTAAATTAAACTTGAAACTAATAGATATCCCACCAAGAAGTACATAACAGAGTCTAGATCACTAAGGAAGAAGTAAGTAAAGAAAAAATCTTTTTTTTTCTCTTGTTAGTGGATGTCCTAGGCTGTTGAGAAACAGAAAGCTATCACCTTTGATTTTAGAATCAAAGCTTGATGTTAATGAAGTGGAACCAAATTAGAGCTCAATCATCTTGTACATCTTCCTGGTTCCACGATTCGGTTCCATACTTCTTGCAAATCGAAACCAAACTGTTGTGTAAATAACCAAAAATAAATAGCAAAATAGAAATATAAGTCAATACAGTTGAGTTGCTCACAGTCGATATCTGGAAGTCAATGTATTCGTGTTTGTTTTCGTCTGTAACTCAAATGTTTCTTCCACTAGAGACTTGATGGGAACAAATTCTCCAATTGATGAAGAATCAAAATCAAAACGCTAAATCAAATACCTTTACAGTTACTTTTGAGAAAGTACAGGGGAGAAGTAGAAAGATGAAGATGGAAGGAGACAACGAGGGAGGGTGGCAAACAGAACGAATAGAAGAGAACGAGGTGATTAATAAGTCATAAAACCCTCAATCTCCAGCGTTGTGAGTGAGAGGAAGGGTTTTTTGCGTTGTGAGTGAGAGGAAGGGTTGTTTTACCGGTGGGAAGGGTTTTTTGACCGAAGAATTTTGTGAGGTTTGGTTCAAAGCCCTAGTATCTTTGTTGCTTATGTGAAGACGGACCATATATGAAGATACAATATGGCGACATACCATATCTGAAAAAAATTGGGCAAAGGTATGGTTGGATCCGATTTAACTATGGATTTCAAAGTGGCCATGGAATTTGCAGAGCTTGGTTAATTAGGTCATGAAAAGAAGAAGGGTTTTTCGGCCTGTAGGAGATGAGAACGAGGCGGGGGGTTTAATTTTTTGGGATTTGATTTCCCCCCTTAGCTATTAAAGATGGATGCGCGATGAAAATTTTATAAAGCGACATTCTTAGACGATACGCCTTTTATGCTAAGTGCCCCCCGTGTTTTTCATTTTTTTTGTTCTAACACTAATCGTAAGGGCACGCAAAAATGCTTTAAATTTTAGAAGAGATGACGTTATTTTTAGGGCACACAGTTTTGCGTATCGTAAATCACTGCGTGTCATGGTTTGCGTGTCCTTAAAGGCCTATATTCTAGTAGTAGGTTTATCTCAAGATCACGGGACTAGTTTAGGCCAATCTTTGGGCTTAGCAGATGTTGGGCCGTGATGGGCCACTAAGAGATAGTTAAGGACCAAGGGCTAGTTTGGGATTGGGTGGAAAGCCCATTTGAGGAGTTGGGCCTAATTTAGAAAATTGGACCATTGGAGGACTCTAATGGCCCTTAGTGAGTTTGGAAAGACTAGAAAGGATTGGGCCTCGGTCATGGTCCAATTTAGATCAAAGGGGGTAAAATAGTCATTTTACCCTTAAATGGATTCTCAGTTTTTGACTCAGTGTTTATTTTTGGTACCTTCTGAACGTAAGCTCTATTACGATTTCCTTTCATATTTCAAAAATAAAGAAAAATAATTTTAAGGGTGTAGGGGTGTAGGAAAAAACGGTGCAGGAGAACTGAAGCCACCTTCTCTTGGTAAGTGGAAAAGTTTTTTTTATACAAATTTTGAAAGAAGGATAATAACAACTAACATAGTTGTAAAACTTTGTGTTTAATAATGGCTTCTTCACGTGGATCTAGAAAGCATCCATAGTTAATGTCGTCTAGACCAAGGTGGGTTGTTGTTAATGGCGCAGGTGTAATTTTAATTGTATGTGATGAGGAAGTTTCTCGTTATGAAACCGCTACTCTAACTACAATTGGTGTTCCTACTGTATTACTTCCTCCTCCAACAATAGCCATGGATGAGCCTCTTGTTGTAGGGCTTCCTGATTTAGAGCCTTATGCAAGGCTCTTCCATAGGTATTGTGCTATTGCTAGTCCAAGTGCTACTCAAATACTTCTTCTTGGATTATTAGAAGTACCACCTTCATGGGCTCTAGATGCTCTTGATCCTCTTGTTCAACTAGTCGAGCTTCTTAGGGTAGTTGAAGATTATGCATCTGGGATGTGGGTAAGTTGACTTGAAACCCTAAAACTCAAACTTTTAGTTTTTATAAAATGGGGTAACCTTTGTTGTTCTTTTTATATTGTCTTGTTAATATCTATATAATTGATTGTGCTAGATTCATTTCGTGGTATGTTCTTGTCTAAATAAATTGGGTCGTTAAACTATTATGATATTATGTTAAAAATCTTATTGTAAGATATTTCTCCTACGTTTTTTTGTTGACTTGGTCAACACTTATATACCAAATGTATATCTTTCTAGGTGTTGGTGGACATGATTTGTCTACCAAATTGGGTATTTGAAAGCGTTGCTCAAGAAATGTGAGTCATGGAACAAGATGCCACTCCACATCATCCGGGAATTTACTTATCTGATGCTCATGTTACAAATAATCTACAACAAAAAACCTTATTTTAAATTTTAATCCAGTCATCTTATTTGGATTGCGATCATGTATCAAATGAGTTTGGAAGATTACCTATATAAACTAGGAGATTCTACACGATTTGCATTAGTTTTTGTGTTAAATGCAAGAAATAGCAACGTGCCTTCATTGATTTGTTTATTAACACACCTCTCTTGTGCAGCATAGGCAAACATCCATGTCCTTCGAAACTATGGATGATGACCAAGTCTTACTCTATGCAGTAAGTATTAAAGAAATAGCAACGCACTTTCATTCATTTGTTTCATATTTTTTTTTTCACAGTTCTCTAGTGATATTTTTCCTTGTGTCATAGAATGATTTGCTCCTTAATTTTTTTTTGATATTTATATGCAATTTTTTTCTTAGGTCGATGGTGGCGAAGTTCAATTCAATGGTGAGGTTACAAGGCTTAAAGTTGCTATGAAGATTGTCAAAGGATAAATTACTCACGGGTTCCTTTAAATGTTGTACATGTTTTGCTTATCTATAATAAATATTATGCAATATTAGTAATGTATTACATTTACTTACTATTGGAATCATAATTTGTATTTGACATAATAATACAATGAATTATCTTTCTTATTTAATGTATTTTATTTTGTATTATAAGAATTTTAATGTGTTATTTAATTTGAAAATTACTAAATCTATCAAAATATATAATTTTTAAAACATTTATAATTATGTCACGGAAAAATGTGTGTCATCTTTGTTTATGCCAGTGTCTTTAATGATACGCAATGCATGTCTTAAATGTGCGTTGTAAGGTTATGACATGCAAAAGTTTGTAGTAAATGTGCGTCGTGAATGCGTGTCGTAACGGCGCATCGTAAATAGACGACACGCAAAAGTGTGTCGTCTCTCGTTATGACACGTTCTTCCTTGACATGCATTTGCGCGTTGTCTGAGCGTTTTACGACATGCATTGTGCATCGTAAAAGGATGTTTATCAAGTAGTGGATGAACCTACTAACTACAATGTAGCCATGGCGGGCCCAGAGTCTGCAAAGTGGAGAGAGGAAATGGACAGTGAGATTCAGTCCATGTATGACAATAAAGTTTGGAATTTGGTTAACAATGTACCGGGTCGTAAGACGGTCGGGTGCAAGTAGATCTTCAAGAAGAAGACCAACATGGATAGGAAAGTGCATACATTCATGGCACGATTGGTAGTAAAGGACATTACTCAAACCCCCAGGTTGACTATGATGAGACCTTCTCACCAGTGGCTTCATTCCAATGACTCATACAAACAAAATGTTCATTACTATTTTCATGTTCTTTAAGTCTCTCACTAAGATGTTTCCAATCATTATATCATTCATTTGTTAAAAACTTTTTTGATTACTAGATTTAAATATTTTACAACAAAAACAAAAAACTTTATCTAAATTTTTATAGTATACTAACCATTTTCGATCACGTGATAAACTATTATTTAACCATTATTTAACTTTCTAGTATAAAACACAAGATTCATTTCTCTTATTGGCCCTTTTTCAATTAGAATATCTCTTGATTTAATATCAAGAGTATCCCAATTTCTAGGTTCAAAAATATCAATAGATTCATTTAAATTAGTATTTTGTTCATTTGTATTAGTATCATGTTCATCTAAAATAATATTTTCTTCATTCAAACTAGCAACATTTTCATCTTTGTTTTTATATTGTCCATTCAAATTAATATTTTCTTCATTATTCTCATGTTCATTTAAATTAATGTTTTCTTCATTAACACTAGCAACATTTTCATTGGAATTCATTGGTTTTAAAAATTTAACCATAGAACCTTTTTCTTTTTGTAAAGAAGCCTAAATTTTTTTTCGCTTTTTTCGTTTTTCACTACCGGATAAGTGTTTTTTAGAAAACATTTTATAATTGAAAAATGACAATAAAGTAAAAACTAGTTTAAGAAAAGAATACACCTGATTTTTTTGTGAAATATGTTGAACTGATGCAGCCTAATATCAAAGCAAGTTGTAAAAATCAATAACAAAAAACATTAATATGATAATTAAAATAATATAAAAAATCAAATAACCAATACATCATATTACATTGTTATCTTGTCAGTTACTCAAGTTATATATCTAGTAGTGTAGTAATACTTTGAAGGTTTGAAATTTAAAGCTGTAATTCTGAAAAATAAAGTCAGAAGCAAAACATGAGAAATTTTGAGGACAAGAATCTGATAAAGTAAAAAAATAGAACAAATTGTTAAAGCATCCAAAATAAATTGAGATTTGAGAATTGAAACTAAATTACTAAGCAGAAGGCTAGAAATTAAAATGAAAACTAGATATTCAATTGAATTGAATCAATTTGATACAGAAAGTCAGAAACAAAAATTTTCCTGAACTAGTGAAACAAAAATCTGCTTCCCTAATTCTTCATATTCCTCATTACTTGAATCTAATGATTAATGAAACCAACGAATTGAATGAGAATTAAGAGATTGAAATTGATTAGACAATTACCTGGTGAGTGGTGTCCTTGTCCTTGAATCTAATAACCGATTTCAGCCTTCTTCAAATCTTCAATGAACTCGCAAGTTGCAGTGTGGGCAGTGGGCTGTGGCAGACGAATTACAAATATGAGAGACAAAGTGCGAATCAAGATGTGGATTGTGAGAGACAAAGTGAGAATCAAGATGTGAGAATTGTTAATTGTGAAACAGGAAACGAGATTACGAGATGTATTATCTAGATTCGAGAGACAATTAGCTGTTAGAGATGAAAGATTGTGAGAGAAAATTGTCAATTCAGTATCAAGACAAGGCGTCGATTCAATTACCTACCGATTCATATGGCTCCCTAATCTCGATTTCCAACGTTCCCCGCTACCTTCTCATTCCTATTTGATATTTAGCAAAATTGGAATCACGTTTTGCACTTCAGCCTTCAGCGAGATAGCATCACAGCGGCCCATAATTAAATACAATACAAGATTCATTGGGCTAATGTGATTTTGGACTAATTTGGACTATATATATATATATATATATATATATATATATATATATATATATATATATATATATATATATATATATATATATATATATATATATATATTCTAGAATTTTTAGGCCCCCTCGAGTCGTAGGCCCTGGGCGGTCGCCCGGTTCGCCCACCGTCTGGACCGGCCCTGTTTTGAGCATGGTATTGCTGCCTGAGATAGTGGTGCCTTTGAATGGGAAATTACTCCTATAAGATTTATAACTAATTTTACTAAAAAATAAATGCTTCGAGTTTTTTAAATTTTATGCTAATGGCTATGTGTGGCACTTTACAGGTTGAAGTTCTCCGGCCAAGAGGAAGACCATCAACAATTGTTGACAAGGTATTGAAAATTAAAAGTAATTAAGTACATACTTAAACTTCACCTATTCATTCTGGAAGAATTTTTCCCATTTGAAGTGATAGAAGCCTACCAAGGTACTGAAGCTTGGTTCTTAGTGGATCACCAATTTGTCTAAGAATCTCACGGTGCCGCCTCACTTTGGTGCACGAAGTTGAGAAAAAAATAATAATTAAAGAATGGTAAAAAGAGATTATGGAAAAAACAATAGTAAATTATACCCATGAGAACTATAAAACAATAGATCAAGGAAAATACTAATTAAGTTATTGATATTTAAACCATAGCATTTCTACATGCATTGCAAAACTAGGAAAATACTAATTAAGTTAGTAATGAATGGGTAATCTCACCTTCACCTTCAAGGCCACATAAGCTCATATCAAGCTCTCTGACATGACCTGTTTTGTTGTTGCACATGATTCCTATCCACTTACAACAGTCATCCTCTTCAGCTTTGCATGTATACAGACAACTAGAGGGATCTTGGAGGGAAGATTTGAAATGAAGGGGAGCATCTGTCTCCTTATCTAAACACTTCTTCATAGCACCATTATATATATATATATATATATATATATATATATATATATATATATATATATATATATATATATATATCATCTCCTCCTCTAACTGCTACCAATTGGTTGGTAGTTGTAGTTACAAGGAGTAGCACGAGAAGTGATAAAACTATGACAAAACAAGGATTCATATTGTAAATGCAAATCTTGGTGATTTTGGGATTGTATTGATGCATATATAAACTGCCCCATGACAATTTATATAACATCAATTGTGAAGATAAAGGATTCAATTGAATGGACTCAAATTGGTGGCCCATCTGTGTAGACTGTAAAGCATAGAATACTTCATGTACCATTTGCCTCATTTCAATCCGAACTTTAATTAAAATACAACACAAAAGTCATCAAGAGCGACATTAAAATCAAGAAAAAATGAGGATAATATTTTCCATTTTAGCACACTTCACATATTAGCTACTGACCACAAGTAAGCTTCTCTTTCTGTAGGTTGTTTTTCATTTTGTCTATTGAACATTTGCTTCTCAAATCCTGCAAAACAAACAAACATCAATTCAAAAAAATAAATTCAAAGTACTTTGATTTTTTACTAATGATAGCAATATGTATTATGTAACAAATAAAGTACATGGCTGATATAAGTAAAAAACAAAAAAAAAGAATTTTGACTAACCGTTGCGGCGTTCAACCCCATCCCAGTG
The DNA here is from genome assembly GCF_052625555.1 of Lactuca saligna. NCBI lineage: Eukaryota > Viridiplantae > Streptophyta > Magnoliopsida > Asterales > Asteraceae > Lactuca > Lactuca saligna. Next base: position 35,973,257 of record NC_136419.1, on the reverse strand, counting down.
TCAACCTGGTCTGATACCATAGCGATTTGGTGCAGCCTCAAAGCCTCTCTTCAACCAGTTGTGATTAGGGACTTGTTGAGGAACTATACACCCTGATTCTCTCATCGTTTCATTGTCTCCTATATCTGGAAGAATCACTTCTGATTGCTTCTTCTGAAACATTACACAAATAATATGAGCTAGTGGAATTTGAATTAGGGTTTAGGGTTTAACTTCATTACTACCTTCACTAGATGTGCCATGGGGTCACCCCATCTGACTCTTTCCTTCAGCATATTATCAAGATCTAGATCAACTCTGAAGAGAAAAAAAAAAAGATGCATCAAGTAAGGGTGTGTATGTTTTATATAGTGGAACTCTAATGTTTGATTAACAATTAATTTGATTAGTTTTTTCGTAAAAACAAATTATTTATATAGACTTGGTAAGGTTTCTTTTCGTTTTCTTTTGTCATTTAGTAAAGTGTAAAATATCTCAAAATATAATAGAGCTAAATCGATAAATAAGAATATGGAAACATCGTAAATCTTACTAGTCTTAACAATCATACATGATTTTCAAATTTGTTGTTCAGTCCATTGATATCTATGTTATCATCTTTTGATTATAAAAGACGTAGAGATCTCCAATAAGAATCTTTAAGATGTTCTACATGAAATATAATTAGAGCAGTAAACAAAGAAACGAGTATCTGCAGTAAACACTTGAGTAGTAGATTAGGGCAAAATAATGGAATACAGGTATCAAATTATATTTGAACCTGAATTTGGGGACGTGATAAGATTGTGATATTAGAAGTTGTGAAATGCAGTAAACAAATAAATAGGTATCTGCAATCATCGTTATTGGATACGAGTGAAACTCAAATAGAATAAATATAAATAATCACAAATCCATAGCCTTTTGATCTTCCGCTATGCTTATCAGTTATAACAACAGCCTCCGAAATTTCCCCAAATTGTTCAAAATAATGATGTAGCATCTCCATCTGTGTCTCCCATGCAAGCTCTCCAACGAACACCTTTGTATATCTAGTGTCCCCAAATGGATGATTCAATGCATATCAAGAAAATTCGGGCCAAACACTCCAACATATGGAGTGTGCCGCCATACACCAGTGTGTGCGGCTGCACACACATCCCAACCACACACTCCCACCTATATATATTCAACACCTGGTCATTTTTGAACACCTTTCCACTTCTTCAATGTTGGAACTCAAAATCCTCTCAAGTATCATCCAACTATTCGCTTCAAGCTTCAAGTTGTAAGTGTTTTCTTCCATCTATTTGATGATTCATTACTCAATCTAGTAAAGATCTACCATTCATCCATGATACTACTCATTTTGTTTAGATCTTCAAGTGTTCATCAAGAACACCAAGAACACCTACTAAGTTTTTGGACCACAAACACCCCAAAATGCTTCCCTATTGTAAGTACCACTCCTTGTGCTAGTTACTTACTGATTTATTCCGTAGAAAACATCAAAAATATGATCAATGAGGTGTGTATGGTCGAACACACCCCATGTGGCCATACACCCCTCAATTTTGTGCTTAAAGGCCTTAAAACTCATGTTCTAGGCTAACACTTGATCAAGAACACTTAGGGAATGGAAGATAGAACTTTGAAATACACTTTTGACCAGTTTTACATAATGAGCAACGGTGTAACGCCGTACACTCCTTGTGTGCGGTACACACCCTTTTTAGGGTCCAAAATGGCATTTAACTTTCAATATGGTTAAGCATTGGTCAAGACACACCCCCTAGATGCTTAAGAGGACTTCAAAACACAAAATGTCATGTATCACCATGAGTGTACAGCCGTACACTCACTTGGGCCATACACTTTGTCCGTACACACCCATGAGACATAATATTCTGGCCTTACACTCCTATATTACTGAGGTAAATGAGTCACTGGTATGGAGAAATCAGAGTGTACCAGCTATCGGAAGTTATGGTAGGCCCTAAAGGCTACAACATGGAAGGAGGAATTGAAAAGCGAGATTCAATACATGTATTTTGTTATTTGGTATATCTAGCACTTGACCTTAACCCTTAAGTGCAAGTGGATCTTCTAGTAGAAACAATCATGGATAGGAACAAACACATAATTAAACCAAGATAGGTTTTGAAGGAAGTGTAAGCTTAACAAGTTCATTTATGGACCAAAATAAGCATCTCGCAAGATGGATCATTATTTCAATGAGAAAGTTCAAAGTGTATGAATTTCGAGAAATAAATATGAGCCATACATATGTCAAAGCTAGTGGGAGTAATTGGATTCTTTGTTTCAATGAGAATGTTCAAGGAGTTTGAATTTCGAGAAACATAGATAAGCCATATATATATATATATATATATATATATATATATATATATATATATATATATATATATATATATATATATATATATATATGTCAGTGCTAGTGGGAGCACTGTAGTCATCCTTGTATTGTACATAAATAATGTACGATTCATAGGCAATTATATTCTAACTGAAGGGTTTTGGTCATAAGACATCCTATGTGCTCATACAAACCCTAATGCTTGGATCCAGGCTTCTCTATTGTACATGCTTTGAATCCAAGACTATAAACCCTAATTCTAGTATTCAAGTAATCATATTAATATGTAATTAGGTTTAAGATCATACCTTGATTGTTATGTAGCAATAACAATCCCAAATCTCCTTGTAATGACTTTGGAAGTCTTAGAGTCACAAGTGTCACTCCTCTAACGGCTTACAAACACCAAGAGCAAATGGAGAAGGTATAAAGAGAGAGGAGAGAGGTTAGAATTTGTCCTTAGGACTCCTTGGGAAGGGATACACGAATTCATGAGCCAAGGGGTGTTTATATAAGTGTAGAGATAGGGTTTCAGTCATTATCTTTATCTAGTTGCTTATCCACAAAGCAACCCATAAGATAATCGTTGATTCCTTATCATAGTTGAATTCTAAGGCCTTATCACCTCAAATTCGTTCACCATATATTTAAGATAATCCTTACCTTATTTTGTAACTATCACATGATTACAAATCAGCCCCTCTAGTTTAATTAATTACACTTGATCACAAAATTAATTCCTAATTAATTATTGACCAATATTAATTAAACAAATATGATTTCTCCTTTAATATATTATTCTTATAACATATTAATAAATCATATTATCCATTCTCTCTTTATTTATTTCTCCAATCAATTTGCTCTGGTGAAGGCAACCCAAAAGGACCATGCACCATCGGGTCAAGTACATACCAAAATAGTTATGGACTTAGACACTAATCCAACAGTCTCCCACTTGGATAAATCTAATAACTATTATGCGTATGACTTCAGATCCTGATCTGCAATCGTAGCTTTCCAAAGCCGCTGTCAACTCTGATCCTATCCGATACGCGTGTCCTTAGATAAGGGATCATATATTCCTCCATTCTAGATATCATATGAGATATGATTTCTAATCATTCTCTTTGTACTACTTCTCGATTTCTGATTTATGACGACTGACTAATTGAACAAATCAAATTAGCCCTAGCCCGACCGAGCATTTACGTTTGTCATCACTAAACCATCGAGGGGCCCAAAGATATCGCTTTTATCCTTTGAATAAAAGGAACGGATAAACTTTGATACAATGCTTGCTTGCACTCACTAACCAAATCACACACAACAATATGTTTTATAACACCAAGTTACTAGTGCGTTTACATATTATCAATGTGCAACCGATTAGCAAGATACAACTCACACATCTCAGTTTCAAGAATATAAGATGTTATCGTCTCACCAATCACTCGTGATACAATTCATGGAGTGGTCCAAGTGAGAGTGGGTTTAATCCAATGCTCAAATCATATTCATAAGCACTCATGAACGTTGCAGCAAACATTTGCTTATGTCTAATACTTTTCTAGACAATCCACACACCAATTCACGACAGTCTTCATTCATATCTACTTCCAACATATGAACGACCGTGGCCCGTTTGAATAATTCGATTATTCTTAATAAACTCAATTATTCTGGAAGTCAAAACATGCAAGGTGAAACACAAGAATAATACTAATCCCATATGGCCTCAAACCTTTGAGTATAAATGAAACTCCTTTTATTTATCACCATACCGATTACTCATTATTTGTCGTTTCGGGTAATCAACTTCTTACTTGAATTCCAACACTTGCCCCATGCTCCTAGCATGCACACAATGTTTACCTATGGTTCTTACTTTTGTGAAATAGACAAATTGAACACATTTCCAATCATTCTCATTTTACAACTCCAAATCCTTTTTCATAAGTGTAAGAATATCAAATTCTTGCTACTTATAGAATATGCTAGATTCTAACATTCTATGCAACTATCCTTTCGTAATGACACTGCACCAAAGTCACAAAGACTATTGCTAATGATGTTACAAAATCTTCTATCGGAGATTGTTACAAGACAATTCCTTAGATATGATGTCTCTCTCTCAAAGTACATTCCTTTGAACATCCTTTTGCATAAAAGTTTCTAATCTACTCATAGATTTTCAATATTCAATTCCCAATATGGACACGCTTCCATATTTTCCATATGACAACTTATTCTTAATAGAATCTTATCTATTCGTAATGATGTCGATATGGTCCATTCAATACCATGCTTCCAACTACTCACAAGCAACCAATCCTCGTCGAACTTTGGATTGTCCTTTGATGGTTGTTTAATTATTTTAGTCAAAACCAATTCTAGTCCCTTTTCCCTCTAAATGCGCTAGACATTTGGAAAATTTTAGAATGGTCAATCATTAAAGCATTTGCAATCGATCATATACCCGAAGCGTATGGGACACGACACATAATGTTTTATTTGCTATGTTCTCAAAATTCGAATTGTGAAGAGGAATGCCGTAATCATAATCGAAATTTTAAGAACACACTATGTACCTTTGACTAAATCTATTAACATTTCACAACCTAATCCTTTAGATTTGAAATGAAGCATAATATTCTCTCCCTTAATTATAGAAAAACAACTTTACAACCCTTACGACTTTGCAAGGTATAACTCTTGTTTTTCTATAATTAATATTGCCAACTTGCAATACTTTCCATAATAATCATACAATCATAACTTTTATGCTCCCACTATCATGATGATTACTATAAAATATAACACTTATGCTCCCACTAGCTTCGACATGTATTCATAAACATCTTAACTTTCAGAAAGACAATACCTATTGAATTTCTTAAGTCCATGTTTCTAATACTTAGTGCTTTGATAATCTTTTATCAAGGCTTCTTGAACTTATACAGATTTGCCTTAGATAGTTCATATGTGTGTCTTAACAATTAAGACTAATTGCCAAACCTCACAATTCAAATTATGGAAAGGGATACCGTAACCATGATCGAATTCGAGAATGTAATTTTACAATCACTATCTTCTTAAAATCTTTCTTAGTGAAAGCATTTCCTCACAATCATTTTCATGAAGGAGGAAATCTTATGACACTTAGATTTAAATGGTGTATTTGTTCCTATCCATGTGAATTTGTTAAAACCAAAGTTTACGACAAATTCAAACTCATATGGACCGAGCCTTTTTTAATCTTGATTTCTTGCCTTATGGTAGCACAGCTGCCCACCACATCTTCCAAGTAGTTAAGCAGCTCACCTTTTCCTATCAATGTACCTTTCATTGATTAAGGTGCCTTGCCTTTTTATGCGTTCAAGATGAGAACTCATAGGACTCACATGCATAATTAACTCAATTGGAACAACACAAAATCAAAATATTGTCAACACGATAGGTTGTAAACCTCAACTCGTGTGCTAGTGATGATCGATAAGGTTTATTTGATTTGTTCTTGAAACATTTCCAGACCAATAAGACTCCCACTGACTCCTTGACATATAAGATTCTTTTGTCAATAAACATTTCTTGACAAACAAATATTCAAGAGTTAGTGTAGTTTTTATCAAAACACTTCATAAATTGGTCCTAGTCGGTCTTTGTCTTATTCAAGACATCACAACTTTCCACATTTGATGAATGTTATAAACCTTTAATACTTTTCACTCATTGTCACAATCTTAACTTTAAGACTTGTTATTGGAACGAAGTATGATAGACTTCTTGATTTAACCATTTCTTCAATCCTTGATTCCTCTTCTTAAACATACAATTGTACTAAGACTCACTTAGAGGATCAATTGAGATATGGTTCTTAATCATTAAGACCTATCATAAAGCATAAAAGGTACTCTCCTTTCTTCTTAGAATGGAGAAACTCTTATCTTTCTGCCTACTTGATTCTCCTTATTCGTTCTACTATTGATCTAAACCCTTTAATGAATTCAGAATTACACTTAATCTTGTAAGTATAATCATATTTACCAAACCTTTAGTAAATCATGACGAATATCTTTGTGAACTTGATCAACACACAACTTTGTGTACTCGATCTCCTAGTCCTTCACTTGACACTTTGTCAACGAATTTGTCTAATTTCCAAATATGAAATTTCTCATTCATCATGCAACCAAGTTGCGTGATTCCAAGTTTCTGTCCAATTGAAACTTGGGCGATGAGAAACTCTCCCTATTTGGTAAATTCTTGACTTTCCATAACACAATAAGAAACAAATCTATTATTGCTAATAATTTTAACATCAATTTTTCATACACGCCATTGTAAGGATAAATAAATAAAATTTAAAATCAAAATTTATTTTATTGCGGAAAAATTTGTCCTTACAATGCAACTCATTGAAAAACTTATGCTAATACATCTTTCTTAGCAATCTAATTCTAACTCTAAGTAGTAGCTCAAGAATCTAATCTTCGAGAAACGCGATCGAAATCCATTCCTTCACGGTTAGATTCTGCTCACTTCTTCCCTTAAGCTTCCTTTCTTTTCTTCGATCTTACAAGACATCAATTGTAATCTTATCACATTATGTATTAAGAATCTAGAATAGAAGCTTAAAAGAGTTAGTTAATGGATTTTACCTATATTAGAGCCATACGTTTCGACTCTCCCATCTCTTAGATCTCTTAGGTAAATAGGGCAGCTTAGTCTCCAATGCCCCTTCTCTTGGCAATAAAAGCAAATTGACTCTTTTTGGAACAGGACATGGAACTACTTCAGACATCGCCTTTCTCTTATGATCAATCTTTTCAATCATTGCATGTCTTTCGTTGCCATTGTCTATATCCATAGAGGTCTCGAAGGCAGATTCACCAATCAACTTTGCTTTACTATTGCGCCAAACCATTGCTGATTCAGTAGCAATAAGCATATAGGTGAGATCTATAAGGGTCACGTCGCGGTTCATCATATAGTACTCTCTTACGAACTCACTATATGAGTTAGGAAGTGATTGAAGAACCCAATCAACAGCTATCTCTTCACCGACAACGGATCCCATCATTCTTAACCTATCAATGTGTGACTTCATCCCTAAGACGTGTGCACACACCGACTTTCCTTCTTTATGTTTACTTGCCAAAAGGGCTTGAGTGATATTGAACCTTTCAGCTTTACAATCTTGTGGGTTAGGGAGAATAATTGGAGGAGGAGGAGGAGGAAGTGAAGCATGATCTCTTGTTCCTCGATCGAATCGTGGAATATCATCTTCATGTGGAATGTTTGTTCCACGGGATTTGGGAAGACCATAGTTGTCAAACTTTGACATCTACAAAACGGGAGAAAAACGAATTCAAGTTAGTTGATAGATTGAGTCCTTAGTAAATCACCCAAATGAAATACTAAGGCTAGAACCCAACACAATACGCTACAACCTAGAAAAGGGATGCCGTAATCTAGTTGCAGAATATTTGAAGGTAAGTGAATGATGATTCACTAATTTCCACCATGAAAAACGAAAAAGAAATTTAAGTTTTAAATCTATGAAAACTCCTAGATCCTTTGAGATTCATTGAACTTTCAATGGCATGTTTAAATCTGGATATGCCCCTCTTGTTTCTGACTGGGATGCCGAGGATCACAAAGCGGGTGTGAATAACCATGCAAACTTACATGGTGCCCTCACATGTTACAATCACCTATTCGATGTGCCGGTAAACCACACACGCTCCACCGAACTATGACAAACATTGAGTCACCCTTTTCTACCTTTGTTTAGAACCATTTAGTGTGCCGGTAAACCACACACGCTCCACTAACGTCTTCGCAAGGGCACAAAGTGTAATTTCATGGAATTGCATCAATTCACTTTTGTCTAAGTAACTAAGATTGGGAATTAGAAAAACATTTAGTTACTTTGTATTTCATTATACTTATAATGGAAGGTTTCGTCCTATCCTACCTGTTCGGCTAACGACCCTCCACTAGTCAAGAGTGCGGTGGGTAAGAGTGGATACCCATTCAATCGCCATTTTATAGGCAATTTCTTTAAACACCCCTTATAGACCAGCTTCGTGAATGAGGCCTACTAACGGTAAGACTGACTTTTACTCATACATATATATATATATATATATATATATATATATATATATATATATATATATATATATATATATATAATGTTAGACTTTTAATGTTATATATAGTATAGGGTGCATTTTATATTTTTAAAATACTATGTGGTTAACTTTAACAATTACACTTTTAATTCAATTAAATGGTTAACCTAAACTTTTATGGATTTATTAAATCTCTTTTAATTATACACCTTAATTAATTAATAAAACCATAAGGGTGTATTTGAACTTTTCAAAACTAGGGTTTTAGAATTTAACATTCCTAATTAAACTTTTTAAACAACTTTTAAATTCCAAAACTTGAGGGAAAGTTTTGAAACATTTCAAAACATTAGGGTTTAGAATTTAAATATACATCAAAATTAAACTATTTAATCAAAATTTAAATCCCAAAACTAGAGGGCAAGTTTTGAAACCTTTTTTCAAAACATTAGGGTTTTAACTATTTAAATTTCAAAACAACAAAACTTTTGGGTTCAAATTTAAACTATAAAACCTAAAGGGGAAAATATGAAACTTTTCATAACAACAAGGATCAAATAACAAATAATTTTAAATTAACATTTAATCACATAATTATCCATATTTGATTTATTTAATGATTTCTTGCAAAACAATTTATCAATTTAATCAAAATAATCAATCAATTATCATATAAGGAAACAAATATTTTATTAATTGATAATTATCTTTAATTAGATCAAGGATATAGTCATATATATCATAAAATCGGATTTATATTGATCTAACATGATAAGGTAACTATCATAATGCAAAAACAGCAAGAAATCCCGAGATAAGCACTATCTGACGAGTTGACTCGTCGAGTCAAGCTTGGACTTGTCGAGTCACCCTGGACTCGGCGAGTTCATCTATGGACTCGGCGAGTCCAACCTCTATAAGACCAAAAAATCGAATTTTTTAGATATACAATGCATCAATACAATTGAAACCATCCTAGGCTCTGATACCACTGAAGGGTTTTTGTCATAAGACATCCTATGTGCTCATACAAACCCTAATGCTTGGATCTAGGCTTCTCTATTGTACATGCTTTGAATCCAAGACTATAAACCCTAATTATAGTATTCAAGTAATCATATTAATATGTAATTAGGTTTAAGATCATACCTTGATTGTTATGTAGCAATAACAATCCCAAATCTCCTTGTAATGACTTTGGAAGGCTTAGAGTCACAAGTGTCACTCCTCTAATGGCTTACAAACACCAAGAGCAAATGGAGAAGGTATAAAGAGAGAGGAGAGAGGTTAGAATTCGTCCTTAGGACTCCTTGGGAAGGGATACACGAATTCATGAGCCAAGGGGTGTTTATATAGGTGTAGAGATAGGGTTTTAGTCATTATCCTTATCTAGTTGCTTATCCACAAAGCAACGCATAAGATAATCCTTGAATCCTTGTCATAGTCGAATTCTAAGGCCTTATCACCTCAAATTCGTTCACCATATATTTAACATAATCCTTACCTTATTTTGTAACTATCACATAATTACAAATCAGCCCCTCTAGTTTAATTAATTACACTTGATCACAAAATTAATTCCTAATTAATTATTGACCAATATTAATTAAACAAATATGATTTCTCCTTTAATATATTATTCTTATAACATATTAATAAATCATATTATCCTTTCTCTCTTATTTATTTCTCCAATCAAGTTGCTCTGGTGAAGGCAACCCAAAAGGATCATGCACCATCGGGTCAAGTACATACCAAAATAGTTATGGACTTAGACACTAATCCAACACTAACTTAGCAAGTGTAAAATCTTGGCTTGGTATGAGAATTGTTTCGCTATGATATACATGAGAGATACAGAACATGTACATATATCAAGATGATTCATTGGATTAAGCCAAAGTACGTGGAATGTTGAGGAAACTCAACATGCAGAACTTGGAATAGTTCGTGCATAATATGGCACAACATTGAGAGATGCTAATGTCCTATGTTCTTCTAGAGGTTATGAGTCGTGTCCCACATCTTTTTCTATGGGTTCGATCATATACGCCATGACATGTACCGGATCTGATGACTCGTATTCCTTGAGCATGACAAGTTGGATTAGATCAATTTGCCAAGAATCAATGAATCAAGATCAAGAATATTCTTAAGTGTCCTTAAAGGACAGAAGAGATGATCTTGATAGTATGGAAGAGATCATTGTAAGAGTTACATTGATGCTAAGTTCCGCACTAATAAAGGCAATTCCGTTTGCAGTCGGAATTCGTGCTTTTACTGAATGGTGGCATATTAGCTTGAAAGAGTACTGAGTAATACACCATAGTGGATTTAACATACTTAGAGTATATTACAGTTAGTTAAATTGCAAAGTGGACAATGTGACTGAAAGAGATTCATTAGTGACATCTTTGTTGAAATTCAATCATTGATGGTCCTTATGAAGTTTCTTGTGACTTTGGGTGAACATACCTCGAATATGGATCCCAAGTCACACGAGCTCACATCAAACATACTCAGTAAGTACCAACACATTTGATAGTGAGTCAAATGTAAAGACATCATAGTCAATGATTCATATCGAAAGATAATCTTGTCGATCCATTCCATAAGCCGATGTCATTAACCATGTCTGACAGTCAGAAAAAGTCAAGAGGCATTAGATTTGCAAATGAATTGGCTTAAACACTCTTAGTTTGGTTTGTTTTAAAACCCGAGAACTTTAAGCAGTATAAGTTTTAATTTTATTTGGTGATTATTAAGTGGTGATCTTAATATATGATGGATTTTGGTCATTTCAATTAGCCTATCACTGCGTTCTCACTTTTGCATGTTTGGAACCCACTTCCCGAGTATTAATTATCTCAAACGTTCACAGTCAGTCATACTCTTGGAAGTAAGTAGTGATTCAAGACTGTGATGAGTATTAGTGGATTGTCCATATTGATTGGACATAGCATAGAGATTGCGCTAACACTCATGAGTGCTTAATAGAGATTTAAGTATTTGACTAACCCACGCTTAGATATTACTTCATGGATTCAGTCACGAGTAATTCTAAGACGATAATATTTTCTATTCTTCAAACCTAGATAAATGTGGGGTTTTGCTCTATGATTCTGTTATGCATTAGTCTACTCTAACGCTAACCGTAACTGGTAGTTATTGTTGGATAAGGTGTCTAAGTCCATAACTATTTCTGGTATGTACTTGACCCGACCCGGCATGGTCCATTTGGGTTGCATGGCACCATGCAATTGGATAGACTAACTGAGAGTAACAACACTTGGAGATTATTAATATATTATAAGTTCTAATATATTAATAATATTATTTGATTAGTTTGATCAAGAATTAATTTAGAATTAATTAAGTGATCAAAAGATAACTAATTAAATATATGGGTTGATTATGTAAATCATCCATATCTTGTATAGTGGGCTAAAAGACTCCATGGACTATCAAGTTGGGTTCCACCCATAGGATGCTCCATGGATGCTCCATGGGAGTTACAAACCCATGGGTCATGGAAATGAAGAGTCATGACACATTAGGGTTTAACCCTAGATGTGTCAACACTATATAAGTAACATGTTCTCCACCCAAAATTGGCTACACTAAGAAATAAGAGGGCTTGGCCGATTTTGAAGAAGTGTGTGTTTTCTCATAAGTTCTTACAAGAGCATTTGGTGTTGTGTGAAGCATTTGAGGCATCACACTTGGGGTGCTAGGCTCACAAGGTTTCAAGGAACACAAACAACAACAAGGTAAGTTATTCTATCTATAATTTATGTTAAAATTGTTCCCCATGTATGCTAGATAGGAATATAACCTTGGAATTCAACTTTGCATGACAATTAGACAAACATAGATCCAAGGTTATTAGGGTTGCATGTACACTTAGGAAGTGTTAGAATGCTCAAAACCCATCAGTTATAAAGGGTATGTCCATGTGTGACATGATGAAATAGACAAAAACTATGTAGTCGAAGTTTATTCGTTCCTTCTGCCTTAATAGGAGAAGCGATATCTATGGGCCCCTCGATGATTTGGTGCTGACATCTAAAATGCTTGGCCGAGCCCTGACTGGAATTGATGTGTTCAATTTAGTAGTCAGATGCATTCGTCACAAATCTATATCGGGAAACATAATCTTGAATTCTTGAGATTGACCATTATCCATGTCTCGAATTCATACAGATATCATAGGACGAAGGGATAGTTGATCACTTATCTAAGGGTTGAATCTTGATTAGATCAAGAGTTTGGTAGTTGCATTGGATGGCTAACTCTCTGTTGATTATTGGAGAAATATTAGTCCTCGTATAGTTGATGACTTGTCCAAGTGGGAGATTGTTGGAATAGTGTCCAAGGTCATATCCATGTTCTTGTTCTTATCCATGTTCTTGTTCTTATGATGTTTTAGATGATCATAGGAATTATTTGTAACCTATGTGGTAGATTAATTCTTGATTATAAGTTGTTTTAATGGAGTCCATAACTTATCCTTAAGTTATGGAAAACCAAGAGTCACACTTGAGTTAAAACCATTAAAACAAATACAAGAGTTAGAAAAATGAAGAGTCTTCATTTTATTACTCTATTAAACTCATAAGTTACAAGAAATGAAAAGTTTTGAAAGTTACAAAACTTGCCCTCAAGTTTTGGAACAAGTAAAGTTAAGTTAAAACTTTAAGTTCCAACCCCTAGAATTTTAAAAGTTAAAATTCAACCCTTATAATTATATTATGATGATTTAATAATTATATATATATATATATATATATATATATATATATATATATATATATATATGTATAAGAATAAAGTCGTCTTACCGCTAGTACGCCTCATTCACGAAGCCGGTCTATAAGGTGGGTATAAGGTTGTTGCCTATAAAATGGTGACTTAATGGGTGTACATTCTCACCCACCGCTTGCTTGACTGGTGGAGGGTCGTTAGCCGAACGGGTAAGACAAGGACTTATAAATTCTCATTCAAAGTATGATGAATATAATAAAGTAACTAAATGTTTATTAAATTCCCAATCTTAGTTACTTTAGAAAAATGTGAATAAGGTGCTAATCCATGAAATTACACTTTACACTTTGTCTAAGTCGTTAGTGGAGCGTGTGTGGTTAACCGGCACACTAACTTGGACTTAACAAGGTAGGTAAAGGGTGACTTAAGGTTTATTATAGTATCGGTGGAGCGTGTGTGGTTTACCGGCACATCAATTAAGTGATAAACTTTAAGGGTACCAAGTGATTTGCATGGTTACTTCACACCTCGTTTTGTGATCCTCGGCATCCCAGTCACAAAACCTGGAGGGCACTCCTGAGATTGAAACATGCATTTGAAAAGTTCATTGGATCTCAAAGAATCTAGGAATTTCTAAAACCAATAAAAACTAAATATCTGATATTTCGGTTTTCGTGGTGGAAATTGGTGAATCGTCATTCACCTACCTTTCAAATATGGTATAGCTTAGATTACGGCATACCTCTTCTAAGTTATATTATATTGTGATTGGATCCTAGCCTTAATATTACATTTGTGTGTTTTATTAAGGACTCTCTTAAATCTAAACTAAACTTGTTCTTCTCTTTCAGATGTCTTCAAATAATGCTTCTGGCTCGAATCCTAATGGCTCCTTTACTCTTATGAGTTTGTGTGGGAAAGTCACCTTTGATGGATCCAACTTCAATAAATGGATCAGAAACATCAGGATGATTACCCGCTACGAGGACAAAGAATATGTCCTTGACAAGGAGCTTAAGGAAATTGATGAGTCCACTGCAACTCCACAGGAGATCACTGACTTTCATACTCATGAAAGAGATGCAACCAAGGTGGCTTGCATCATGTTGGCCACCATGACAGCTGAACTCCAAAAGTCTTATGAAGATTTCTACCCTTATGAACTGCACCAAGATTTGATGGAAAGATACCATCAAAGTGCACGACAAGAGAGGTACGAAGTCATCTGCTCCATGATAACAACCATGATGAAGGACGGAGAGTCCGTCACGAGCCACATGCAGAAAATACAAAGGTATGTGGATCGTTTGCTGAAGCTCAATGTGAACTTCCCTGAGGAGCTTGCAATAGATATCATTTTGCACTCCTTACCATCGTGCTATGATCAATTCCGCATGACATATCACATGAACAAGGAAGAGGTCACCCTCAGCAAACTTCAGGGACTTCTCAAGACCGCAGAAACAGGTCTTAAGGGGAAGTCGGTTGCTATCACTCCTACTCCAGACTCAACTCCGGTCTTGGCAATCGGGCAAAGTCAAGGGAGGAAGAGAAAGAGATCTTCGAAGGGTACCAAGGCTCGGACCCTTGATGGCTCTTCTTCAAGTGGAACCAAGAAAGGTTTCATTACTCCTTCTTCTGACCCAAAAGAGGCTGAATGCTTCTATTGCCATGAAAAAGCTCATTGGAAGCGGAACTGCCCAAAGTACCAGCAGGATGTGAAGGATGGGAAAGTCAAACCCAACCATGCAGGTATTTACACTATCATTTCTAATAACTCACCCCGTTCGAAATCTTGGATCCTTGATACCGGTTGCGGTATTCATATTTGTTGTGACTTGCAGGGACTAGGAAGAAGTGAGAATGTGGAGCAAGGAAGAATAAACTTAATCATGGGGAATAGGAAAGTTACACCTGTCACCAAGATTGGAGTTTATACTTTATCGCTAAGTAGTGGGTTAAATTTAGATTTGAATAAATGTTGTTATTCGCCAGAAATGGCAAGAAATATTATTTCCTTTCATGCATTGTACAAACAAGGTTTCACCTTTTCGTTTGATAATGAAGTTGGTTCGATTAATGCTTTCTTTAATAATGTACTTTATTTTAAAGCATTACCTTGTGATGGTGTGTATGAAGCTGTATTTGTTGTAGATAACTTAGGAAATAATGTTTTGTGTATTGATTCTACTACTAATAATAACTTGGATAAAGCATCATTATGGCATTGTCGTCTTGGACATATAAGCAAGAAACGCATAGGCCAACTCCAAAAGGATGGAGTCTTGGAGTCGTTTGACCTAAAGTCAAATGATAGTTGCGAATCATGCTTACTTGGAAAAATGACAAAGTCACCCTTCACAGGCTCGTGTGAAAGGGGTGAAGGTTTGTTGGACCTTATACACACGGATGTGTGTGGACCATTCAAACATGCCACAAGGGATGCTAATCGTTATTATTTGACTTTTACTGATGACTACAGTAGATATGGATATGTCTACTTAATCAAGCATAAGTCAGAGACTTTCGAGAAGTTTAAGAAATTTAAACAGGAAGTCAAGAATCAATTGGGCAGGAACATTAAGATGCTTCGATCCGATCGAGGTGGTGAGTATCTTAGTTCAGAGTTCCTCGACTATCTAAAGGAATGTGGGATTGTCTCACAATTGACACCTCCCAGGACACCGCAGTTGAATGGTGTGGCTGAGAGGCGTAATCGAACCTTGTTGGACATGGTTCATTCCATGATGAGTCGATCTTCGCTACCAATCTCATTCTGGGGGTATGCCTTAGAGACTGCCGCCCATATCCTTAATCTAGTCCCTACAAAGAAAGTTGCCAAAACTCCTCACGAGATGTGGACTGGTAAAGTACCTAAACTAGACCACATCAAGATTTGGGGTTGCGAGGCTTTCGTGAAACGCGAGACTCATGATAAGCTCGAACCCCGAAGCGAGAGGTGTATTTTCATCGGCTACCCACAGCAATCCTTTGGTTACCTCTTCTACAGACCGAGTGACAATGTGGTCTTTGTAGCAAGAAGAGGAGTCTTTCGAGAAAGAGAGTTTATAAGCCAAGGAGACAGTGGGAGGCAAGTTGATCTTGAAGAAATTCAAGATTCAAGTGGTGAAGGAACTTCAAACTCTAGCCCTCAACTTGAGGAGGAAACTTCTTTTGAGCCAATTGACGAATCTGTACCTCTGAGGCGTTCCACGAGAGTTAGGAGTGCACCTGAGCATTACTATGGATTCCATATTACTGCAGAAGGTGAGACACTTATTAGTGATGAGACACTAGTAAGTCAAGATGACCCTAATAACTACGAGGAAGCCATGGCAGGCCTCGAGTCTGCTAAATGGAAAGAGGCTATGGATAGCGAGATACAATCCATGTATGACAATCAAGTTTGGAATTTGGTTGAGAATGTACCAGGTCGAAAGACTGTAGGGTGCAAATGGGTCTTCAAAAAGAAGACCGACATGGATGGTAAAGTACACACTTATAAGGCTAGACTGGTTGCAAAGGGCTTCTCTCAAATTCCTGGAGTGGATTATGATGAGACCTTTTCTCCGGTAGCCAAGATTAAGTCTATTCGGGTTCTGTTAGCCATAGCCGCATTTCATGACTATGAAATTTGGCAAATGGATGTCAAAACCGCTTTCCTTAATGGGAAGTTGGCTGAAGATGTTTACATGAGTCAGCCAGAGGGTTTTGTCAGCAACGAGTACCCTAATAGAGTGTGTAAGCTTGAGAAATCCATTTATGGATTAAAGCAAGCACCTCGCAGATGGAATCTTTTCTTTGATGAAAAGGTCAAGGAATTTGGCTTTTCTAGGAGTGAAGATGAATCTTGTGTATATGTCAAGGCTAGTGGGAGTATAGTTAGCTTTTTGGTATTGTATGTGGATGACATACTACTCATAGGAAACAACATTCCAACCCTGCAGGAAGTAAAGTCCTGGCTTGGAAAGTGTTTCGCTATGAAGGACCTTGGTGAAGCTGCCTATATTTTGGGGATAAGGATCTTGAGAGATCGGAGCAAAAGACTAATTGGACTTAGTCAAAGCACCTACTTGGAGAAGGTTCTGAAGAGATTCAGAATGCAAGACTCCAAGAAAGGAGAGTTGCCCATCCAGAGTAACGCCAAACTGAGTAAGACACAAAGCCCTAACACTGAGGCTGAGATAGCACAAATGAGTCGAGTACCTTATGCTTCGGCTGTAGGATCGATCATGTATGCTATGACGTGTACTCGACATGATGTAGCTTTTGCCCTGAGCATGGTTATCAGGTTTCAGGGGAACCCTGGAAAGGCACACTGGACTGCGGTAAAGAATATTCTCAAGTACCTACGAAGGACTAAGGACTGGGTCCTTACCCTCGGTGGGAGTGATGACTTGAGAGTTGTAGGGTATAGTGATGCTAGCTTCCAGACTTATAGGGATAACTTCCGCTCTCAGTCGGGCTGGGTCTTTACCCTAAATGGAGGAGCAATTTCTTGGAAGAGTTCCAAGCAAGAGACAGTGGCATATTCTACTTGTGAATCAGAGTATATTGCAGCTAGCGAGGCGGCAAAGGAGGCATTATGCCTGAGGAACTTCATTGGAGACCTTGGAGTTGTACCAGCTATTAAAGTGCCAATGGAAATTTTCTGTGATAGTGAAAGTGATGTTGCCTTAGCCAAGGAACCAAGGGATCACGGGAGATCCAGACACATCGACAGAAAATACCATTTCATCAGACATCGGATCGAAGAAGGACTCCTCTTGGCAAAGAGGGTATCATCAGATGAGAATCCGGCAGATCCCCTCACGAAGGGACTGACTCGGGTTAAGCATCTCCAGCATGCTCGGAGCATAGGGCTGAAGGATGATATTAGATTTAGTAGTTAGATAACCTCGAAATTTGTAAAGTGTAATTGACATTTGATGATGAATAAAAGTGTTTTATTTATGAGTAAAGTGTTGCTATCTCTTGTCGATCGTTTACTATATTTCTTTTGCATGTTTTGACTTCCAGAATAATTTTGTTTGGTATAACATATTATTCAAACCTCCACAGTCGGTCATATGTCGGAAGTAGGTATGAATCAAGACTATCATGTTTGGTTGTAGAGGTCTGGGACAAGGCTACAACAATCATGAGTGCTCATAAGTTCTGAGCATTGGACTCAACCCACGCTCACTGGAATCACTTCATGGAATTCTATCTCGAGTGATCGTGAGACGGTAATATCATATAAATCTTTAAACCTAGAGATATGATTTGTTACTTACAAGTTGGTTATGCATTGATTGTACGAAAAACGCATTGGTAACTCGATGTTATAAAATCGCACTCTTGTGTGTAATTCAATGAGTAGTAGAACAAACATATGAGTCGAAGTTTATCTGTTCCTTCTTGGATTAGAAGCTGATATCTGGGCCCCTCGATGATTTTGTTTTGACCTATGTACCGGGCCCGGTCAGAACTAAATTGATGTGTTCAATAAAGTTCTTTGTCAAACAAATCGGAAATCGGGAAACAAACTGTTGGACAATAAGTAAGACATTGTTCCATGTATTTGTCCGACTGATATCTAGAACAGAGGATTATATGATCACTTATCTTAAATGGCGTACCATCATCTTCTCAGTTTCGAGAAACCTTGAAAAGAGCTACGATTGCCGATCGGTTCCTGAAGTCATACTTGCAGTAATAGTTATTAGACTTATCCAAGTGGGAGATTGTTGGATAAGGTGTCTAAGTCCATAACTATTTCTGGTATGTACTTGACCCGACCCGGCATGGTCCATTTGGGTTGCATGGCACCATGCAATTGGATAGACTAATTGAGAGTAACAACACTTGGAGATTATTAATATATTATAAGTTCTAATATATTAATAATATTATTTGATTAGTTTGATCAAGAATTAATTTAGAATTAATTAAGTGATCAAAAGATAACTAATTAAATATATGGGTTGATTATGTAAATCATCCATATCTTGTATAGTGGGCTAAAAGACTCCATGGACTATCAAGTTGGGTTCCACCCATAGGATGCTCCATGGATGCTCCATGGGAGTTACAAACCCATGGGTCATGGAAATGAAGAGTCATGACACATTAGGGTTTAACCCTAGATGTGTCAACACTATATAAGTAACATGTTCTCCACCCAAAATCGGCTACACTAAGAAATAAGAGGGCTTGGCCGATTTTGAAGAAGTGTGTGTTTTCTCATAAGTTCTTCCAAGAGCATTTGGTGTTGTGTGAAGCATTTGAGGCATCACACTTGGGGTGCTAGGCTCACAAGGTTTCAAGGAACACAAACAACAACAAGGTAAGTTATTCTATCTATACTTTATGTTAAAATTGTTCCCCATGTATGCTAGATAGGAATATAACCTTGGAATTCAACTTTGCATGACAATTAGACAAACATAGATCCAAGGTTATTAGGGTTGCATGTACACTTAGGAAGTGTTAGAATGCTCAAAACCCATCAGTTATAAAGGGTATGTCCATGTGTGACATGATGAAATAGACAAAAACTATGTAGTCGAAGTTTATTCGTTCCTTCTGCCTTAATAGGAGAAGCGATATCTATGGGCCCCTCGATGATTTGGTGCTGACATCTAAAATGCTTGGCCGAGCCCTGACTGGAATTGATGTGTTCAATTTAGTAGTCAGATGCATTCGTCACAAATCTATATCGGGAAACATAATCTTGAATTCTTGAGATTGACCATTATCCATGTCTCGAATTCATACAGATATCATAGGACGAAGGGATAGTTGATCACTTATCTAAGGGTTGAATCTTGATTAGATCAAGAGTTTGGTAGGTGCATTGGATGGCTAACTCTCTGTTGATTATTGGAGAAATATTAGTCCTCGTATAGTTGATGACTTGTCCAAGTGGGAGATTGTTGGAATAGTGTCCAAGGTCATTAACTATTGGTCATATTTCTAATAATAGCAGGGTCCTTTTGGGTTGCCCTCAAGACCTAAATTGAGTAGAATAAATAAAGGAGAAATTGGTTTATTAATTATTATGGTTAATAATTAATTAGAAACTAATTGAAAATATATTTTGGAAATATATATTGGGAATTAATTAATAGTTTAATTAATTAAAGGGGTTGAATGTTCATTAATCGATAGTTGGTTAATCAGGAATGTTACAGAACCTTATGGAATTAGGGTTGGATGAAAATCACTCCATCCCACATGGGGAAGGAGTGAAATTTCGTGGTTAGGCCTCTATCCCACATGGGAAGGAGTACTAAACCCTAGGAGGCATCCAAGGCTATAAATAAGGCCTTAGGGATTTCATTCCTCCTTGCACCTTGGCTTGAAGTATTCACCAACCCTTCTTCCTCCCCTTCTTAGGGACGATTTCTAACCCCTTTGGGTTTGTGAAATTGACCCTTCTCCTAGTTCTTTTTATTCCACTCTTTGGTGTCATTGGGTGTGATACCATTAGAGGGATTCTGGTTTGGGTCCTTTCATCCAAGCAACTTCATGGAGGTTCAAGATCTCAACCATGGAGATCAAGGGCTACATAAGAGGTATGTTTTCTTACTTATGTTTTATGTTTTCTAGGGTTGATGTAATTAGCATGAAGCCATAGATCCATAAGATGCATGTACACTTAGGTATATCGTTGTTTTGATTTTTCCGCTGCCTAGTTTTAGAGTGTATTTGATGCATAGAAAACCCAACAGATAACCTATGCGATTCAGCTTCTAATCACGGTTGACAAAGTAAAATACAAACTCTGGTTGACATCTTCACTTCGGTAGTTCAGTAACACAAAATATTCTCTGGTAGTGGATTCTCCTACGGTATGACTATCATCATGAGGTTGTGGTTCCTTAGTTGAAAGATGGTCACATTTTGTTTCAACATACAAAAATAGTCATTTTCCATAATTAGGTTGTAGAAAATAGCAAAAAAAAAATCAAATTCCAAAAATAGTCGTCAAAATTACAGATGGATTAAGCCCATCTATGATTTCCCTCAACCATATGCTAACGTTCAAGTCGCTAAAGCACGAGTACGCTTTAGGATTTGTATGTTCGCAGATGGACCGAGTCTATCTGCGATTTCGCTAACCCATCTGTGATTTCCCCTTTTTGAGGGTATAAAAAATTAATTTTTTTCTTTTATTTTTCAAACTTTTCCTTGGAGAATTCTCTCTCTAGAGCCAATATGGATGACTTCATGAACAATCTCGACAAACTTTTTCACAACTTCCCACTTCCCACCGATTACACCGCAAATCAAATATTCATTCATTTTATTAGAGCGATTTTAGACAAATTTCCCGAAGAAATACTCTCTTCGTCCCAAAATTATTGTCCACGTTTTACTTTTTAAGTCTTTCCATGTGAACTTTGACAATAAATAACTTTATTTGTGTTATATAATTTTTGATGAAACTTATAACAATGAAAATACATTAAAAAACAATCTATTCATATATCTTGCATAAAAAATTATATAATAAAAAGTAAATTATTTAAAGTTAAAGTTGAACAAAAGAGAGTTAAAAAGTCAAATATGGATAATAATTTTGGGACGGAAGGAGTAACAACTCAAGTGATAATTTTTCGCAAAACTTTATATAGAATATGATTGTTTCGTAGTCAAGCATTCAATTTCGTAATCAAAATCAAAATTGAAAAAAAAATAAATAAATAAAATTGTGCAAAATCGCGGATCGATTGCAGAGAAAATCGCAGATGAACTAAGTTTATCTGTGATTTTAGTGTGAGTGTGGGAGTATTTATATCGGAAAAAAAAACTCATCTTCAAAATTTCAACTCGTAATGCGCGTTCACGCTTCACCGACTTGTACGTTCGCAGACGGTTAGGGAAAATCGCAGATGGGCTTAATCCATCTACGATTTTGATGGCTATTTTTGTAATTTGTGTGTGTATTTTTTTTTGCCTATTTTCTACAAAGTAAATGAGGAAAAATGACTTTTATATATATATATATATATATATATATATATATATATATATATATATATATATATATATATATATTCCTCAGTTTTTTAGTAAAAAATTTCATTTTTTACAGTATATGATCAAAAAATTAAAATTGTTAGAATATTACACATTACTTTATAAATATTCAAATAGATGTGTTATAATATTATAATATTTAATTAAAATTTTCAGAATAATCTAATAACCTACTAGATTTAGTATAATATTCTATATATACTTTACTAAAATATTATATATGGAAGACCTTTTTTTGTTTTTTTTTATGATTTTGTAATTTTTTTTATAAAAGAATTGCGAAAATAATTAATATTTTACTTCTTTTTTTAAATTTCAATTTATTTTGCATTTTGGAATATTTTACTTATATTTTTTTATCTTAAAAATGAGTGATTAGGATTTGGTCCCCATTAATCATAAAAAACCCATGTTCCCAAATTAACCTTATATATATATATATATATATATATATATATATATATATATATATATATATATATATATATATATATATATATATATATATATATATATATATATACACTTGTCGAATGCTCGCACGTTGCGCGGAAAACACTTATATAGTTGAAGTCTTTACAAATATATGTTTTTTAAAATATAACAATAATGTTATTGTTAAATTTGATATAATAATTCGTATACTAAATTGATATAATATATTGAATATTTTTAATTATATGATAATATATATATATATATATATATATATATATATATATATATATATATATTTGTATTATCTTAATAGTTTGAATGACTTCTACCCGCGAATTACATGTGAATAAAAATAAATATAATATATGGTTTAATGTTATTTGTAGTTGTTATTATTGTTAATTAATTTTTTAAAATTTATTTGCTTAACGTTTTAATTTCTATCATTATAACTATTTAAAATATCAAACATTGTTTTTTTATTTTAAATGTAACAATATAATCATTTATATAGAGTTAGTTTTAACTATTATTATTGTAAGTTATTTTAAGCTACTTATTTAAAAACTTTTAACGATTATAAAAATATATTTGAGAAATATTTTAGTTAAATTGAGATTACAATTTAGTTTTTGCACTTATCACTACAATTTATTACTTTTAACTATTTACAAAATATTTTTTTGGTTTTCTTAACTGGAAATGAAATTTATATTTAAGTTGACACTGTAATGTTAGATTTAAATTAACAATTTAAGTATCTTTGTCCAGACTGTACAAAAGTTGTAGCTAAAAAATGATGATGGTTTACATACAACAACATTTTAAATCTAATAAATTAAGTATAATATGTCAAAAGTTAAAGACATAACTTTATAAGTAGAAGAAAATATATTATTTTAAAATTGAAGATTAGTTTATTTATGATTACACTTTAGGTTTGGTATTTATTTAACCTTATTAATCAACTTATAATCATTATTAGAAAGACACTACAATTTATCAGTTTTAAATATTTACAAAATATGTTTTGGGTTGTTTAAGGTAAACATAAATTTATATTTAAGTTGAACTTGTAATGTTATATTTAAATTAATAATTTAAGTATTTTATATAAATTGTTCCAAAATTGTATCTTTAAAATCATAATAGTTTCCATCCAACAATATATCAACACTAAGAAATTAAGTATAATATGTTAAAAGTTAAAAAACATAAATTTATAAGTAGAAGTAAAGATATTATTTTACTACTGAAATTTAGATGATATATAATTACACTTTAGGTTTGATATTTATTTAGTCTTACTAACAAATTATAATTCTTATTAGAAAGAAATTAAAAAGTCATGAGAGTTTCAAATGAATGTGGTGAATTGAAAAATGCATGGGAGTTTCAAATGCATGAGTTTCAAGCAAAAATGCTAGCTTTATAAGATATATATATATATATATATATATATATATATATATATATATATATATATATATATATATATATATAAAATAAGAAGGAAAATTTTGCTAAGAAGGTAAGAAATTTTTTTTCTACATAATTTTTTAACAAATATACAAAATGAATCATTAGATGATTCAAGAGTAAGATGATTCACAAGAAAAAATTCACAAAAGAACATCTCCATGATTCATTTTTAAGTAAATTAAGAAAAAATTCACTTTTATGACAATTTTAGTGAATAACAACGAAATCATTGTATAAATGAATTATCGGTGTGTTCTTTTGAGATTTTTTTTGGTGAATCATGTTATTTTTGATTTATCTAGTGATTCATTTCTTTTGTTCGTCAAAAAAATATGTAGAAAAAAACTTCTTACCTTCTTACCAATATATATATATATATATATATATATATATATATATATATATATATATATATATATATATATATATATATATATATATGTTGTAAAAATCTCGATTAGGTCCCGATTAATCTCCGATTAATCCCTAGACGCTACTTGACCGATTAGAGAGCACCTACCAATTAATCCATGCATACAAAATGACTGAAACAGTAGAACCCAATGAAATTTTAACACTTTGAAGAAGTTAGATGTCAATAGAAACTATTTGAGGTATGATTAGTGTTGTATTTATCATATTAACCTATTTTGTTACGATATTAGTGGTATTTATGAACTTTTATATGATATTAGTCATATTTAATTTTTTAAAATATAATAAATTAGCAATTAATGGTCCCCGATTAATCCCCAATTAATCTCCGCCTAGCCGATTAATCCTTTGATCCCAGTCCACTGACTAGCTAACGTCGAGCGGTTTTACAAAGTTGATATATATATATATATATATATATATATATATATATATATATATATATATATATATATATATATATATATATATATATATATATTCTATGGAAAATGAATAATTAGAGCATTATGTTAAGAACCAATAACCAATTAACACATGTCAAATTCTTTATGCATAGATAATGTAATCTAGAATTTATTTAAATTGCAAAAATATTCTTTATTGTTTGGTTAAAATTATACATTTAGTCCTTAAACATTTCAAATATGGAAATGATATCATTTTTTTTATATATATTTACCATTTATAAAGTTTAACCGTTTATTGGCATTGAAATTCAAATTGACAAAGAATACTTTCTGTAAATCATTACTAGGAAATTGAAATAATCATTTATTACTTATTAAAAATAAAACTCCAACCAATCTATATTCCAAGGACTTCATTCTTCCACTCACCTCGAGATATGCTGACTTCAACGTTAGACTTTAATTGCATGGCTTTTTTTTGGAAAATGACGGTTACCTTGGTCGTATACTATATTTTTTGGGTGA
This sequence comes from Lactuca saligna, assembly GCF_052625555.1. Taxonomy (NCBI): domain Eukaryota; kingdom Viridiplantae; phylum Streptophyta; class Magnoliopsida; order Asterales; family Asteraceae; genus Lactuca; species Lactuca saligna. The sequence continues at coordinate 35,947,677 of NC_136419.1, read as the reverse complement.
TGTTAATAAGACACCCCTTAGACACCCTATAATCATTTTTATAAAAAGTCAATCTATAATCAACTTCTTGTAATTATCTTTTTCGGAAAACAATGCAATTTCAACCGATAAAAACATTTCAAACATTAATTAGGGTTGTCTAAATGGTTGTAAATTTTATACATTTGGATTTTGGTTAATAGGCACTAAAGTAAATTTAATCGTTTAGCTAAAGTTAATATATTAATTTGGTTAGAATTAAAGTGCATTAGGAATGTTTTTTGTTCGCTGATTCCATATCATCCAATCCAATGACGACTAAACCGTACGTGTTAGATAGGCAGTTTGTTTTAATCGGAAGTTAATGTAGAACTAGTGTAGCTACCCATGCTTTGCATGGGTTAGTATATTCCAGTTTTTGCTATCCTATTTCTATATGGTAATGTAAGTTGACGTATACAAAATTTTGTTGGTACATTAAAAGCATTTGGAAGTAAATTACTAACAATGGAGCATCACAAAAACCATTTAGCATATGGAAAGCATTGGAAAAAAAAAGACATGAATGAGCTTCTGTTCTTATGTCTCCTCCCGTGTGGCTTCCTGCATCTCTTCATACATTTTATTTTTGTTTTTGGTGAGTAGGATTGACATACGGATGCACCTCTAAGCGTCTTAAATCTTCACTCGGTGAAGTCGATAGACCAATATGCTGTTATCATCTCTGCTTAGCCAAATACAGAAAAACACTAAGAACATAAAATCTTTAAAAAAAATGGTTGTTATTCCTTCCAAATCCCATCAAAATCAATATCATTATGCATTTCCACTGGTCTCAATGCCTTACATGATTGTACACATGTAATGTGTACAATAAGTTTAGGTATGTTGTTATTATAGGTAATAAAACAATTAAGTTTATAGAACATTAGATTTTATTATCAGTAAAAAAAGAATTTATATTGACCATATTTGGTATTTCCATATATAGATATAATGTGTAGAATGTAGAAGTATTGATGTTGTGTAGAAGTGTTGATGTTTCTTACCAGTACAAACTGTCGGTTGTTTGTTGGTAACCCGTACAACACATAGGCTTGATAATATGGATTTGTGAGTTGGTGAATGGCAGACACCAGAAGATGCAAAACAGGAAAAGATTCATTTTACTGTAGGATAAATGTAAGATATAGTAAACATGTTCCTAAACCATGACAATATTTAATATCAAACTGATTAAATAGTAAGGTTATGACATATAAGGAGATTACATGGGTTGAGTGTACAGAAAGCTTTGGATGAACCCAAAATCCTAGAGACAGATCCTGCACACAAAATACCATCAATATTATAACTAACTTCCTAAAAGAGGCGTCGAGTGACACTGACTTGTGTACGAAAGTCAACTACACATTCGACTGGATGAACATGGTTATCATATATAACATTTCCCCACTTATTTACCTGTTTTTAGTAAAAAAAAAAAAAAATAGGACTTTATGAGGGTAAATTTGTAGAAAATTATGTTCTTCTATTGAGTAAAAAAGAAACTGTCGATATAGATTTTCAAACTAAGTAATAAAAACATCTAAGATGACAAGAGTCTTTTGTAGGGTTAAGTTAACCATGGATCAATGTCAAAAGTCAAAACTATAAGTTATCGTCTTAATAGTCATTCCATATTAATAAAAAAAATGCCAAATTTTCAGATGTCAACTACATGGAAAACATGTGTTCTGGTGGGGAGGTGGAAGTGTTGATTGTCTACCCGTGGGTAGATGGAGTGGAGCTGCAGATGCGGTGCTGGGAGGCTGTAGAAGCTCTTCTTCCAGCTCAACACCTTCTAATTCTTCAATTTCAGCCTCCAACTTATCATATATATATATATATATATATATATATATATATATATATATATATATATATATAATCAAGATTTTTTTTTTCAAAATTATATAATACCTTATCATATGAATCAAGAAAATCATTTCTCCTCAATCACAAATTACTAATTCACAGATCTGGTGAGGTTACATTGACCATATGTGCAAGCAATGATGTAAGAGACCAAAAATCTCTATTTGACATTTTAACAAACACTTGGTGGGCATAATTCAATTGAGGTTTTACTAAGCTTTAGAAAGGAGAATCAATAAACCAACGAAATCAAATAAGAAAAAAAAGGTCTGATGCTTCTTTAGCAGTCGAAGAACAAATTTTTTAGCTATTTATTGCTCCCTCCTATCATTGTTTTAACAATCATACAACATTTTTACTCTAAATAAAAACACACACACACACACATAAAAACGTATACATAACTGTACTGAAAAAGCTTGCCTGTAGGTTTGAGAAAGTGTAGGGCAAATTGGCAACGAAAATGCAATATCCGTTCTCCTGTTCTCCTTCTGTGGCTCTTGAAAAAAACAATTTTATTGGTGACAACGAATTAAGCAGAAGCCACACCCTCCGTCAAAGGCAAACAAATATAGGTGATGTGGTGGTGCGTGTAATTGTAGCTTCTGCGGGTTCTGTTGCACGTATGGTGATGTTCTGGTCCACTAACTATAGAGATAAAAGGAAACAGAAGGTGAGAAGTAAAGGAGATCGGTGGATATCTCACTGTAATTAGAGAATAAGTCTGAGTTTTGGACGGAGATCGATGCAAATATGAATAAAAAATAGAGTAAATTACACGAATGGTCCCTATGGTTTGGGGTAATTTGCGTGTTTGGTCCCTAACTTATTTTTTTAACTCGGAAGGTCCCTACTGTTTGTTTTTGTTACGCGCTTGGTCCCTAATGTTTGTTTTTGTTACACGCTTGGTCCCTGTCTTACCCAAAACGTCTATTATTTAAATAGAAAAAATGATGGAGCAGGTAAGATAAGGTGAAAAGGGTGGGATTGGGGGTGTGTTTATTTAAATAGATTAACAAATCAAGGGTAAAATAGTCTTTTTATGTATGACAGGGACCAAGCGTGTAACAAAAATAAACAATAGGGACCTTCCGAATTAAAAATATAAATTAGGGACTAAATGCGCAAATTACCCTAAACCATAGGGACCATTCGTGTAATTTACTCTAAAAAATAAAGCGGTGTCACCATCCTGTAGTGGTGGTTTGACGGTGGTGCTCTTCGAATGGCAGCTACGGCGAGCACATAAGCAAACCCTAGAAAATTAGAAATAAAAATTGTGGAGCACATCTAAATATCAAGGAAGCGATGGGTGATTCACGTTTTGAGAGGGTTTTAGAAGAGCGATGGTCAATCTTCACTAAATTAAAGCGGTGAAGAAGAGGATCGCAGTAGCTGTGGACTAACAAACCCAGGTATACTTAAGGTAACCCATGAACAGTATCTTGGGTAAGATACTGTTCCTAAGAATGTTGAGCTTTAATTAGTATATTAATTACTTTTTTTTACAAAGCATGTAATTTTAATAAAATTAGATGGACTATTTTTGTAAATTGATACCGAATTATGTATGCCTTAAAATTTATTTTCCATATAACCTTTTCATATATATATATATATATATATATATATATATATATATATATATATATATATATATATATATATATATATATATATATATATATGAATGAGTTTATATATATATATATATATATATATATATATATATATATATATATATATATATATATATATATATATATATAGGAATGAGTTTAATGGAAAACAAATAACTAGGGCAACATCTACCGAAACCGATAATCAAATGACACGTGTCTATTTCTTTCTTCACAAGTAATGTATTGTGAAAGTTATTGTGGAAGTGATGTGTTGTCATGTTTTCATTGGTTCAAATATGTGTTGCCCTAATCATTCATTTTCCATATAACTCTTCCCTATATATATATATATATATATATATATATATATATATATATATATATATATATATATATATATATATATATATATATATATATATATATGGGAAAAGTGAATATACCCTTAAGGGTATATAAGCTTACATACCCAAATTCACCATACTACGTCGTTTTGTATCATATAATACATTATAATTGTCCAGTGTTCTTATAATTTAACTTCTAAATTGATTAATTCCATTAATTTTTATAAATTACACATTTATCTTCGTCTTACTTAATTTTCATTTTCAACTACAATAAATATAACCTAATAGGTGTTCGACAAAAAGATGTGACATAAGAGAAAGATAATAGTGAAATTTCGAAAATCTTGAAATTAAATAAAGTTAGGGGTTGAAGTTTAAAAATATTATAATGACCCTAAGCTTATATACCCTTAAGGTATATTCACTTTTCCCTATATATATATATATATATATATATATATATATATATATATATATATATACATATATATATATATATATACATATATACATACATATATATATATATATATATATATATATATATATATATATATATAAAGAAGAATTAAAAATGAAGAGTTATTGATTGAATATGAAATATATATTAATACATGGTTAATCGACAATTAATTTCTTTTCGACAAACAGCGAATAGTTTCTAAAAGGTAAACTCATGCAATGTTAAAAGTGTTTTTCTCTTTTTGTGTTTTTCTCTTTTTTTATTAGAAGTGTAAATAGTCCATATCTTTTTTATCAATATTAGGCCTAGACATTAAAAATTTGGGCTATGGCCCGTCCTGTGCTTTTCCAATAGTCTGAATCAAACAAAAAATCATATCGTCATTATTGTTCGTCCCTACCCTAGTGCCTCGTCTAAAATCTGAACCAAAGTACCAAACACTCCTTAATCGTTGTTGTGGCCTGCATCACTGCGTGCTGTCATACTGTTGCCTGTGTTGCTGATCAGAAGATCAGTGATCAGTCCACTCTGTCTCTTGCCTTATTCTCCAAGTCTAAGTCTAAACTCTAAAGTCTTGCTGGTCGCTGGAAGCCTAGAACCAATTGATCAATGTGAATATTGAATTGTGAAGTGAAGTCTGGAAAAAAAACAATCATAATTACTTAATCAGTTTTTTTTTTTTTTTTTCACAATGGGGGATATGAACCTACAATTACAAAGACTAATTTAACGATACAAAAAATAACTATCTTATATTATTATATATTAATTGGGGCTACTGTATTTGATAATAAACTATAAAGGTCTAGGTTCATTATGTGACACTATAACTAAATTCTTTGCTATCACATAATACTCTTTTTGAGTGTTGGTAAATTGGTATGAATATGATGAAACTTGTTGACGTTTGCAAGAAACATAAGGTTATATTTGGATACATAAAATACTATAGAATGTAACATATTTAGTGAGATCATTATTTGTTAATTTAATTATTTAAATACAATAATGATGAAGATGAATATCATTAATTGACCATTATTTGAATATGTAGTATTTATGAAATTCCTACATGAATAATTATAAAAAGGATAGAGCAAAGTAATGATATTTAACCTCTATAAAAAAAACTTATAATAAAAAGTCAATTCGTGTGTCTAGATGTTTCTGCATTATCTTACACACAAGCTGTTAGATTTTTGCAAAATTTTGCAAAAATATCAAATAAGATTTGTATAAATAAGATTTTTTTTTGCAGAATTTGGGTTGTTGGTTTATGAGCTTATGATTTCACTTTTGACTTTTACAGATACAATCATATAAATCTCACAATTTCATGGGAAAAATGAAAACCATTGATTCTTTTTTCAAAAGAAAGAATGATGATGAAGAAACTCATAATGATAATCAACAGAGTAAACGTTACAAAGCTTCAACAAGTGAGTCGCAACCGCAAGAACATGAAAATCAACAAGAGAATGATATTGATGAAGCTACACAAGCAAATCCTAATGAAGTGGATCTTAAGCATCTAGAAAGAGATCCCGCTAAACGAAAAGAAATGTGGGAATATCCAGTTAATTTAAGGGAACAAGTAAGACGAGCTTATATGATTTTAGGACCTTTCCAAATACGTCTTCAAGAATATCATGCTAAAGGTTCAAAGAAACATCCTCGTATATTCCAATATTCTTGGTTCAACATTTTCCCTAATTAGTTAGAGTATTCTCCAACAACACATGCTTCTTATTGTTTTATTTGTTATATATTTAATGATAAACCAAGTGTGTGCCATGGTTATGATGCATTTACTGTTAAAGGATTTGACAATTGGAAAAAAGTTAATGATGGGAAAAATTGTGCATTCTTGAAGCACATTGGTTGTTCACAACATAGAAATGTTGTTACATTTGCTGAAAACTTGATGAACCAAGCAACACACATTGAAAATATTATAGTGAAGCAAAATGAAGCACAAATATTGAAGAACCAGTTACGATTAAAAGCTTCAATTGACACAGTTCGTTGGTTGACATTCCAAGCTTGTGCTTTACGAGGACATGATGAATCGCCTAATTCCAAAATCGAGGTAATTTTCTTCAACTACTAAAACTTCTAGCATCTTATAATGAAGAAGTTGCAAATGTTATATTAGAGAATGCTCCTTATAATTCAAAGTATACTTCTTGAGATATTCAATAAATGTTTGTAAATTTTATACATTTGGATTTTGGTTAATAGGCACTAAAGTAAATTTAATCGTTTAGCTAGAGTTAATATATTAATTTGGTTAGAATTAAAGTGCGTTAGGAATGTTTTTTGTTCGCTGATTTCATATCATCCAATCCAATGACGACTAAACCGTACGTGTTAGATAGGCAGTTTGTTTTAATTGGATGTTAATGTAGAATTAATTTTTTTACAAAGAATGTAATTTTAATAAAATTAGATGGACTATTTTTGTAAATTGATACCGAATTATGTATGCCCTAATATTTATTTTTCATATAACCTTTCCATATATATATATATATATATATATATATATATATATATATATATATATATATATATAGGAATGAGTTCTATGGAAAACAAATAACTAGGGCAACATCTACCGAAACCAATAATCAAATGACACGTGTCTATTTCTTTCTTCACAAGTAATGTATTGTGGAAGTTATTGTGGAAGTGATGTGTTGTCATGTTTTCATTGGTTCAAATATGTGTTGCCTAATCATTCATTTTCCATATAACTCTTCCCTATATATATATATATATATATATATATATATATATATATATATATATATATATATATATATGGGAAAAGTGAATATACCCTTAAGGGTATATAAGCTTACGTACCCAAACTCACCATACTACGTCATTTTGTATCATATAATACATTATAATTGTCCAGTGTTCTTATAATTTAACTTCTAAATTGATTAATTCCATTAATTTTTATAAATTACACATTTATCTTCGTCTTACTTAATTTTCATTTTCAACTACAATAAATATAACCTAATAGGTGTTCGACAAAAAGATGTGACATAAGAGAAAGATAATAGTGAAATTTCGAAAATCTTGAAATTAAATAAAGTTAGGGGTTGAAGTTTAAAAATATTATAATGAATCTATCAAACAAAACGACCTATTATGGTGTGTTTGGGTACCTAAGCTTATATACCCTTAAGGGTATATTCACTTTTCCATATATATATATATATATATATATATATATATATATATATATATATATATATATATATATATATATATATATATATATATATATATAAAGAAGAATTAAAAATGAAGAGTTATTGATTGAATATGGAATATATATTAATACATGGTTAATCGACAATTAATTTCTTTTCGACAAACAGCGAATAGTTTCTAAAAGGTAAACTCATGCAATGTTAAAAGTGTTTTTCTCTTTTTGTGTGAGATAGGGAAGGGGTTGTTAGGGAACAGGGGCGAAGTATATTAAGGGCCAGGAGGGGTTGTGGCCCCCCGTGATTTTTTTATTAGAAGTGTAAATAGTTCATATCTTTTTTATCAATATTAGGCCTAGACATTAAAAATTTGGGCTATGGCCCCTCCTGTGCTTTTCCAATAGTCCGAATCAAACAAAAAATCATATCGTCATTATTGTTCGTCCCTACCCTAGTGCCTCGTCTGGAATCTGAACCAAAGTACCAAACACTCCTTAATCGTTGTTGTGGCCTGCATCACTGCGTGCTGTCATACTGTTGCCTGTGTTGCTGATCAGAAGATCAGTGATCAGTCCACTCTGTCTCCTGCCTTATTCTCCAAGTCTAAGTCTAAACTCTAAAGTCTTGCTGGTCGCTGGAAGCCTGTAATCAATTGATCAATGTGAATATTGAATTGTGAAGTGAAGTCTGGAAAAAAAACAATCATAATTACTTAATCAGTTTTTTTTTTTTTTTTTTTTTTTTTTTTTTTTTTCACAATGGGGGATATGAACCTACAATTACAAAGACTAATTTAACGATACAAAAAATAACTATCTTATATTATTATATATTAATTGGGGCCACTGTATTTGATAATAAACTATAAAGGTCTAGGTTCATTATGTGACACTATAACTAAATTCTTTGCTATCACATAATACTCTTTTTGAGTGTTGGTAAATTGGTATGAATATGATGAAACCTGTTGACGTTTGCAAAAAACATAAGGTTATATTTGGTTACATAAAATACTATAGAATGTAACATATTTAGTGAGATCATTATTTGTTAATTTAATTATTTAAATACAATAATGATGAAGATGAATATCATTAAATGACTATTATTTGAATATGTAGTATTTATGAAATTCCTACATGAATAATTATAAAAAGGATAGAGCAAAGTAATGATATTTAACCCCTATAGAAAAAACTTATAATAAAAAGTCAATTCGTGTGTCTAGATGTTTCTGCATTATCTTACACACAAGCTGTTAGATTTTTGCAAAATTTTGCAAAAATATCAAATAAGATTTGTATAAATAAGATTTTTTTTTTTTTTGCAGAATTTGGGTTGTTGGTTTATGAGCTTATGATTTCACTTTTGACTTTTACAGATACAATCATATAAATCTCACAATTTCATGGGAAAAATGAAAACCATTGATTCTTTTTTCAAAAGAAAGAATGATGATGAAGAAACTCATAATGATAATCAACAGAGTAAATGTTACAAAGCTTCAACAAGTGAGTCGCAACCGCAAGAACATGAAAATCAACAAGAGAATGATATTGATGAAGCTACACAAGCAAATCCTAATGAAGTGGATCTTAAGCATCTAGAAAGAGATCCCGCTAAACGAAAACAAATGTGGGAATATCCAGTTAATTTAAGGGAACAAGTAAGACGAGCTTATATGACTTTAGGACCTTTCCAAATACGTCTTCAAGAATATCATGCTAAAGGTTCAAAGAAACATCCTCGTAGATTCCAATATTCTTGGTTCAACATTTTCCCTAGTTGGTTAGAGTATTCTCCAACAACACATGCTTCTTATTGTTTTATTTGTTATATATTTAATGATAAACCAAGTGTGTGCCATGGTTATGATGCATTTACTGTTAAAGGATTTGACAATTGGAAAAAAGTTAATGATGGGAAAAATTGTGCATTCTTGAAGCACATTGGTTGTTCACAACATAGAAATGCTGTTACATTTGCTGAAAACCTGATGAACCAAGCAACACACATTGAAAATATTATAGTGAAGCAAAATGAAGCACAAATATTGAAGAACCAGTTACGATTAAAAGCTTCAATTGACACAGTTCGTTGGTTGACATTCCAAGCTTGTGCTTTACGAGGACATGATGAATCGCCTAATTCCAAAAATCGAGGTAATTTTCTTCAACTACTAAAACTTCTAGCATCTTATAATGATGAAGTTGCAAATGTTATATTAGAGAATGCTCTTTATAATTCAAAGTATACTTCTGGAGATATTCAAAAAGAAATTCTTAGTATTATTGCAAATAAAGTTCGGAAGCATATTCGTAATGAAGTCAGGGATTCATACTTTTGTGTCATGGTTGATGAGTCACGAGACGAGTCTAAAAAAGAGCAAATGGCCATAGTTTTGAGATTTGTTGATGCAGAAGGGATCATACGGGAAAGGTTCTTAGATTTGGTTCATGTTAGGGATACCTTATCATTAACCTTGAAAACAAATATGTGGAAACAACTTTTGCACTATCAGTTTGATGTTAGCAAAATCCGTGGCCAAGGTTGTGATGGTGCTAGTAATGTGGAATGGAATGGATTACAGGCACTTGTTCTTAAGGATTGTCCTTATGCGTATTATGTTCACTGCTTCGCTCACAGATTACAACTAACACTGGTGGCTGCTTCAAGGGAACTTATTCCTATACACCAATTTTTTACAAACTTAATTTTTACAATTAATGTAGTTTGTGCTTCCAGTAAGCGTCATGATGAGTTACAAAAGGCAAAGGCAACTGAGATTGAACATTTATTAGAACTTGGTGAAATTGAATCAGGTAAAGGATCGAATCAAGTTGGGACATTAAGAAGAGCTGGTGATACACGTTGGGGTTCTCATTTTCGTTCTGTTTGCAGTTTGCTTAACATGTTTGATTGTACACGTGTTGTTCTCAAGGGAATAATTGATGATGTATCTACTACTTATTCTCAACGCGGAGATGCTGATGCAGCTTACTGTTACCTGAAATCATTTGAGTTTGTGTTTATTCTTCACTTGATGAAAGAAGTAATGGAAAAACTGATATACTTTCTCAAGCTCTACAAAAGAAATCCCAAGATATTCTTAATGCCATGGAGTTAGTTTCAGCAACAAAGGAGAGTCTAAATGATTTCTGGAACAACGGATGTGATTCTTTACTTGAACAAGTAAAGATTTTTTGTGAGAAACATCAAGTAGATGTGCCGGATATGTAAGCTCCATATACTTCTACTAGATATCGGCCTCGAAAAAACGATAATCAGTTTACTTTTGAACATTTTTATCGAGTAGATTTGTTTACATCCACATTGGACAAACAGTTACATAAGTTGAATAGTAGATTCAATGATCAGGCGATAGAGTTGTTAAGTCTTAGTTCTACTTTAGTTTCAAAAGAACACCCTAAAGTGATTAACATTGATCAGATTTGTCTTCTTGTTGAGAAGTATTATCCTGAAGATTTTACAGAGCAAGAGAGAATTCAATTACGATATCATTTGGATATTTTTAATATCGATATGACAAAGAATCACAGGCTATGTCGTGTATCAACTATTTTTTTGGAAAGGGAACTTCCCTAACGAGGGTTTCCAGGCCAGCTTTCGCGTACCGACTAATCCCCCGCTGCAAACATAAAGCTTTGCTTCATGCCCTGGAGTCACTGCAGGCGAACCTCCATGGCCACAAGGGCTGAGTGGTGCTAGGATTTGAACATGGGTCAATAGGTGTATCAACTATTGCTGACCTATGCAAGGGTTTTGTGGAAACTCAGAAACGTGAGACGTATTATTTGCTTGATAGAGTGGTCCGGTTAATTTTGACACTTCCAGTTTCTACCGCAACAACAGAGAGGCGATTTTCAGCAATGAAAATATTCAAGAACCGCATTCGCAATAAGATGTCAGATGACTTTCTCGCAAACAACTTGGTGGTTTACATAGAAAGAGAGCTCAAGCTCCGCCCCTGTTAGGGAAGTGGATATTCTATGGAGGACCATTAGTTTCCTTTCAACGAAAAATGAATATTTTCCATTATGTAAATCCTTACCGTAATTAATTTCATTTTACTCAGATGCCGTATAACAAAAAAAACAGGAAGACATTCATAAATATCATTTATCTTTAAAATATATTTATTATATTTATATCGTTTATCTTTAAAATATATTCATATCCAACTAAATTATCGGCTATATAATTTCTTAGGGTCTATACAACCACCCTTGTAGATTGCAATCGTTTGACAATCTAAAAGGATCTCATTGCAATTTTTATGTATTTGTATTTCGTATAAATCGAATCGTGTCACCTTTGTTCAGGTCACTAATCACTAATCACTAGTCACAAATCATTATTCATTAGTCACTTGATGTAGTTTTCTTATTTTAGGGATGTTATAGATTAGTTCAATTTTACACATTGTCTAGAGAGGAAAATTTAAATATCTTTATAGTTTATTTATATCATTGCAATACACCATAAACCATAAAGAGGTCCTCCATATCTTTTTGTCTAAATCTACATTATCTACAACCTTCTCTTAGTTAGAGTTCCATGAACATTGTTCTCCATATCACTATGAAATCAATGGAAATTGTTCTTCATATCGCTATCTAATGAATAAGCCTAAAGCATTGGATTCTCGGCTTTAGAATGTGGTATCTTTCCCTTGATTAAACAACTAGTATGCCTAAATCAAACCCAAGAAGGAATCCAATCCTTTTAGTGAAATTCAATTCTAACATTTTTTTTAAATTTTTTTGTAGCATACTATAAATCTATCCTAGATAGACTTCTTTTTTCGGAAGCTATGTTGAGACGGATATCAACCTTTAGCGATCGTATATTTTCTAAAAAACTTTACGATATATTATGTTAAAGAAAGTTATTATAAAGAGCAAAAATTTGATCCTTCATGTAGATTTTCTAAAAACTTTTTAATATCTGTCACAGAAAGTGAGAAATAGAATTTCTTGGGTTTCATGAATCTTGAAACCATGGAGTAAAGTATTTTGTTGAGTGTCTTTAATTGGATTACTTTTTTTTTAAATGTATTTTTGCATCTAAACGTGGGAATTGGTTGGAATATAATTCTAATTCCTATAAAATCCCACAAAATACCGCGAACAAAGGGCAATAAAACTTTAGAAGCGAATGCATTTTATGTCTCATCCGTTAGGCATGGATTCCATTATCTCATTTCATTACTTGGTTTCTCCACTTAAAATATAGTAATTAATTATAACTTGCAATTAAAAAAAGTTCTTGAATCACAAATTATTCCAGTTTAAAATAAATATACATATATTGATAAGCAACCATGCAATATTCACTCACAAATATATCGAATATATTTTTTTTATTGGACAATCACTTACTTTTATTGTTACCATCATGGCCGGTTGAGAAAATAAGCATCCATATCTCCGACCACAGCACAAAGCAAGTCTAAATATGGTGTTGGATCAGGTATATTTGCATTCACCTTCTCGAACTCCATAGTCCAGATAACCAACTTCTTATGGCCCATATCTTCAACATTAATCGTGATGATTAAGGGATTATACACCTCCAACACTCCTCCTTCAATCACCTTGAACACAATTTTGTGTAATTCGTCATCAACTTCTTCAACTATTTCTTTTGCACTTTCCACTTTTCCATCTACGGAAAAAACCATAATTAGTTTTTATATATATATATATATATATATATATATATATATATATATATATATATATATATATATATATATATATATATATATATATATATATATATATATATATATATATATATCACACATAAAACAAATTTTCATGTTGAATTATCATAAATGAAATAGTTTACCATGGATGAAACGCCAGAGAATGACAGATCCAGGCGCACCCCATTGACCAGAAACTAAATCACAAGCTTGAACCTTATCAGGGGCGATGATCGCAGAGTTGTTTGGTTTGTGCTTGTAGATTTCATAGACCAAGTTAATATCACTTTTGATTTCAACTTCACGGACTAACTTACCTATTTTAGCCATCTTTTTTTTCTTGCGAGCCTATATCTAGCTTTGCATTTCCTTTTTATATATGGTTATTTCCAGTTGTGTTTTGGGCATCTTTTATGGGTATTTCCACTTGTAGTTGTGCATCTTCAAACTTTGCATTTCATGGGAATTTTAATGGAACATTATTATACCACTTGTAGTTGTGCATCACCGATAATGCATGAAGGACTGGACCAGCCCTCAGATGTGTATATTTCTAAAAGAAATTGGAACCTTTTAGAGTAAAACTATTAAATTCTTATTGTTAAGTCCAATATTTTCCCATAATGAATTAGGCATTACAAATAAGAATAAATACGATGATGATCATAGGCCGATACATACGAATACATGCAAAGGATAGTGGGCCTAACTATACAAATACAAATATATACAAAAATGGTCCCTAAGCGTTACATAAATTGCAAGATTGGTCTGTAATTTTGATATTTTCCCAAAGAATTCCTTACATTTAATTTCTATTTCAGACCTGGTCCGGCTCCACAATCACTCCATTCGGTTATATCCTCACATGTGCAATGTGGTAATGTACATGAGGGTACCTTAGATATACACTTATACAATATAATTAATGCCAGAAGTCTAAAATATACACTTATATAGTATAATTAATGCCAGAAGTCTAAAATATAAACACAACCCATGAATCACTGTTTGCTTGATTGCTAGCCGTGAGCCGTCTCATTTGGTTCTGAACCGGTTAAGACTTCATTATAAGTGTTATGAAGTTTCTCTCTGGTAAGCGACACTACATATAAAATCCGTTTCGTGAATTTGATTCCTGAAGAGTATTCTTGTCCACATGGACAGGTGTTAGCTACGTTTCATGGGAATCCGTGATTGTGATTCATCGAGAGTTTATTCTTGTGAGTTTGATTCTTGTCCGTATCTTCAGTGACATTTTCATTTAAGAGCACCACCAAAATACGAAAACAAAATGATTTAACGCTTTAAAGGTCATGCTGATCAAAACCTTAAAAAGAAAAATAAAAGTCTTAAACCATTCGATAGTTTTGCACATTACATAAACCATTCCGAAGTCTTAAACTTGACTATCAAAAGTGAGTTTTAGTTTCAAAAATCAAGCAAAAGATCAAACAGTCCGATCACACACAAGTAACTGAAATACACCATAACACCATGCTAGTTTACAATATAAATACATATCTTCATAAGCATCAATATTTAGAGTAAATTACGCAAATGGTCCCTATGGTTTAGGGTAATTTGCGCGTTTGGTCCATAACTTATTTTTTTAACTCGGAAGGTCCATACTGTTTGTTTTTGTTACACACTTGGTCCCTGTCTTACCTAAAAAGACTATTTTTTCAATGATTTTTTAATTTATTTAAACAAACACACCCTTAGCCCCACTCCTCTCACCTTACCTTACGCACCCCACCATTTTCCCTATTTAAATAATGGTATTTTTAGGTAAGACAGGGACCAAGTGCGTCACAAAAACAAACAGTAGGGACAAGCGCGTAACAAAAACAAATAATAGGGACCTTCCGAGTTAAAAAAATAAGTTAGGGACCAAACGCGCAAATTATCCCAAACCATAAGGACCATTTGTGTAATTTACTCCAATATAAATACACCAGCAGCTGACATTTATTTATTGGACAATCACTTCCCTTTAACACCAAGCAAGTCGGTGTTGGAGCTGATAATGTCAGCAATAATTATTTACTGAATATATAGGCGACATCATGGTTACTTGAGAAAATGAGAATCCATATTTCCAACTATTCCACAAACCACGTCCATATACGATGTTGGATCCGGTATACTTGGGTTTGCTTTCTCGAACTCTATAGTCCAGATAACAAACTTCTTATCGCCCACATCTTTGGTGGTAAAGATGAAACTAAGGGAATTATACACCTCCAAGATATCTCGAATCACTTTGAAAACAATTTTGTGTAATTCATCATCAATTTCTTCAATGATTTCTTTAGCAGTTTCCTTTTTTTCATCTACAGAAAAACCACAAATAGTTTGTAAATATTTACATGCATAGATGTGTGTGTGTGTCGTGTTGTATCGATCCAACATATAACAAGTTTTTATATTCAATTAGCACGGATGAAGTAGTTTACCATGGTAGTAGTCCCACAGAATGACAGCTCCAGGAACACCCCATTCACCGGAAACTAAATGGCAAGCTTCAATCCTCTCAGGGTCGATGACTGACGTGTCGTGTGGCTTGTGCTTGAAAAGTTCAAAGGCCAGGTGACGATGACATTTGATTTCAACTTCACCTATCTTTCCTGTTACAGCCATCTCTTTTTTCTTTAAGACTACTATGACTAGCTAGATTTCCTCTCTAATGGTGGTACTTGAACAACTAATGCATGAGGCACTTATATAATGGATGTTGCGTGTGTTTTTCTATATGTAACAGTGATTGTATGCTTGTACATCTTCAAGCTATACATGACATGGAAAGTTTAACAAAGAATTATATACAACTACCACTGGGAGACCAATACTAACAGATGGTTATACTATTAAGGACTTTGTCCGGAGAAGGTTTTAGATACCAACACTGAAAAATGCGGCCTTCGTTACACATGAGCATATTCCTTAAATATTAGGTAGGCTTTTAGTAAAAACTATGAAATATTTACTATACTTTTTATCATACTACTATTAGTAGCACCTTTATCTCAGGCCAATGACAAGCACTATTATAATAATGGCACATATTTCAGCCCCATTAAGGACTAGACGAAAGTGCCCTCTGCTTCTTAAACAAAGATAAAATGATTTGAACAATCTTAGACCTTTCAAAACTAAAACGTTGTGAGTTGCTACAGGAAATTTGAATAAGTCATGAAAAATATGAAGATTAAAGGAAAGTACGATTTGATCTGCCATTGTGTGTCGTACAAAACAATAGCGGCAATGGCTTAGTCACGACCTTGTCGCCGCTAAAGATCTTTTGCGGTGATATTTGTCACTACTAATGCTACTATGCTTGTCTTGTAGGAGTTTCAGAGACCTATAAGAAAACGTGAAAAACTAGGAGTTGGTGTTGGGAATGCGGATCAGAGAAATTCATAATAAGTTTAAAAGGTGAAATGGAAGGAATACGTTGGTCTGCCTAAATTACTTAAAGAATTAGGCAGCTTCACATAACGGGCCCCGCCCACACTCATAAAATGGGCCCCGCCCACACTTACAATACGGGCTTTGCCCACAGTTGCAATACGGGCTCCGCCCACACTCACAATACAGTCCCCGCCCAATAAGCATACATATACAAGCACATACAAGTATCACACAAACAATGAGTATATCAACATAATCAACAAGGGTTAGCCTTGGTGCCTTAGACCTACTAAAACCCTATGAGGAAAAGCTCACCTCGAATATAGAATGATAGCTGAACAAATCCCGACTCCAAATATCGACTCTACTCAACCCCTAAACAGAAAAGATTTCCTTAAATACCACTCAAAATGCCCAAAAGCCCGTTATAGGTCAAAGACTAAAGTCAAAGTCATAGTCAATAGCCCGAGTTAACCCAACTCGTCGAGTTTCTCTATTAGTCTGCAAAGTCGGGAAGAAACCGATCCAACTTGTCGAGTTCACCCATAAACTCGCCAAGTTCACCAGAAATCCAACATCTTAATTCATTAAGCCAACCTTATAGAAACTAAGAGCTTCACAACTCAGATCTATAATTGAAATGGCCTCGAGAAGGGTAAAGTTTCCAACTTTACCCCTAAGAACCAACAATATGGGTTCAAAACCCAAGACTAGGCTTAAAAGAGGTAAGGACTTAATCATTAAGCACTAAATCACTAAAAGCATAGCCCCAAACTGCATATCAGGCCCTAAAAGCTGAATGACTACGTAAAGTTTCCAACTTTACACTCATGCATGACTGGGACAGGCTCAAATGCTCAAAAGAGGCTAAAAGAAAGACTTAATGAATGCATGAAGCCCTTAAGACCATAAAGACTACACCATTATACCAAAAGAGCTCATGAAGATCATAGATATGAAAGAATAAACACTTGGGACTTCTACTTCCCCGACAACTCCCATCCATGACTAAAAGCATACTATCTAACCCAATAAGAGATCTAAGAAAATATTAAGCAAGGTTAGAATGTTATACCCAAAATGTGCTGGAAGTGGAGCAGAGGAATCAAGATCTGAAAGCTCCTACTTGAACCACCAACTTACACCAAGCTTCTCTTCCTTCAATGAGCTTTAAACACACCAAAACACACCCATAATGAGCTCACAACACTCAATGAGGTTCTAGGGTTTCGAGATTAGGGTTAAGGGCTATGGAGGTTGGGAATGAGGCCACCACTTGGAACCTAAGGTGTTTAAATAGGGTGCAAAACCCTAAACTTAGGGTTTCTTTCCCAGCTGCCAACTCGTCGAGCTGAGGCACCTTAACTCATTGAGTTGACTAATTAAACTTTGTGGCCAAAACAACTTTGACACGTCGAGTGGAAGCTTCCAACTCAACGAGTCCTCCAAGAAAATGCAAATAAGTTGAAATAAATTCATACCAGACACTACAAGAATATTCAACTGAGGCGACGACGGCTATCCCGACGACAAACGTCGTCGGTACAGGTGCCCTATGCCGACGACAAGTTGTCGCCATAACTTTTGAAACTTTTGACCAATTTCCTTTGACCACTCCATTTGTGCCGACGACAAGTCGTCGCCATAGGTCTGGCGGGAACGACGAAAATGTTGGCGGTAAGTTGAAAATCTATACCGACGACGTGTCGTCGATATAGGTAAAAAAAAGTATTTTCCATTTATTTTTATTCCAAGTGCCAGAAAATGTGAACGACGTAGTTTTGGGATAATCTATGCCGACGACTTGTCGTCAGCACAGGGTTTTTAATATATATATATATATATTTATTTATTTATTTATTTATTTCAGTAATAAGTGAGACGTAGTCGTTTATGTCAACCCTATACTGACGACATGTCGTCGGCATAGGGGTATACCCTAAAACAGATACGTAGCTTTCTTTCATTTGCACACAACGACTTTTCTTTCTCAATTCCTTCCTCCCAAGCACAAAATCGGCTACCCAACGAAAATATCCGGCGATTAAGCCAATCCAAGGTTATTTCTACCCCTAATTTGTTTTTTATTGTGTTTTGGTATTGATTTTTACCCCTAATTTGGGTTTTTTTGGTGTTTAGGAACCGGTGGTGAAGCTCTACCAATCTAGTCACTGCATCACCCTTCCACCGTCTAGTGTTGCCGCCTGTGGCCACCACCAGCCACCACCGGAATATTACTTGCTTCTTTGACTAGCCAAAAAAATGGAATATCACAAGGTTAGTTTTTTATTTTTTCTTCTAATTTTTATTGAAATTGAAATTGAATTATGTTGAAATTGTTTGTTGTTTGTATATATATGTGATTGTGTTTGTATATATATGTGATTGTATATATGTATTGTGTTGTATATATATGTGATTGTGTTGTATATATATGTGATTCTTGTTTGTTGTATATATATATATATATATATATGTGTGTGTGTGTGTGTGTGTGTGTGTGTTGTTTGATTTTTTTTTCTAATTGTATTGTTTGTTTTGTGTGTGTGTGTGTGTGTATATATATATATATATATATATATATATATATATGTGATTGTATTGTTGTTTGTTTAGGCTTATACTTTAAACAAACTAATTGTATGAAATTGATATTGTTTAGGTTGGTATATGAAATTGTATGAAATTGATATTGTTTATGTTGGCATATGAAGTTGTATGAAATTGATATTGTTTAGGTTGGTATATGAAATTGTATGAAATTTATGTTTTTTAGGTTGGTATATGAAATTGAAATTGTTTAGGTTGGTATGAAATTTTGTATGATTGTGATCTTTGTTTAGGTTGGTATAAAAGTTTATATATAAAATGTAAAATATGTATGAATTGTATTTAATTTGTTTAGTTATTAATAACAACGTACTTTTTTTTTTTTTATCTTTTTAATAAAAGTATTTTGTTTCATTTCTATTTGAAAGTTATAACATAAAACAAAATAATAAAATTGTGTTGTTATTAAAAGTAATATTAAAAGTATTTTTTATCTTGTTTATGGTTCTATAAAAAAAATATATTAAAAATATTTTTTTTTATCATGTTTATGGTACTATTAAAAGTATTTTTATCTTTAGTATTCTCGGTGATTGATCTTTCAACCATATTTGTTTGAACCATCTTAATGTTTTAAACAAACTAATAAACTTTAATGTCAATATAAAAGATAAAAAAAAAACCAAAAAAAAAAACAAAATAATATAATATAAAACTAATAAAAATATGTTTATTAAGTTAAAGATATTTAAAATATAAAAGTTATTAATACCAACATACTTTTTTTTATCTTGTTAATTAAAGTATTTTATTTTAATATCTATTTGAAAGTTATAACATAAAACAAAATAATAAAATTACGTTGTTATTAAAAGTAATATTAAAAGTATTTTTTATCTTGTTTATGGTGGTATACAAAATATAAAAAAATATATATATATTAAAAGTACAATGCTGTAATTGAAAAAGATAAAATGTATATATACTATAAATATGAAAGAGAAGTGAAAAATAGAATGTTTTAAACAAACTAATAATAGTACATTGCTATAAAATGTGTTTAGAAGTCTACCCTTATGAATACTCTATCAATTCCATCCGATTCCGACTTCCAGGGTATATATTTCTTTATATACTTGTCAATATATATCCATTCCGTCTGTTTTTTTTTCTCAAACAAAAAGTCATACAATTTAACTATGTATACAACAATGTTATTTTTAATAATGAAATAGTAATGAGAGTCGATAAGAGTTGGATTCGTGAAAATATAAAAAGATTTAAACTAATAAAAGTTTTTCATTAAGAACAAACGTTACTAATAGCAACATAAAAGAAAATATAAAATTATTTAAACTAATAAAAGTATGTTTATTGAGAGTAAACAAAATATAAAAATATTTAAACTAATAAAAATACATTTATTGTAACTATGTATACAATCTAATTTTTTATAATTAAACAGTAATGACGATCGATAAGAGTTGGATTCGGGAACACCGAACGTCCCCAAAATTCTTGGAAGGTCTTAAAAACTTTATGGAGATTGCTAGGAAACATGTTGACTCTGAAGACAAAGTGCATTGTCCATGCGTAAAGTGTGTGAATATGTATTGACAGTTGTTGAGTACGGTTTATGTACATATACATGACTGTGGGTTTCTAAAATCGTATACTATATGGATTTATCATGGTGAGAAGCAATCTGTTTCGGATTTGGGCTACAATTCAACTCCAATAAACATTCCAACAAATAATAAGATGTTTGATGTAATTGATGATGTTATGGCGGAACAAAATACAAATGAAGAAAATACAGATGATGAAGGACGAGGCATGGACCCAGAATTTGATGCTTTATTTGAGGAGCTCAATACCAAGTTAGACCCTGATTGTGAGATGTCTTCTTTAAACTTTTTGGCAAAGTTGTTGCATATTAAAGTGATCAATAAATGGACAAATAGTTCATTTGACCAACTTTTAGAGTTGCTAAGAGTTGCTTTCCCGAAGAGCAAGATTCCAACTTCACACTATGAAGCTAAGAAAAGTTGAGAAAGATAGGGTTAGGATACGAGTCCATCTATGCTTGCAAATATGACTGTGCTTTGTTTTGGAAGGAGAATGATTCCATGAAGAATTGCCCGATTTGTAATGAGAGTAGATGGGTGGACACAACCACAAAGGGGAAGCGAGTACCACAAAAAGTGTTGCGGTACTTTCCTTTGACTCCAAGACTTCGACGGATGTATAGTTCCGGATTCACAGCTAAAGATATGATTTGGCATAATACCGGAAGACCAACGAATGGTATGATGTATCATCCAGTAGATGGGAAGTCATGGTAAGAATTTGATAAGAGATATCCAGAGTTTGCCAAAGAACCTAGAAATGTTCGTCTAGGTTTAGCTGCTGATGGCTTTAATCCATTCGGCAACTTTAATAACAATTATAGTATTTGGCCGGTTATATTGACTACCTACAATACACCACCATGGATATGTATGAAGGAGTCTTCTTTCATGCTAACTTTGCTGATTCCTGGTCCTAGATCACCCGCAAAGGACATTGATGTTTACTTGAGGCCTTTGGTAGATGAGTTGAAAATGTTGTGGGTCGAAGGAGTCCAAATGAGAGATGCATACACCAACACTGTATTCAATATGCGTGCGATGTTGTTATGGACTATCAATGATTTCCCAGCACGTAGTAGTCTGTCTGGATGGAGTGGTCAAGGTTATTTAGCATGCCCTACTTGTAACGAAGACACATCTTCCATTTATGTGACCAACAAGATGTCTTATGTTGGTCACAAACGATTCTTGAATATAAACCATAGTTGGAGGGAGAGTCTATTGTTTGATGGTCAACCTGAGACAAGACCGCGTCCTAGAAGATTTAGTAATGCAACTATATTAAAGCAAGTAAATTGTCTCTCTGATCGAATTCCAGGGAAACATCCTGATTATGGGGGCAAAAAAAGAAAGCGCGACAATGAAAGAAAAAAGAGAGAGTTAAATTGGACAAAACAAAGTATCTTCTTTGAGCTTGAGTACTGGTCTTCCCTCGACCTAAAACACAATTTCGATGTTATGCATATTTCAAAGAATGTGAATGAGAGTGTGTTGAATACTGCACTGATGAACGATAAAAGCAAAGATAAAAAAGAAGCAAGAATTGACTTGAAAAATATGGGCATTAGACCAGATCAATGGCCAAAAGAGAAAGTCAAGAAGATGAAGAAACACAACAAGGAAGAAAACAAGAAGAAGGAAATACTCCCACATGCTTCTTACTCTTTCAAACCAATTGATCGACAACGTTTCTGTCAATTCATTAAAGGAGTGAGACTACCTGATGGTTTTGGATCGAACTTTAAGAAGAAGGTTAATGCTACTGAATCAAATTTGGTTGGGCTGAAGTCTCACGATCATCACGTCCTCATGCAACGATTGCTACCTATCAGGGTTCGAGCATGTCTCCCACCAAATGTTTCAAGAACAATCATTGACCTGTGTACATTCTTTAAAAAAATTTGTGCACGGTCATTGGATGTTAATGACATGAGAAATGCCAGAACAGAAGTCGTGAAGATCTTATGCAATCTTGAGTTGATATATCCTCCAACATTTTTCGACATAATGATTCATCTTATTCTTCATTTACCTGATGAAGCTGTTCTTAGAGGGCATGTACACATGAGATGGATGTATCCTTTTGAAAGATATATGAAAAAACTTAAAAATTATGTCAGAAACAAAGCCAAACCAGAAGGTTCAATAGCAGAGGGTTATGTTGCAGACGAAGCTTTGACATTTTGCTCTATGTATCTTGAGGGTATGCAAACTAAATTCAACCGTGCTGATAGAAATGATGATCTCGGCCTTCCAAAAAGGCAATTTTATGTCTTCTCATCACAATGTCGAACAATGTGACAACCCTATTTTTCCCAAAAGCACTGTAAACATTCGAAAGCTAAAAACAACGAAATTAACCTCGAAAATAAAGTGTTCAGGTATCTAAGTTGGGATGCATCATATTAGATATCATGCCCAGGTTTCCAAAAACATAAAGAACACTCAAAACCAAGTTATAATGAAGAAATTATAACCACTCGTATGATTACGACACATCGTTAAAACGTAATTTGACGTAAAAAGTGGAATCTCAATAAAATACATTTTTGCCTTAAAGTATCTAAATAAAAGTCGTAGATCTCGTTGAAAGATGAGCGTGCATAAAAAGATCGCCCAAATTGGACCTCGTATGAAGAAGTTACGAATTTTCAAAGTTTCGTAACAGTAGTAGAGGGCTAAAAACTCGGATTAAAGATCGAGTGTTATTTAGCTATCGCCACCTAAACGGAAATTGAAGATCTCCTCGGTGGTAACAAAACAATCAAAAGACAAACGAAAACCGCCATCGAATAAAGAACCTATGAAATTTTAACGAACCTTAGGAGGCCCGGCCTATTAAAATTATATCATTAAAAATAAAGTCAAAACTAGCCGACGGAGTCTAAATGAAAGTTGTAGAGCATAATCTCACCTACGCGTGGATATAAAGAACGCGAAAAACGGAGCTCGTACGCGAAAGTTACAGAATTTAGCAGTCGGAAGCAGGGATTACGCCCCGCGTACTCTGGGAGTACGCCTCGCGTACTAGACCCAGAGTCGGGTCTCATCAACCCGCCCAAGCTACGCTGGCTAGACCCAGTAGTCCCATCGACCCACCCAAGCTACACCGGCTAGACCCGATTCGTAAGCCATGACGCCACATTACGCCCCGTGTACTCCGGACGTACGCGCCGCGTACGGGGTTTTCCAGCCCTATAAATGGAAGGCATAAGCTTCGAGTTTAGGCACACCTTCACCATTTCTCAGCCATTCTCCCAGCTCCAGAGACCTTTTTCTCACCTCGGTTTCCGCACTCGAGCCCCCGACGAAAGATTTACGTTGCAGAAATCCCCGAAGAGCCCGACGATGCAACTATCCGCGATCGAAACTCTGCTCAACTCTAGCCCCTCTCTTCGAACTTAACGAGTGAGTTCATACCCCTACTTTTCAATTCTTTTACATGTTTTAGGGGGGAAATACAAGTACATTACACGTTAAAAGTATCGTTTTCTAAACATAAATGCAATTTCTAACTTCGAATATCGACACAAACATCTTATGTATACAAGAGCGATTATATCACTAAATTATGTCTACGAAATGGAACATACTATCTGAAAAACTATAATGTGTATAGTTAGCAAGTCAATCCTACATTTTTATACAATTTGAAAAACGAAACACTTTCAAAAGGAGTAAGGTCATTTCATTGTAAATCTACTTATACTAGGTAATGTGAGATACTTAAACTTCAACGTACATTTTTGTATGCATTTCAAGTCCTGTATTATATACCATAATCTCTTGGAGGGAGAGCGTGATACTTGTGTATAGATCTATACGGGATTGACAATCCCGCACCTAAACTACTAGCTATAGTTAGACCGGCAGGTCTGGGGTGACAAATGTCATAACACTGCAACACTTGAAGAATGTTGTTACAGGCCGTCAGTGTCAATAGTATGGTTATAAAACTCACATAAAAAGTATAAAACAAGATTGATTTACGAGATTCACAAGTGCATCGCAGTTTTCTTACATTATAATTTCATACTAAATTATTGTCTTTGTTGTTTATAAAAGTTACTAATACATTTCCAACTTTGGAACCATTTTCATTTTACAAGAAAATATTGGATTTTCTAAAAACCTCGTTTACCAATTTACTACCAAAAGGAATATACTTTTCAACTCGGAGCACTCATGAACTCACCAACTTAATTGCTGACACTTTTCAAAACCACTTGTATTTCTCAGGGAATCAGTGATACAGGTAAACTACCAGCTTTTGGAAGAAGGAACACAAAGGATGATTTTATCATTAAACATTTATTCATCATATTGTAATATTCTTTTGATAACATGTAATAGGCAACAATACACGTTTTCATTGTTATATATATGATGGTTGTGTTACTTTCTTTACAATATTCAATCATTGTGATACTACGTGAAGTCATCCACCCCCGAATGTTTCCGCCATTCTGGTTTGGGGGTGTGACAAACAATGTCGGCTAAGAAAATCGCTGAACTTTGTAACGAGGCCAAAAAATCATTGCATTGGTTTGTACTAAACAATTGCGATGAGGATGAGATGAGAAGCTACAAATCGTAATTTTCTAATCTATTAACTACCTTTTCGATAGTGTTTTAACTATTCTAATTATTTTGTCCCATATTCAGTGAATTCAAATTAGAATTGCCTGAAAGTGATTTCAAAAAGGAATTTCCTTCATGGTTCAAAGAAAAGGTAAGTATGTTATATATTTATAATGTAAAACTAAGTTATTACTTAAACATACAATCTTATATTTCCTTACAGATTTATTGTGTCCAAAAAGATGTACCTACGGACTATACTAACGGATTAAAGGCGTTGGCATATGGTCCGTTGCGTGCATATTCGTACACTGCATGCATAGTAAATGGTGTCCGATTTGTCGTGAATAGTCGTGATCTCCAACGCACTACTCAAAATAAAGGTGTTGTTACATTCGGAGAAGACGGTACACCATTCTATGGTCAATTAGAGGAGATCATAGAGTTGCATTATTTATATGATAAATCAGTTGTACTCTTTCATGGTAAATGGTTCAATGCCACATTATGTAATGGACGTTTAAAGACTATAAATAATATGATTCTTATCGATACCAATCATGAATGGTATGTCGGTAAAACGTGGTTTGATGATCAACAATACATCTTAGCCAAACAAGTTAAACAAGTATTTTATCTCCAAAATCCCACTCAAAACAATAAGTGGAGAGTTGTGGAAGAGGTTCATCATCGAAAACTTTGGAATCATCTAAGCATCAGTGTTGTCAATGAGATAGATGTTGTGAACAACACTCAATCAACTGATTTTACCTTGGTTGTCGACTTAGGCACCTTACTTATGCAAACGACTTTGGGTGAAGTTGGTGAATCAAGTGTGGTTGCTAGGAGGAATGTTGCTCCTAATATAAATGATGACGATTTCATTAACGATGAAAATGACGATGATGATACGTACTCTTCAGATGAAGAAATAAATAATGAAAACTATGACAGTGATGGTGATGTTGTACATGTATATTGTTCTAGTGATGAATCTGATTGACGGTATGTTATTGTTATTATATGTCGTGATTGCTTATAATATTTGTTAACTTTTTAAATGTTGTTTATTTGTAGTTTTAATATATTTTCTGAATGTTTATAATATTTGTGAAACAGATGGCAGAAGTCGCGAGGGGACACGAAGGAGATGGTAGGGATAGACATCCACACGGGATTGCACGCGGTGTACCATCGGGTTGTCAATCTTGTAAGTTATATGAAGTTTTTAATTATTATATATATTAAAGTTTTAAATTTCTAAATTTCCAATTGTATATGTAAATATAGCACAAGCGAAGAATGTGAATGTGAATATGCGTGGCAAAGGGAGAAACTTAAATTTGTACGAGGAGTATGAAAAAAACAAGTGTAGGCCTTTGGATTTGAGAATTGATATCTCCGGGTGGACGTATGACATATCGATTTATACGGGACAACGGGCAAATGTTTGTCAGACTGATCTCAAATCTGGTGGGATCAAAGGTACCATTGCATTATCATACTTGGCGTCGTGTTCCTACCAAGTACAAAGTTGATTTATATCCCGAGCTAGAGGTAAATATACAATATATTTTATATGTATTGAATTTTACACTTATTAAATATTTTTTTACTAATCAAATATGTTTTTCGTTTTGCAGACTTATTTTGATATTAATAGGTATCGGGGCACAAACTTGTGGGAACCCCTTCGAGCGGGTATCCAAGCAGATATGCAAAGAGTTTATCGAGAGCGCAAGTATCAGATAAAAAAACATTTTGAAAGAGTTGGTGAATATCGTAATGTGGAAAGGGCAAGAAGACACCCACCGAATGATTGGACCGCCCAAGCTTGGAACAATATGATTGATTTGTTGTTTTTGACCGAGGAATACAGACGCACGTCGGAAAAAAATAAAGTTACTAGGTCGAAACTTCACACACAAGTGCTCACGGATGTAGACCCTATGCTCAACGGCGTTATTTAGAGGTAATAAAATACATTAGTATTATTTAAAATTGTTATTAACATTTGTACAAATATATTTATTATTTTTTCACTTATTATAGGAAAGAATGGGAATCAAGCCGCAACATATTGAGGGTTGGAGACAAATGCGCTACAAAGAAGGTTCGGGTTGGTGTACAAGTCGAGCAGAAGAAGACTGGGTAAGTGATAAACGAAATGAATATGTTGTTTAAATATATTATTATTAATTATAGTTTCTTGTTTAAGGAATATTATTATTTTTTGAATGTTTAAGTTTAGTTGTTTGTTTTAATTAATCGTATGTCAATTGTTTTCTTTATTTTAGGAGAAAATTCAAAATGAATATGAGAAAATGCAAAACGAGGTTGCGGAAGGAGGAGAAGTAAACGAGGAAGAATGTTTAGAACGTGCCCTTGGGACGAGACGTGGACATGCTCACGGGGTGGGTAGGCGACCAACCGCCAACTTAGGTTTAATTCCAAATGAACGGCCTTCCACTTCCAAATCGTGTCAATCTCAACCCCAATCTCAATCCCAATTCGATGCACAACAAATGCAAGAATATTTGCAACAATATAATGCATCATTGGCGGCTTGTATTCCGAACATCCAACCACCACCATTTCCTAACTTTCTATTCAACTATAACACACAAGCAAGTAGCTCTCAACAATTTGCCGAAAGGATGGAAGAAGAAGGAGAAGGAGAAGAAGAAGAAGAAGAAGAAGAAGAAGGAGAAGAAGAAGAAGAAAGAGAAGACGATTATGATAATGATGATTGATGTTTTTTTTAGTATTATCAACAATGTTAGTTAACTACTTATTGTAATATTAAACTTGAATTTGATGTTTTGAATTTGAACAATGGTACCTAGTTAATGTATTTCAATTGATATATGCTGCAATGCTTTTTGGATTTATTAAAAATGCAGGAATGGTAATGTACAAAACCTGTAAAGCTAAAAAAAAAAAAACAACAACGAGTAGCTATCCCGACGACTAGTCGTCGCTATAGGTCCATAACCGTTAACTCATAAAACCCTATAGCGACAACACGGCATCGTAATAGCTTCAAATTGTTTAGACGGCTAGTCGTCTCCATAGCTATCCCGACGACTTATCGTCGCCATAGGATTTTAATAAAACTTTAATTTTTCCCCCGAAAATGTTATTGACAAAATTTGTACCGACGACTTGTCGTCGCAATAGAGCGAGCTATACCGACAACATCTATGCCGACGACCTAACAGACCTATACCGACACGCTTGTGCCGACCACTTTTTTCCGACGACTTGTCGTCGCAATACCCTATGCCGACGACTTGTCGTCTCCATAGGGTCTGAAATTGTCGTCTCCACAGGGTCCGATTGTTGTAGTGAGAAATCAGGTGTTACAACTTAACTTTTCTTTTATATGTGGTTTGGGTTTTAGGTCTATCTAATTTACGTAAAGAATTTAAAAAGTTGTAGAAAATAAAATTTCATTTGATAAAAGCGGTTGAACCTACTAATTTATGCTAAACATTATCTCAAGTGAAATTGGTTTGCCCATGATATGCTTTGCAAAAACATAAATCTCAAATTCATTTTTGCAAATATATGTGTTCATCTTCTGATCCATGCTAAACTCTCTCAAATTCCATTGATTTTGAATAGTTCAAGCCTTATATAAACAACGATCAATCATTTGTAGTTCGTAATTAGGTTTTGGATTCAAATTTTCAAGAGAGATTTGCTTTGGTTTTGATTTTTGTTTAGTGTTAGTGTATCAAATTTAATTTGGCTATCCTAAACTTATCTTTTTATTTGAGTTTTCCATCCGAAAAAGGATAGTTGTTGGAATAGCATGGTTGGTTAAAAAAAACTATCATGGTATAGGCGTATAGCCGAAAACAACCTTTGTAACGGTGGTAAAACTTTATGATTAGTTGTAATTTTAAAATGAAATAGTCAACTCACCCAAAAAAAAAAAAAAGAAATTTACTATCTTTAAGTAATTAAGTTTAAAATTACTATCATTTAGTAAATAGTTTTTAAAAATACCACACGGTGGTACAAAGGGGGTGTTTGGGGTATCTTTTCAGAGGGTAAAATAACTTTTGGAAAAAGTTCCAAAAAGTTAGATTTCCCTAATTTTTTCAAAAAATGAGTTTCCATTCTTTAAAAAATCCAAAAAAAACTTTTAAGGAGTTTTCCCAAACATCTTTTCTCTATTATCTTTTCTTAAAAATCATTTTGCTCTCTCAAAAGATATCCCAAACACCCTCAAAATTCAAAAAGTAAGTCCTTATTTTTAGGGAATTATCTAGTTATACTTTATATTATTAAAGCAAATTAACATTTCGCAAATATCTTCATGTGGGCCTCCTTCGCTTTTAATTGGCATTCAACTCCCCTTCCCTTCAATTTTTGACGGAATTTATCAAACTAATCACTATTTTGAAAACTGAATCGAACCGATCGATTCAACTAGGAACTAGTTAGGTCACCGATTTTTAAATCCTTAAACACCCTTGAAAATGAACCGGTGAAAACTTCTAGTTCAACTAAAAACCAAACCACAACAGGTTATGATGAACAGAAAAAAAAAAAAAAAAAAAAAAAGCGAGATCTTATAGAAAACAAATTACAAAAATCAATTTTTTAAATAACGTAAGATGTGATTTGATGTCAATGTCAAGTCTTAAAAATTTCTAAATTTTGGCAAATCATGTCGTTTGTAAGACGTACAATAAGTACACAATTTTTTATATAATTAATATTTTTATATGTACTTTAAACTACTATTAATTTTTATACATATATATGAGATTAGGCAGCGTTTTGGTAAAACTTGACAACTTATACAAGTTTTGTAGCCATGATGTACCATGACGGAACTATGACGAACTTCTTAGAAGCTTGAAATAAATCTACTATTAGACCACTTAAAAGTCAAAACTTCAAAATGTAACCAAGGGGACCTAAAGCCTCTCGCTTTGGTTTTCAAGCAATGTTGGAAGTAGGATATATGTATATAGCCATCTAACGATCAGCCTTATTACTTCTTCTCTCGCTCATTCAATACAATCCAATATTTATATAAATTATTAGAAGGATTGTTTCGTATTAAAAGTTTAAAATCCAAAAATTATACAGGATCAAGCTCAAATGAGACCATATAATTTTGTAAAACATTGGATGTAATACTATCCATTTATTTTAATGATAAAAAAATATTAAATTGCAAAATAAATTGAAAATTTCAGTGTATATATATATATATATATATATATATATATATATATATATATATATATATATATATATATATATATATATATATATATATATATATATATATATAAATTACACCATTAGTCCCTCGTGCATGTGTCCAAAAGCACCTTTGGTCCCTATTTTAAAAAATTAACTCGGACGGTCCCTAGGTTTGTTTTTTCTTACATGCTTAGTCCCTCCAGACATAAAAAGACGATTTTACCCTTAACGAATTCTTTTTTAATTTTCTTTTATTACTTTATTATTTTTACATTAAAAAGAAAAATAGAAAAAACGTATCTTCAAACCCCCCCCCCCCCCCCCCCCCCCCCCCCCATTTTTTTTCTTTCTGTGTACTCGTTTCCCACTTTTCCTCTAACTACCGACAAACTGCAACCATGAAGCAGCCACCGACGAAATCTATTCATTCACTATCTTCTCTCTTCTGCAACCCAACGGACGACCACACATCTCATCCATTTCTTTATGTGCATCTCATGAACTCTATCTCAGCTACCATAGGAGCAAGGCAATCATCAGAGCAACCATCGCCGCCATCATTCATCTTCTGTACACCACCCTTCAAATGCACTCCTGCCAACACCCTTCTTCTGCATCATCATCCTCATTGAACAGAAAAAGAAGAACGAACTGAGAAGATAGAACGAACTCCCAACACCCTTCATCTTTATCTACATCATCATCCTCATTCCCGACGATAGGGTAACAGATCTGGTTTCTGATTCTCGATCTGTGGTTGTCGATCGAACTGAGAAGATAGAATAAGGTTTCACTATTGGAGGGGAATGAAGAAGGGAGTATTTGAGGCCGTTGCACCAGAAAATGTGGGTGGTCCATCGTTACACCAAACCTTAGCCGCCTCCTGTTTTTCCGGCGAGAGGGTATTGATACTGCAGTACTCCTTACACTTCTACCTTACCGTTCAGATCTGCACTCCAGCAAAACGCTAGATCCTCCGACGGTAATGATGATGGAGTGGTGACAAGTAGTGTTCAAAGGGGGTGGTTATCGGTTGTTGTACAGGAGGGTGGCGATGGTGAAGGAGGTGGTGGTTTTGTGGTTATTTTTCAGGGGAACAAGTGGTGTTTGGTTGTGCATTCCGGTGATGGTTGTGGAGATTTCAGTGGCGGTTGTGCATTCCGATGGTGTTTGTGCAGTCAAGTGGTGGTGGTGGTGCTTAAGTCTTCTCCAACAAAACAAAAAGATATACATATATATATATATATATATATATATATATATATATATATATATATTAAGTTTAATAAATTAATAATAAATATTAAAAATAAATGAAAAATAAATTATAAAGGGCATTTTAGTCATTCCAATTCTCACAAGGGACGAAGCATGCAAATTTAAAGCAATGAGGGACGAAATATGTACCTTTTTACGATATAAGGGACGGTTCGAGTTAATTTTTAAAAATAGGGACTAAACATGCTTTTTGACACCTGCATGAGGGACTATTGGTGTAATTTACCCTATATATATATATATATATATATATATATATATATATATATATATATATATATATATATATATATATATATATATATAACATTACCTTTTTTACATTATATGATAAAAAAATATTGTTAGGATATTCTGATATTCTATTATATATTACAATATAAATATTCAAATACAATTTTTAAAATATTTTAATATTCAATTAAAATTGTTAGATAATCAAATAAGCTACTAGAACTATTATTATATAGAGTAAATTACACGAATGTTCCCTATGGTTTAGGTAATTTTCACGTTTGGTCTCTAACTTATTTTTTTAACTCGGAAAGTCCTTACTGTTTGTTTTTATTACGCGTTTGGTCCCTGTCTTACATAAAAAGTCTATTTTTCTTTTTATTTTTTAATTTATTTAAATAAACACACCCCTAATCTCACATTTCTCACCTTATCTTATGTATCCCATCATTTTTTTTTCCTATTTAAATAATAATCTTTTTAGGTATGACAGAGACCAAGCGCGTAACAAAAACAAACAATAGGGATCAAACACGTAATAAAAACAATCAGTAGGGACCTTCCGAGTTAAAAAAATAAATTAAGGACCAAACACGCAAATTACACAAAACCATAGGGACC
The DNA here is from genome assembly GCF_052625555.1 of Lactuca saligna. NCBI lineage: Eukaryota > Viridiplantae > Streptophyta > Magnoliopsida > Asterales > Asteraceae > Lactuca > Lactuca saligna. Next base: position 35,914,850 of record NC_136419.1, on the reverse strand, counting down.
ATTCGTGTAATTTACTCTATTTTACATATATATATATATATATATATATATATATATATATATATATATATATATATATATATATATATATATATATATATATATATATATATAATAAGCTACCCACATAGCGTCAAACTACGAATATTTTAGTTGAGCAGTTTAATTCAGAAACATATTACATTTTTAGGAACACTCGTATTGCTATTTATCGGTTATGCAACAATGAATAGTTGTAACCCTCACAATATACAGAATCCAATCCATTTAGTGAAATTCAATTCTAACATTTTTATTTTATTTATTTTATTTTTTTATACATTTGTAGCAAATTACAAATCTATCCTAGATAGACTTCTTGTTCCCAAAGCTATGTTGAAACCGATATCAACCTTTAGCTATTGTAGATTTTTTTTTAAAACATTACAATATATTTTACAGAAAATTAGAATAAAATGCACGAATTTGATTGTAGATTTTCTAAATATTTTATACCAGAAAGTTAGAAATAGAATTTCTTTGGTTTCATGAATCTTGAAACCATGGAGTAAAGTATTTTGTTTCATGTCTTTAATTGGATTACCCTTTTAAATGTATTATCTAAACTTGGGAATTGGTTGGAATTCAATTCTGATGCTTATAAAATCCCACAAAAATACTGCGAACAAAAGGCAACTAAAACTTTAGAAGCGAATGCATTTTAGATTTCATCCCTTAGGCATGGATTCCATTATTTCATTTCGTTACTTGGTTTCTCCACTTGAAATATAGTAATTACAACAATTATAACCTACAATTAAAAAAAGTTCTTGAATCACAAATTATGCTAGTTTAAAATAAAAATACATATCTTGACAAGCAAGAATTCAATATTCATCACAAATATATCGACTAGATTTGTTTATTGGACAATCACTTCCTTTTATTGTTACCATCATGGCCACTTGCGAAAATAAACATCCATATCTCAACCACATCACAAAGAAAGTCTAAATATGGTGTTGGATCAGGTATATTTGCATTCACCTTCTCGAATTCCATAGTCCCGATAACCAACTTCTTATGGCCCATATCTTCAATATTAACCGTGAGGATTAAGGGATTATACACCTCCAACACTCCTCCTTTCAATTACTTTGAACACAATTTTGTGTAATTCATCATCAACTTCTTTCGTTTCCATATCCTCGGGATCAAATCCGTGTTTTTGGTCTCCGTAGGAAAATTTTCGACTTGTAAAGTTTCTGGTTTTGGACTTTTGGTGAAAAGTTATTTGAAGAGATTCGTTGATTTTAAGGTAAATGATCCAATCCAGAAAGGTTCATCATCCACTAGTCTGATTGGTTCAAATAATTGACAATACTGTCTTTCACTGTTTGCTTGATTGCTAACCCTCTCATTTGGTTCTTTACCAGTTAAGACAGTCATCAGTGTTATGAAGTTTCTATGGTAAGACGACACTACATATTAGTTAAATCGCATGGGAATCCGTGATTTCTTTTCTGTATTTATTTAAGAGCACCACCAAAACACCAAAACAAAATGATTTAACGCTTTAAAGGTCATGCTGATCAAAACCTTAAAAAGCAAAATAAAAGTCTTAAAACCATTAAGCACATTACATAAACCATTCCGAAGTCTTAAACTTATAGAAAGCATAAACAACAAACGTGACTATCAAAAGTGAGTTTTAGTTTCAAAAATCAAGCAAAAAGATGAAACAATTCCCACACAAGTAACTTAAATACACCATAAGCCCATGCTAGTTTACAATACAAACACATATCTTCACAAGCATCAATATTTATAAATACACCAGCAGCTGACATTTATTTATTGGACAATCACTTCCCTTTAACACCATAACACCAAGCAAGTCCCTGTTGGAGCTGATAATGTCAGCGACATTAATTTAGTGAATATATCGGCGACATGATGGTTACTTGAGAAAATGAGAATCCATTTTTCCAGCTATTCCACAAACCAAGTCCAGATACGATGTTGGATCTGGTATGCTTGCATTCGCCTTCTCGAACTCTATAGTCCAGATAACAAACTTCTTATCGCCAACATCTTTGGTCGTAAGGATGAAGCTAAAGGAATTATACACCTCCAAGATATCTCCTTCAATCACTTTGAAAACAATTTTGTGCAATTCATCATCAACTTCTTCAATGATTTCTTTCGCAGTTTCCTTTTTTCCATCTACGAAAAAACCAGAAGTAGTTTGTACATATATATATATACATGCATAGATGTGTGTGTATGTGTGTTGGTATATCCCCAACATAGAACAAGTTCATACGTTAGTAGTTTACCATGGTAGTAGTGCCACTGAAGGACAGCTCCTGGAACACCCCATTGACCAGAAATTAAATGGCAAGCTTCAACCTTCTCAGGGTGGACGAGTGACGAGTCGTGTGGCCTGTGCTTGTAGAGTTCAAAGACCAGGTGACGATGACATTTGATTTCAACTTCACGTGATATCTTTCCTGCTATAGCCATCTTTTTCCTTGCGAGCAATAGCTATATAGCTAGTTGTCCTCTCTGATGGTAGTACTTGAACAACTGATGCATGAGGCATGCACTTATATAATGGATGTCGCTCGTGTTTTTCTACTTGTACCAGTGATTGTATGCTTGTACATCTTCAAGCTTTACATGACATTGAAATGTTAACAAAGATTTATACTGTGAGGCCAATACCAACAGATGGCTATACCATTACTGATAAAGGACTTTGTCCGGGGAAGGTTTTAGATACCAACACTGAAAAATCCGGCCTTCGATACACATGAGCATATTTCTTAAATATTAGGTAGGCTTTTAGTAAAAACTACGAAGTTTTTACTATAGTTTTTATCATACTACTGTTAGTAGCACCTTTATCTCAGCCTAAACAAAGATAAAATGTTTTGAACAATCTTAGACCTTTCAAAACAAAAATGCTGTGAGTTGCTATGGGAAATTTGAATAAATCATAAAAAATACGAAGACTAAAGGAAAATACGATTTGATCTGGCATTGCGTGTCGTATCTACTTATTTATATATTATTTATGTATATATATATATATATATATATATATATATATATATATATATATATATATATATATATATATATATATATATATATATATATATATATAAACTAATATCATAAAAATACGTTTTTTCTATTAAAAAAAAACCGTTAGCAGTGACACCTTTAGGGACGGCGTGGACTAATTGCGACGACACGTAACTCCGGTAAGCTTTGCCAGAAAAACACTCACTACAAGAAACCGGAGTATTACCGGCGACACCTTTAGCGGCGACATGGGTCAAAAGCGACGACATGTAATTGATGCATTACATGTCGCCGCTATTGACTTATGTCGCCGCTAAAGGCGTCGCCGGTAATACTCGCAAACGGCGATCCGCGTCAACTTACCCCCATCCGTCCGATTTGTTTTCAATCCAACGGCTGTACAGGAAAGCAAAAACGCGCTGACCTTTCCCTCCAAGGTGTCACCGCTAATACCCTAGTGTCGCTGCTATTACCTGTCGCCGCTAATACCAAGCGCAGATTACCCCCCTTCCAGTTCCCTTTTCTGCGACATTTCTCTTGTTTCTTTCTTCTCTCGCTCTCGTTTCTTGTTCCGCTTCTCAAAAAATAGTGGACTAGTTAATTAAGTGGTAGTTAATTAAGTGGAGGAAGAACATTAAGGTGGTGATAGCCCTCCTGCCACCACAAGACCGCCACTCCTTCCCCATTACCGGCTACCATTGAGCTCATTTCCAAAACTGCCCTCATTCAAGGTTTAATTCCTCCTATTTGCTATCATTTGTTTGTTTTGGATGATCAATTGGTTTGATTATGTTGGAAATTGCCTCTTCAATTGGTAATTGCCTCTTGAATTGTTATAGATCACCTATAAACACAAGACCATTAGTATTTTTTTTTGTTGCTTTTGTGCTTGATTCTTGCTGAACGATGAGGAAGAAGCAGGAGGTATCAAACCTCCTGATTTAACCAAACTCTTTTACAAAGTATATATGATCAGCCCCTCAACTTTTGATTTGTACGGTTTTCGTCACTTGCTCTAAAAAATAATTAAAAGTTTAGTCTTAAACAAAGAAACTTCAATTAAAATCTTCAAAGTTTACCCTATTGAAATTTGGCATGTTTTTGTAATTTTTGTTTATATCACATTGGCTAAAAAAATGAAATTTGGCATGTTTTTGTAATTTTTGTTTATACCACATTGACTTAAAAATGGAATTTGTGTATGTTTTTGTAATTTTTGTTTATACCACATTGGCATGAAATTTAAATTGGATGTATATATATACATTTGTTTGATTTTTTTTTTTAATTAGAAAATCAAATTAACTTATTTTTAGAATCAAATTAAGTTACCTTTATAAAATCAAATTAAATCAATTATAAAACCAACTTAATAGTAACATACTTTTAGTGACTTAATGTTGGCCATTACAACTTTAGCTTAATTAGGTTATTAATAACAACGTACTTCTAGTAATTTAAATTTAATTATAAAATAAAATGAAATTAGTTTTAAAAAAATCAATAAAAAATAAAAAATTAATTGTAAAATCTAATTAAAGTAGTTTTACAATCAAGTTAATGTTAATATTAAAATAAAATAAAATTAGTTAAAAAAATTAAACTAAATTAATATATATATATATATATATATATATATATATATATATATATATATATATATATATATATATATATATATACTTTTTTAATATTTTATCCATTTCTAATTAGGTTATTAATAGTAACATACTTTTAGTGACTTAATGTTGGTCATTACAACTTTAGCTTAATTGGGTTATTAATAGCAATGTACTTCTAGTAATTTTAATTTAATTATCAAATAAAATTAAATTAATTTTTAAAAAATCAATAAAAATAATAAATTAATTGTTAAATCAAATTAAAGTAGTTTTAAAATCAAGTTAATGTTAATATTAAAATAAAATAAAATTAGTTTAAAAAATTAAACTAAATTAATATATATATATATATATATATATATATATATATATATATATATATATATATACTCTTTTAATATTTTATCCATTTCTAATTATTTGTTCATATGTTCCCATGTTGGGATACTTTTTGAATCATCAACTTTATGAATACTCTACTTGATTTTCATTTCCCATAGAGTAAACCTTAATCACTAAATTATTTTTCAGTTGCATCATGTCTTTTGATAAAAGCTGGACTACTAATCCACATCGTCAATCTCCCAAGTTCCAGCTAGGACTCGACTTGTTTGTCGAGAGATCCATGTTACACCTACATTGTAAAGGTGAAACCAGATGTCCGTGTGAGAAATGTGATAATCGTTACTTCATGGATCCGAAAGCAATGAGATGTGATGTTCGTATATATGGTTTCAGTCAATCATACGACACGTGGATATATCATGGTGAACCTTTAATCCCTCCAGTTGTAGATGTCGTATCACCAAGCAACGCGATGGCTGATGTTATTGACGATGTTATGTGGGAGTTGAGAGAAATGATACAAACCTCGATGAAGGAACCTCGAATACAGGGGGTAGTGGTGTCGATGATGATTTTGAAGAGTTGTTAGAGTTAGTCGAAACCAAGTTATATCCTGGTTGTAGGTTAGAGGCAGTCGAAACCAAGTTATATCCTGGTAGATGTATGTTTAAGTGTATTTGATATGTTGATATTTTGATATTTTGTAGAATGGTGTAATTAATTATAATGTTATTCTGATATGTTGTTAATATATTTTGTTTTCTTTATAGTTGCAAATGTTGTAAACAATACTATAGGACCCTGTATGTTCTGCAACATTGGAAGAGTGGTTTCGCTCATTGCCGCCACCAAATAATGAAGGAAAATGATCAAGAGGACGGGTAGTTACTTTAGGATTTTATGAAACGTTTTGTAATTTGGAAGAATACTTAATGTGGTATGAATTAATATTTTAGATTGATTGTATAATATGTATTAATATTTCTATAAAAACTTATCAGATTTTTTAAATGCTATATGGATTAATATTTGGATTGATTATAAATTTAATGTTAAATAAAAAAAAATCAAAAGAGTATTAGCGACGACAACTTTTGTGGCGACATGTACGTATTTGCGGCGACAACGTATTAGCGGCTACACGCAGCATTAGCGACGATGCATACTATTAGTGGCGACAGTGAGTACTAGTGACGACAACAAGCGTATTAGCGACAAAGCAATACCGGCGACGCATTTGCGGCGACAGGTCGCCGCTAAAGGTGTTAGCGTCGACACGCCTAGCTGTTGCCCAATCTTCTTGTAGTGACCGGCCGTTAGCCGGAATATAAATACAGACGACGTCAATAGCCATGAAACAGGAGTATTAGAGACGAGAATTATTAGCGACAATAGTATTTGCGACGACAAACGAGCAATAGCTACGAGGTAATTGCGATGACGATTTAGCGACAACATGGGGCATCAATTGCGACGACATTTGTCGCCGCCAAAGGCTACATTTTTTGTTGTGGGCGATGCGTTAGTGACGATCTTGACGCCGCTAAAGATATTAGCAACAATATTTTGTGTCTTTTGCGGTGATATTTGTCACTACTAATGCTATTATACTTGTTATGTAGGATTTTTAGAGACATATAAGAAAACGTGAAAAGCTAGGAGTTCGTTGGGAATGCGGACGAAAGGAATTCATAATAAGTTAAAGAGGTGAAGTGGAAGGAATACGTTGGTCTACCTAATTTACATAAAGAATTAGGCCGCTTCTACATTACAAAATTTACCTAAGTAATTAGGTGGCTTCTATGTTACAAAAATTAAAAAAATAAATAAATAAATACATAAATAAATAAAGATTTAAAAAAAAAAAACTTAACTCAAAGTTTTTCTCTTATATCTAGTTTTGGTTTTAGGTCTATCTAATTTACCTAAAGAAATAAAAAAAGTTGTAGAAAATAAAATGTCATATTCAAGTTACAAGTTTCGAGCTAACATGTTTATTTTGTATCAAGTTTGTATCGTGTGTAATTTTCGTTTTTGTAACCTTTATATGCAATTAAAAAATTACTTAGCAAATCTTTTTATTATAATAAATGAATAGGTTTAATGTCATATTGACAAGTGGTGTTATATTAGAACCCCTCATTAAAATTATATTCCTTATTATGCCACTTGTTAACATATTAATTATTCATTTCAAATTTCAAAATTAAAATTTTCTCACCCTAATTACATTAAATTTTAAATTTTAAATTTCAAAATTTTTCACTTTGATTATATTGAATTACTAACATTAGATTAAAAAATATAATTATATTAATACAGATTTTAATATGATATAACTTCACATATTTATTTAAATCAACGATTATAACTTTATATATAAGTAAAAAAAATATATGTGAAGTAATAATTTATTTAAAATAATTGATTAATAATTTTGATTTTTAATATAGAATTTTAATTAATTTTATAACCGTGGTTCTCAAGGGTTATAAACTAATATTATAATATTACGAATATGCTTAAAACAACAAATTTACCAGAGACAATTTCTTGCATACTGGCATGATGCGCCGAACCTATTTAGTTTTCGAATAGAAAATCATAAAAATTTTAGCTACATAAATAAAGATGTTTTAATAAAATAACCATAAATTGAAGAATTTCCACACAATATCACATATTTTTGAATGGAGAAATTAAATATCCTCCTACCTTTTGTTCCTATATATCCTCATATCCAATGAAATTGTGACATATGTAACATTTAATGCTCATTTAATAAGATTTAATGATATTTTAGAATACTAATATGACATATGTCATCATTTAAATGGGTAGGAGAATTGGTAGGATCAAAAGTAGAAGGATTTTTAATTTCTCTTTGGAATGAAATCCACTCGAAACAGTGGACCTTAGTAAAAAAGTTACTACCATTGTTTTGTCTTTTCTCTTAGCAATTTTCGTAATTAGAATATGAAAGTGATCTTAAAGTAATATTCAAGGCTTCAAATAATTTTTTTAGTCAAATGAGTTCATCGAATGAAATATTGATTCCACTATTAGAAAGGGGTGAAAATTACGCAATTGAAACCATCGGAAATTCCGACACATTTCTAACACCTCTTCAATGAAGAAAAGCCTTAATTTGTAACAGTTTAAAATAAATTCCCAACACAAAAACTATAATTAGATAGTTCTAATTGAGCAAAACATCATCCATACCTGTAATCACTTTACAAAGAAAGTCAAGTCATTTTGTTGGATCAGGTATACTTTCATACACCTTCGAGAACTCTATAGACCAGATAACTAACTTATTATCGCCTAAACCTTAGAAGTAAATATATGTCTTTATGTGTTAAGACATCCAAAAGAATACTCAAATCACGAGCTTGAGTGGAACCAGAAACCATACGAACCGTTCTCAAACTGAATAACTTTACACAAAAAAAAAAGCAACTAAGAAGCCGGAGATAGGACATCGATTCTAAGGAAATTATAGTTCCTTTCTTTTGGGAATAAACTTGACTTGTTTTAATTTACCATTGTGTGTTTAAATTATAGAGATGTAATTTCAATTCCAAAAGTTAAAGGTTTGAAAAATATTGATTCAAATATGTTAAGTGTTTGATATATGTGGTTGACTGTGATCTAATTGTAAAACATCGCAACCCCGGTGTTTTCCGCCGTCGGTCGGGGTGTAACAGTGCCTCGTGTAGTAGCTACAAAGACTACAACTCCTTGGACTTCTTGAACAAAATAATAGGTTTGAAATTATCTGTTGGTGGTGGTGCTTGAACCGACATTTGTTCATTGACATGTCGATGGACTTTCAGTTCTATATTTTGATTCAGAACTTGAATTTCATTGGATATTGTTGCTCCATCCTAAATTGGTTCATAAACTCAACAAAAGATATTGTCTACAGTATACAACGAACTAAACTCTTGCCCCAACAAAAGATATTAACATGGAAGACACCTTCCATCTTGTGTTAACAACTTGATCTTTCTTTCCTTAATATCCTGACTAAAGTCGGTCACTACATAAGACATGGTTCTTTGAACCCATTAAATCACTTATGCAGACTTATACAATTTAGAATCGATCCTTTATGACCACTTAGGTCTGAACCAAAACTTGTTTCCTATTCATCGCCATAACATAGGTATTAATGAAAACAAACAAAACATACTCAACTACTAGTGCCTTAGTAACCTTGCGACTCTTCTTGATCCAAGTATGAATCATGTGCTTTTGGTAGTACAGACATATACTACTATTCACACCTATACATACTTTTCCGAAGAATTTCCTCACAGTTCTAAATTGACATCACATGATAACCACAAAACAATTTAACTTATAATATGTAATGATTTTCCATGGACTCCACTAGGAATTTTTCTTCTCTATCAACCACATTTTAAAGTTTCCTACACTCACCTTTTAGGATTTTTCTTTCTTTATAACAATCTTCTAAGGATTATGTGGTATGTATTCATATAACCTTCATCATTTAAGTCTTTATTAGAAAGACAATGTAAATTTTAGCAACAATTATACTCTCAACTCTTTGTATTCCTTCTAGTATAGTAGGGTATACTACGTCTGATTTCTCTCTGGTGGCATGCAGACAAACGCTCTTAAATTATTTGTACCACCTTTTGACACTTGGAAGTCACCACATACATTATCATTGTAACATTCAAAAAATTCTTGAAAAATTTAAACTCTTAAAATAAACCACAAACCATCATTGTTTACAAATGGTTTTTAAAGTAAGTTTCACATCAGAGAAATCCCAAAATCGTAAAAACAAAATATGAGGAGGTGCAAGATCACACCTTCGCCTTCCCGCGATCCTCGGAGGTACCTGAAACATAATCCAAACTGTAAGCCCAAAGTTTAGTAAGTTCCTCACCAAAATACCGATACATAACAAATAACACAAAATATAATAACAGCATACTTTGGGCCCAATCAACCATCAGATTGGAATACCCCAGCCCCCCCAACCATTGGGTTGGAATGCATACATACTATAGGTCCAATCATCCTCGCGATAGAATATCATAGGCCCTCAACCATCAGGTTAGAATGCCTCAGCCTATTGGCTTACACACAAAGTAGTCAAGCCTCGGCCACCAACAAATCATGCACACATATAATAGATAATCATATAGCAATCTACATCCAGTCATACAGATCTACAGACACCTAAGCATAGAAACATCCTATCTACTAGGATACCGATCTAATAGATCAAACCATATAATAACATGCATAACATGATATCATTTCAATGGGTCGAAATTGATGCCTTCGAACCGTAAGTACAGTGAGGACAACTCACCTCATAGGTAGTTGAACTGATAAGATCTAACTTTGAATCTCAGCTCCCGAATCAAATGCCTAAAACCACCATGTGACCGATTCCAATACACTAAAATACCCAAAATTCCCTCAAAAGTATAACTTGGTCAACCATGGTTAAAGTCAAAGTCAATGGTCAAGGTTAACAGTCCATGTTGACCAAACTCATTGAGTGCACCTCTTGAACTCTTCTAGTTCTACAGTACTCCGAAAGTCAGGGAAAACCCTAGCCAACTCGCTGAGTTATCCCCAACTTAACACATACAACTGATTCTTCGATTCTAGGGACTCTATGGCTCAGATCTAAACTCCAAATGTGTCTAAAAGCATAAAGTTTCCAATTTTATCCGTTAGGGCTACTCCAAAACTCAAAAACCCTTCCACAAGGCCTGAAAGCTTAAAGATTTAACCATTAAGAACAAAATCCATGAGATCTGGAACCCAAACTTTCAAGAAGAGATTCTAGCCTCAAAACGTACCAAACGTTGGTGCTTTATAGACATGCAAGTACAATGCATTTCTTAAACCCAAAATAGGTCAAAAAGGGAAAATATGACCTAAACTCCATGCATGGCATCAAGGCTTGTCAAAAGACTAGATCTAACCCACTATAAGATCATCTTGACCTGGAGATTCATAAAGTTTCAAACTTTATGAAGTCCATCCATTGCAACATCCAAGAATAAGGAGGAAAAGGGACCAAACTCAAGATCTAGCTACATAGATGGATAAAAATCGGAACTTGAATACTTACAATGGTCCAAAAGAGAGCCAAAATGAAGATGAGAGCTTAGCTTGCTAGATCCTTGCCTCATTCTCTTAAACTGCTCCCTCTTTGCTCTAAAAAGCTACACACTAACTCGCAAAATGAGGTGGAATGAAGATTAGGGTTCACAAAGTTGATAATAGGGTTTGGAGGTTGATAAAACATCATACTCAAAGAATTAAGGAGGTTATATAGGGTGTAAACCCTAAAATTTAGGGTTTCATAATCAGCCGCCAACTCGTCGAGTTTTCCTCTCCAACTCGTAGAGTTGGTCCAAAAAGATGTGCGACCCAAATCAGTTCAACAAGTCGAGTTGAGGCCATCAACTCGATGTGTTCCAAGGGAAATTTGTCTTTTGAATAATAAATCTCATACCTAGGAATCGAGATGTTACAATCTTATCTCTTCACTTCATCATCCTTTACTTTATAGGCGTTAATCTTAAAAGTTTGCATTTCAGGTGTGTCTTCGCATGTTCTACTACCTTCCACTTAGTTCTTTGTTATCTCCTAACTTTCACCTTTCTCCTTGTGCAATACTATAGGTGTATCGACAATTTAGTTAAAGGTTGTAAACTATTAAACAAGTAAGTTATTTAACACTTCACAAACCACTAGCTATTTTTACTATCCTAGTTGTGTGTGTTAAAATCAGTTTAACACACTTTGGAATTTACGTAGGGATGTGGTTGGAGTTGATTTCCACTAAGTATTATTAAATACTAAGTTAGAGAATATTGTATATGGTACAAACCAACTTTTAACACTTCATTACACAAACTGCATACTGCATCGTAATGATAGAGACAGTCTCGACCTAGTGAGCCTTAAAACTTTGTCGGTCTTTCCTTTCATCTTTCTTGAATTATTTCAATTCTTCATATCATCTCATAAAACTTTGACTTCAATGTTGTTGAAGTATTTGTCATCATCTTTAGTACTTCTAAATCCATAAGCAATTATTGCTTTTATCTGGTTGATAGTAGAATTTCCATGCGGTAGGACGACTTCATGGATCATGCCAAAGTCTAGTCATCCCGCCGATTATCAATGTATTCCACACGTATGATACCTTTTTGAAAGGGATATCACTTTTCCAAACACGCTCCAAAGGTATGATACCACTCTATTTGTATTTATATATTAGTTACAAAGTTACCAATGTTAACTATCGTACGTCTTTTTATCTCCTTGAAAAAGTTACATGCTAGTTATAATACACTACTTAAACGTTTAGATCCCTATGCACATAAAATGTTCTTTTCCAAATCAAGGTCGTAAATAAACCTGATATCTTTCTCAATTATTAGCATTCTAGGTAGGTAACCTAAAGCATGCTATAACACATAATATTTAGCACTAATTTGCACATAAGGAATGAATCCTATGTTGGTGCACCTAATAGAAAGTAATGTATACAACCTAAGTCATGCTATAAATTAATTTTTATTCGCACAAAATATTAATTAAGGTATTTACCATAAAATATTTTAGTTCTTGTGTCTTTATTATTAATTTAGGTATACAACCTAAAATATTCTAGACACATCTCTCACCGTCATCGCTTAATCTCTAATAGTCACTATTCCTATTTCACTTAAACTAATGCCATGCTACCAACTGTGACATCCCCTATTTTCCAGAACTGAAAAAAAAAACCTTTTCTTTACGCTTTGAAAAACCATAACCCCTTTGTTTGCAGAAAATCCCAATATAATAAAACATATTGCAGAAATTATTTCGTTTTATTAAAAATATCATTGAATAAAGATATTGCTTCAAAAATACAAGACTCAAATGTAAAGACCTATGAACCTGAACTCTATTGTTGTTCTTCTGTTTATTCACTCAACATCCTATTTAAATCTCCAGCCGTCTTAACACCGCTACATGTGGTGCATGTAAATGGAGTGGGTCAGGTTGGGAAACCTGGTGAGACACATAGGGTTTTTAATCCCATGATATTATTATGGTAATAATTTATAATTACCTGTGACAACTTGTTATTTTCGATATTCTAAAAGTAAACTAAAATCAAACATTTCAAATAAAGTCAAACTTATTGTTTTGATTTACTTATTAAGCTTATATTGATACCCTATATGTGTTTAAAAGCCTTTTATTAGAAGTGTTGCTTAGATTAGAAGTGTAGTGCTTAATCCGAGAAGTCTCGCATGGGCTGTAAACCTTTAGACTTCAAACCCTCGATTCGCAGCCGAGAACATACTTCGCACCGTAAGCCCTCAGTTCACAGCTGATAACTCCTTTCTAACCGCAAACTTCTATCTTATCCAGTCGGTGCGAAAACCAATGCATGTGTCCCATCATAGATTTCGGCCCTATACATATGGGGAGACCAAAAACACTTCCTCACTTCTACTCTTCTAGCCGAAAACACACTCTTCTCTCTCAAGAATTCCAATCAAAAACCCCTATTTCTCTCTCTACTATCATCCGAATTCAACTTGTATCTCCTTCGGATCTTGCTTAGAACATCTAGTTTTCTTCATTTCATCAAGATCCTTAACCGAAAACCCTTGAATTTCCTTGGTTTCACTAAGAACACCAAGATCTTCATTGGCCGAAAACTCTTTGCAGCCTTCCAAAATCACTTCAAACACTCTTGGTTGTAAGTGAATCTTACATATTAGTCCATTTCCTTAACATACTTGCAGTTATATTCACTAATAGTATACATATGTATTATGTGAAATACTTTTAGGACTCGTTTTTGTCTCGGGATCTAACTTGTGGAAAAACTCCCTATGTCGAACCTTCAATCAAATCACCAACTTAATGTGAGTTCATACCCCCACAATTTACCCTTTTCAAATGTTTTAGGTGGTGGAGGTGGGGGGGGGGGGGGGGGGGGGGGAATACAAGTAAAATACAATAGAATTGTGTTAACAATTACATGGGAAAACAAACAACAAAAGGAATTCTTATACTTATAAATGTTGTTAAAAACCATTTTTAAACTCTTTTTAAACTATTTTAGATTTCTGTTTATTATCAAAATCATATTCGTTTGTAAATTTATGTATAAACTTGCTTTAACAGACTTAGGACTATTGCTAACACCGTAACTCCTGTTCCTTGTTTGTTTGTGGACTTAGGGTAGGATCACTAGTCTGACAGTCAGTTAAATCATATTTAATATATACGTGAGTATTAAATCTCATTTTCCAAAACATACTTAACTCATTTTCATTTGTTAGGCAAATGAATCTTTGTCTACAATTCATTTACAGTTCTAACAAACATACTAGTAAACTATAATAGGTATAGTTTAGAGATCAGTTCATACTATTTTCTAGATTAGAGAAACAATACATAAATAAATACATACATACTATTACTTTTCATTACAAAGTACACTGACCATTTACAAGAACAAGAAGCATTAACATACTATACGAAAAAGTTAACTAAAATGTGAAATACTACTTCATGGTACTTAGCAATACTCTTCCTAAGTCATGTTTTATAACCATAGTCTCCTGGAGGGAGATCATGAGTTTGTGTGTAGATCTATATGGAACTGACAATCCCACACCTTTGTTGTTAGACACAGTTAGTACTAGTAGGTCTACGGGCGAAAAATGCCATACCTTTTCGACGCCTGAAGAACGTTGTGTTTTATACTAGTCAATTTAGCGTGGTTATAACCTCATTCACATTAAGTATTAAATAAACAATTCGGTTTACAAGAAAAACAATTCTTTAGTGGTTTTATTTTAAACAAAACTACTAAAATATATTATCTTCCCTTCCATAGATACCATGATGTTCACACATAAACAAGGCATACTATTTTTCTAGTAAAGATAGTTTAAAAATATGGAAAACATACATTTATACTATTTCAAGTACAAACATACATTTATACTATTTCAAGAGAACAAAACATGCAAACAGTTTGGTCTTGGGTATAAAACTACTTTTCATTTGAAGAAGAAAATATAGGATTTTCTGGGAAGTATACTAACATTTTCATGAAAAAGCAAACAAACATTTGACACTAAAATGGTTATGAACTCACCAACTTAAATGTTGATACTCTCTCTCAAAATAACTTGTATTCTTAGGGAACCAGTAGACAGGTACACTAGCTCATGTTTTGAGAAGATGGAGCATATTCAAGACTCGTCTTTTATTTTGCTATACATTTTTGGTGTCATACAACTATACAAAGAACACACATGTATTGACAATATTATTAATGCAATGGATGCTGTTGTTTGGTTTACTATTGTACATTGTTATGATACTGTACATGACGTCCTCTGCCCTCGCATGTTTCCGCCATCTCGGTTTGGGGGTGTGACAGATTGGTATCAAAGCATTGTATATAGTGCACTAAGTGTATTGATCCATAAAAGATATATAACTATAAATACAATGGGATTAAAACACTCTGAACAAGAGTTATAATTTTTAAATATAACAAATATTTTACTAAAGTATACATACATGCATTCATACTAGAACAGAACAAACGTATTGTGATTGTTGAACAGCACATGTAGGCTTGGGGATATATAATCAAGTCTAGGATTTATATAACCCGGTTAACTATATCTATCTGAGAAGTGATTAGTATATGCATAGGAATGATTGTGGTGTTGCAACAAGTCTAAAAACTTACAAACTCTTACTACAATGAAACACTAGAACATAACATAAACTTAAAATACTATAGGAGTATTTTGTAGTACTATAATTTACTTATGTGAAAACTAAAAAGACCGTTACTAGTAAGTCTATAGTTGCTTAGTGGATACGCTAAGGTTATATGTGACTAAGATGCTATATACTTAGAATCTGTGATCTTCGCTTTACCTCGTATTCCTTGTTTGGTTGTGGTCTTAGAGTTGGATCACTTATTCGAAGGTCTATTCTATCTTGGTTATATATAGCTGGTATGCACTATGCAAGTATAGAAGTAACTGGTAAGGATCACCATATATATATATATATATATATATATATATATATATATATATATATATATATATATATGTAGGAATACATCTATTATATGTCTCTTACACTCCTTTTCTTGCTTAGATAATATGGTTGGATTTCACCTATCGGGTGACCTGTACTTTCCTAATCAAGGGAACGGTGGATGGATCGAAGCTGAACCAGAAGAAGACCTCGAGGAGAGTTCTGAGGAAGAGAACAAAGAGGAAGTTTAAGAAGACTCCGACTTAGAACTCGAGGTCTATAATCCACCTCAAGTTGCCCAAAATCCTAACCCTCAATAGGATTTTCAAGGCTCAACGCCTCTGTGTGCAATGAACTTGGGAAAGTGGAGCCACAAACAGGGACAACCACCTCCTTATAATGGAGACCGAAGCTTCTACAACCTCAATGAGGGAGGTTCAGCTGACAGAGTCCTCCCTATCTTTATTCGTCGTGTTGCTTGCAATGTTGAACAAGGAAGAGCAGCCATCGACCAAGTCATGGAAACTAGAGCTAACTCAGGAGTTAACATAGTTCGCCCTCGCCATCTAGGCGAAGACCAGGAGTTAAAAAGGACTCACACTGATGCACTACATAGGGAATTGACAGCCAGCCGATCCGAAGTTAGAGAACTTCGGCAGAGCCAAGTGGCATTTGAAAGGCGTGTGTGGGAAACAGAAAACCAGTTGGTTGATTCCAGGGCAGAATCTAGTACCAATAAGAAGAACACTCCTTGTGAGTAGAGAATAATCGACTCACTCTTTTGGATATAGGTTAAGTCTACTTATAGACTCTAGTGTTAATTACCTGTTTAGGATCCGACCTAGAAATTTCGATTTCGATAGGTCATTATGCTGTCAAAGTTTTCTCTATGCTGGTATGTTGTAGACCTATTACAAGGTCAAATTTTCCCGAACTTTATACATCTATAATACCAATAGAATTGATAGACATCTAACTCTCTGGAAAAGTTTCTATCCAAATTCATTCACTTTCAAATGGTAGACCTCTATTGCAAGCACTTAAACTAATACATGTTGAACTAGGGTAAATTAGTTCAAGGGACACTTACATTATACTCACTATTTACATCTTACCATTATCTTCATTTTTTAAAACTTATAATAAAAGATGCCTCCTCGTAAATCAAACAGACGCAATCCATCAATAACTCCAACTCAACCACCACCCCTCCACAATTCGATCCTGTAGTTTTTCAAGCTGTAGTGACCACGGCTATGATGGCAGCCTTAACTCAGATTAACACTAGCGATACTAGTGGGTGTGGAACAGGTATTAAGTCTACCCAAGGTGATAGTGATGGAAACCCTAGGGAGTCTTCATATAAGGACTTCACCAACTGCAAACCCAAAGCCTTTAATGGGACTGGGGGAATCATTGCTCTATCGCAATGCTTTGAGAAAACGGAGTCTATCTTCTAGATTTGCTCCTGCCTGAGAAGAAAGCAAAGAAAAACTTGCTGCCTACACCTTCTATGACAGGGCCCTCACATGGTGGAATGGCCATGTCAAGTCAATTACTCGCATATTGGCTAACTCAATGGCTGGGATACACTAAAGGATCTGATGATGGGAGAATACTACCTGAGGGGTGAAGTACAGAATCTCGAACATGAACTTTGGAGCCATACTATAAAAGGCTCTGACATAGTAGCCTACACAACTGGGTTCAGTGATCTAGTGGCTCTATGTACAGGGATGGTCCCCACGAACAACAAGAAGATCGATGGGTACATATGGGGACTAGTACCTCCATTTCAGGGGAACGTATTGTCTTCGAACCCCTCTACATTCGATAGTGTCAAACAATTAGCACAGAGACTGATTGACCATGGAGTTCGTTCACAAGCAATAACCCCTGTCCCAGAACAAGCCAAAGCGACCGACAATAAGAGAAAGTTTTGGGACATAAATAAGAACAAATTAGCATAGAAATCCACCAAGAACTAGTAGATTGTGATTGTTCATGCCGCAACAACCCCTGTTGTCGCTACGCCAGCAAAGCAGTATGTTGGAAGTCTGCCGAAATGCAGCAAGTGCAACTTACATCAGAACAGACCCTGCCGGGAGATGCAGTGTGCTAACTGCAACAGGAAAGGGCACACTGCCTGTTTCTTTAAGGCTTCGGTAAGAACAATCACCCAGCTCCCTAGTATTGGAGTTGGTTAGGCTTGCTACGGGTGCGGTAAAGTTGGACACTACAAAAGGAACCACCAAAAAGTAGGGAATACTGGTGGAGTAGGGAGAATCTTGGCGATAGGCCATGAAGAGGTTGTGGCAGACCCTACGGTGGTCACAGGTACATTTCTCCTCAATAACTCTCATGCATGCATACTATTTGATAGTGGAGCGGAGAGGAGTTTCCTGATTCAAAATTTTAAACACTTACTTAAACAACCACCACGAGCACTAAAAGAAACGTCCATCGTAGAAATGGCTAATGGGAAGACTGAGAGCTCTAACGATATATACATAGGATGCACCCTCACTGTAGATAGCTATTCATTTCAAATCGACCTCATGCCTGTATCAATTAAAAGTTTGACGTCATTATTGGCATGGATTTTTTGAGTCTCCATCATGCTGACATTCTGTGTTTTGAAAAATCCATTTGTCTTAACCTACCGAAAAGTGAAACCATAGTTATCTATGGTGACAAACCAAGCACAGACCTTAGAATCATCTCGAGTATTCAAGCCAAAAAGTACTTATGAAAGGAATATCATGCGTTCCTTGCTCACGTAGTTGACGTAAGCCAAAAGGTGAAAGACATAAAGAGCATCCCAGAAGTACACTACTTCCCCGACATCTTTCCCGAAGATCTTCCTGGAGTGCCACCAGAACGCCAAGTCGAGTTTAGAATCGACTTAATTCCGGGAGCTACCCTTGTAGCCAAATCGCCTTATTGTCTAGCACTAGCTGAGATGCAGAAACTATCTAGTCAACTGAATGAACTGCTCAGCAAAGGATTTATCTGACCAAGCTACTCACCTTGGGGAGCACCGATCTTGTTCGTGAAGAAGAATGATGGATCGTTCCGTATGTGCATCGAATATCACGAACTAAACAAACTAACCATTAAGAACCGATATTCTCTACCGCGTATCGACGAATTGTTCGACCAGCTTCAAGGAGCAAACTACTTTTCAAAGATTGAGTTAAGATCTGGGTATCACTAGTTATGATTTTTAGAGGAAGATGTTCCCAAAACAACCTTCCAAACTCGTTATGGTCACTACGAGTTTGTAGTGATGTCTTTCGAATTAACCAATGCGCCCGCAGTTTTCATGGACTTAATGAACCGGGTGTGCCGTCCTTTCTTAGATAAGTTCGTGATAGTATTCACTTATCTACTCACGCAGTAAGGAGGAACATATTCAACACTTACGACATATTCTAGAAACACTACGAGTAGAAAGGCTTTACGCGAAGTTCTTTATGTGCGAATTTTGGATTCGAAGAATCGAATTCTTGGGTCATGTGATTAGCGAAGAGGGAATTCACGTGGATCCTTCCAAAATCAAGGCTATTAAGAACTGGTCAGCAACAAGGATGCCTACATAAATTTGTCAATTTCTAGGCCTCGCTGGCTACTATCGCAGGTTCAATCAGAACTTCTCAAAGATTGCGAAACTACTTACCACCTTTACCCAGAAAAGTGTGACCTTTGTCTGGGAAGAGAAACAAGAAAAGGCATTCCAACTACTTGTTTGGTTGTGTTCTTATGCAACGAGGAAAGGTCATCTCCTATGCCTCAAGACAACTTAAGACACACGAAGTCAACTACACTACTCATGATCTTGAGTTACGAGTAGTAACATTTGCTCTGAAGATCTGGATACACTACCTGTATGGTACGAAAAGCAATATCTTTAAAGATCACAAAAGGCTCCAACATATATTTTACCAGCAGGAGCTCAACATGAGACAACGACGGTGGGTCGAGATACTAAATGACTACAAATGCGAAATTCGTTATCATCCCAGTACAACCAATGTAGTAGCTAACGCCCTTAGTCGGAAAGAGTACTCAGGTCGTAGAGTCAAGGCATTGGATATGAAAATCCATTCACATTTATCCACACAAATTAAGGAGGCTCAGCAGGAAACCTTGAAACCTGAAAATGTGGCAGGTGAAACCCTAAGAGGAATGGATAAGAACTTAGAAATCAAGGGTGACAGAGTCTTGTACTTCATGGATTGGATCTAGACACTAAAGCTCGGTGGTTTCAGAGGTGTTGTCATGAACGAAGCACACAATACTCGATACTCCATCCAAACAAGATGTATCTGGACCACAAAAAAATTATATTGGTAGCCCAACATGAAAGCAGATATTGCTACCTTTGTAAGCAAGTGTCTTACTTGCGCCAAAGTTAAAGTAGAATATCAAAAGGCCTTAGGATTACTACAAAAACCGGAGATACCTGAGTAGAAGTGGGAGCAGATACCAAGCTGCCTAAGACAATGGGTGGACTTGATACCATTTGGGTGATCGTCGACAGATTAAACAAGTCCGCACACTTCCTACTAATTACATAAAATGAAAAGATGGAGAAACTGACTAGAACATACATCAAAGAGATTGTGCGACTGCATGGTGTACCAATATCTATTATATCCGATAGAGATAGTACATTCACCTCGAGGTTCTGGCAGTCACTACAAAAATCTCTGGGAACTAGGCTGGACATGAGTACAGCCAACCACCCACAAACTGATGGACAAAGTGAGAGAATTATAAAAAAGTTGGAAGACATGTTGAGAGCTTGTGTGATCGAATTTGGTAAAGCATGGGATATCTATTTAGCATTGGGTGAGTTTTCATACAGCAACAGCTACCATACTATTATGAAAGTTGTTCCATTGGAAGCCCTTTATGGCCGAAAGTGCAAGTCCCTTATGTGCTGGGCTGAGGTGGGTGACACGCAACTAGCTAAGGGACAAGTTCCTGATAGCACTCTCACTGGTACAAAAATCATCCGGGAAATGACAGAAAAGATATTATAAATTTGTGAATGACTAAAAGCCTCTAGAGATCGACAGAAAAGCTATGCTAACAAAAGACGGAAACCCTTGGAATTTTAGGTTGGTGACCTTGTGCTATTAAAGGTCTTAGACTGGAAGCGCATGATACACTTTGGAAAGCGTGGAAAACTAAATCCAAGGTACATTGGGCCTTTTTAGATTCTCGCTAGAATTGGTCCGGTAGCTTATAAACTCTGATTACCTCAAGAACTTAGTAACGTACACCCTACTTTCCACGTATCCAACTTAAAGAAGTGTCTATCCGATGAGACTCTTGTTATCCCACTCGATGAAATCGAGATCAGTGGGAGCCTCAGCTTCATGGAAGAACTAGTAGAAATCATGGATAGGGAACTCAAACAAACCAAATAAAGTCGTATCTCGATAGTGAAGGTTCGTTGGAATGCAAAACGCGGACCTGAATTCACTTGGGAGCGAGAGGATCAAATTAAACATAAGTATCTGCATCTTTTCCCTTAGTCTATGTGTATCACTTAGACTTAATTTCAGGACAAAATTCCCTTTAATGGGGGGATGATGTGATAACCCGTTATTTTCGAAATTGTAAAAGTCAACTAAAGTCAAACATGTCAAATAAAATCAAACTTATTGTTTTGATTTACTTATTAAGGTTAGATTGATAACCTATATGTGTTTAAAAGCCTTTTATTAGAAGTGTTGCTTAAATTAGAAGTGTAGTGCTTAATCCGAGAAGTCTCGCATGGGCTATAAACCTTCGGACCGCAAACCCTCGGTTCGCAGCCGAGAACATACCTCAGACCGCAAACCCTCAGTTCGCAGCCGAGAACTCCCTTCTGACCACAAAATTCGGTCTTATCTACTCGCTACGAAAACCAATGCATGTGTCCCATCATAGATTTAGGACCGATACATATGGTGAGACCGAAAAAACTTCCTCACTTCTACTCTTCTAGCTGAAAACACACCTTTCTCTCTCAAGAATTCCAACCGAAAACCCTTATTTCTCTCTCAATTATCATCTGAATTCACTTGTATCTCCTATGGATCTTGCTTAGAACATCGAGTGTTCTTCATTTCATCAAGATCCTCAACCGAAAACCCTTGAATCTCCTTGGTTTCACCAAGAACACCAAGATCTTCATTAGGCCAAAAACCCAAGAGGCTGGCTGAAAACTCATTGCAGGCTTCCAAAATCACTTCAAACACTCTTGGTTTAAAGTGAAACTTACAAATTAGTCCATTTCCTTAACATAGTTGCAGTTATATTCACTAATAGTATACATATATTACGTGAAATTCTTTTAGGACTCATTTTTTTCTCGGGATGTAACTTGTGGAAAAACTTCCTATATCAGACCTTCAATCGAATCACCCACTTAAGGTGAGTTCATACCCTTACAATTTACCTTTTTCAAATGTTTTAGGGGGGGGGGGGGGGGGATATAAGTAAAACACAATAGAAATATGTTAATAATTACATTTGAAAACAAACAAACAAAGGAATTCTTATACTTATAAATGTTGTTAAAAACCATTTTAATCTCTTTTTAAACTATATTAGATTTCTGTTTATTACCAAAATCATATTCGTTTGTATATTTATGTATAAACATGCTTTAACGGACTTAAGACTATCGTTAATACCGTAACTCCTGTTCCTTGTTTGGTTGTGGGCTTAGGGTAGGATCACTAGTCCGACTGTCGGCTAAATCATAGTTATACATGCTAAATATATACTTGAATATTGAATCTCATTTTCCAAAACATACTTAACTCAGTTTCATTTGCTGGGCAAATAAATCTTTTCCTACAATTCATTTACAATTCAAACAAACATACTAGTAAACTATAATAGGTATAGTTTAAAGATCAGTTCATACTATTTTCTAGATCTGAGAAACAATACATAAATAATTACATACATACTATTAATTTTCATTACAAAGTACACTGCTTATTTACAAGAACAAGAAACATATACATACTATACGTAAACAAGTTAACTAAAATGTGAAATAATACTTCATGGTACTTAGAAATACTTTTGCTAAGTCATGTTTTATAACCAAAGTCTTTTGGAGGGAGAGCGTGAGTTTGTACATAGATCTATACGGGACTGACAATCTCGCACCTTGGCTGTTAGCTACAGTTAGGACCGACAGTTCTACGAGTGACAAATGACATACCTATTCGATGCCTGAAGAACGTCGTTTTTCTATACTAGTCAATTTAGCATGGTTATAACCTCATTCACATCAAGTATTAACTAAATAATTTGGTTTACAAGAAAAACATTTCTTTAGTGGTTTTATTTTAAACAAAACTACTAAAAGATATTATCTTCAACTCCATAGATACAGTGATGTTCACACATGAACAAGGCATACTATTTTTCTAGTAAAGATATTTTACAAATAAGGAAAACATATATTTATACTATTTCAAGTACAATCATACATTTATATTATTTCAAGAGAACAAAACATACAAACAGTTGGGTCTTCGGTATAAGACTACTTTTCATTTTAAGAAGAAAATATAGGATTTTCTGGGAAGTATACTAACATTTTCATGAAACAAATACAAACATTTGACACTAAAATTCATATGAACTCACCAACTTAAATGTTGATACTCTCTTTCAAAATAACTTGTATTCTTAGGGAAACAGTAGACATGTACACTTGCTCAAGTTTTGAGAAGACGAAGCATATTCAAGACTCGTCTTTTATTTTGATATACATTTTTGGTGTCATACAAATATAAAAAGGACGCACATGTATTAACTATATTATTAATGCAATGGATGGTGTTGCTTGTTTTACTATTGTGTATTCTTATGATACTGTACATGACGTCCTCCGCCCCCGAATGTTTCCGCCATCTTCTGTTTGGGGGTGTGACATTATCAAACCTTCAAAATCAACTTCTACCAAACAATATCAACCTAGCTATCATTTAAGACCATCAACCCTTAGTAACCCATCTTGTTGATCCTCACGTACCGATTTTATAATAATGACCCTATGGAATCTATCTTGAGAGATCACCATAAGCAACGAGTTGACTTTACTGCTTTGAGAATTCCTTGGTAGCAGACGAGGATCAATAAAGATAACAAATAAGGAGAATGGAACACTCAAATGAACATACGATTCAGTCTCCTCGGATCGATATAATTCACTAACCCCACAAGACAGTTAAGTCAGGGATGGTCATCAACACCATTTAGATGTCTTAGACTTGCCTAGCAGCATTCTGCTGATGCACCCTATCCAACAGTCAATTAGATGACTCACACGTACATAGTAGTTGTCCAAATCACGAAGCTTATCCGATCATCAAGAAAATGTAAACACTGACACATGAAGCTCATCAAAAGAAATTGAGGGGTAATACTAATACAGTACTCCGGTACACTCTCGTACCCTAACACATGATGGTGTTGAAAATGGACATTGTACATAATATTAGTTCTAGCACATAATTGTACCCCGATACAAGGAGTACCTTAGAAACAAAACTCTGCTCTCTATTTCAATCTTACACAAATCCCAATATAAAACTACTCAATGTCCAAAATTATATGAACTAAACTTCCATTTTAAATCTTAGGGTATAAATAACAAATTGTAATACCCATAATCATCTAAAAGTTCCTAACTATGTAATATCTTTACAATATAGGCTAAATCTAATACTCTTCCAACTTAACTCGAACTAAACATTCTTTCTAAGTCTTACTTCATCACTAGACAAGACTATACTACTTATAATCAACTTTCGAAACTGTTTTCCTGTTTTATACCATACTCTCACAATATGGTACATGACTACACTTTTATCCAACTTAACGGGATCTAAAAATCCTTTATACGTCTTAGATTAAAAACTAGACGCTACTATAATCCATGTAATCAAACTTTCAATAATAAGCCTATTCAAACAACATTGTCATAATTCATGGTATATATGTAATAGAAAATATCAGTTATTTTGATATGAATTAATATTTTGAAGTAATAATACTCTTCCTAAGATTATCATGTAATAATACCATATAATCACTTAACATGTAATTAGCCATATCTGGTTCACACAGTATATGTTATCAAGTATACATTTAACAAATTTAATTCACCAACAAACTTTCAACAGATTATTAATACTTTGTATTAAGGTCATGTTATTGAAAGTAACAACACATTCACCTGATATAGCTGGAAGAATTGCAAGAAAGTCAGATCTTTGACTGACACTTTCGATTCCTTTTTATAACAACCTAAACATAAATTTACTAAGCCTTTGAGTTTGTTCGTACTTATAAATTTTAATCCTTATAAACTTTTTTTTATCAGATTTATCAATAATCCCAAAAGAGCATTGACATATAGTTGTTAAGAAACACCCAAGTAAAATTGTATCGGAGGTAGGATCCGTTTGGTATATAAAGATATACTGTTTGGAAAATCCAGTTGAAACACATTGTTTATCTAGCCTTGTCATCATTTTCGTAAGTAGATTGGTCAATATAACGATCAATATTACTGATAGATCTTATTTATAAGTTCATAATAACTATTATAAAAATAAATATAAGTTATACTTAAAGCACAGTAAACATAACTCAACTTACAGGTTGTTTGACAAAAAACTGGACATTAAGTGGGCATAACTTTGAAATCGAAACATCTATTTCTTGGGGATTCTCTGGTGCTCAATAGCTTCGCTACTAACACCTAAGAACTATTAAGAATGGACATCATAACCTTGGAAGAGTTTGTGAGTTGCTGGAAAGGATTTGAGCAACAAACAAAGAAGAAAACGAACATATATATATATATATATATATATATATATATATATATATATATATATATATATATATATATATATATATATATATATATATATATATATATATATATAAGAAATTAGAAGGGGTGTGTCGCGTCCTTCCATGTGCGGCAATTTGAAGCCATTTTATGGGGAGGAAGGGTGAAGGGGGTGCTGCCACTTGTCATCACCTGCTCGTGCTACATGTCGGCATTTCGACAGCCCGATTTGATTATTTTTCTAAAAGTCATAACTTTTGCATACAAGCTCCATTTTCGATGGTTTTTATATCCACGTGTAGCTATTGACAAGTGCTACAACTTTTGATTAGATTTCGTCGGCTAATTTTACATTTTTATTTCGTAATTTGGTTTAAGGAGGCTTAGACTATAAATAACGCTATAATATTCATAACTTGTTCTTACGAACTTCCTTCTAACTGTTCTTTATATTGTTGACTTTATATTGAAGAGTACTAAAACATTCATCTACATTATATTGGCTAACAATCAACTGATTTTGATTTTGATTTCTGTGTCGCATACTATTGTACTGTGTCCCACTCGAAACTTTGAAAAATTATTATTTACTCATACTAAGTTAGACTTTGACGTTCTTTTTATCGACACGTTCCTATTTACGAGCACTATGACTTTCGTTTAGATCAATTAGGCAAATAAACACCCTATTTCAGATTCACTTTTTATGACATATACACTATATCATATCAAACGTGAAACCTATATAAATCATAATTTCCACATACAAATTTAGATTTAAGCGTTGTTTATTTTCATAGGCTCATGGTCATGACTACTACAACTTTCGTTAAAATTATTTATCCTAAATAATCTTTTATTTTTAATATTTATTTTATCGCTTCAACGTTAAGTTTTATATTAAGGTTTTCTACAAATATTATATAATCCTAATAGTTGTCCGCTTATCGTGTACACGATAATTATTTATTATCTCATAACATATATGAAGAACGATTATTTTATTTTATTTGTTCAATAAAATTTATAATTATTAAAATTATACGTTAAATATCTACCTCGAAATTGCTTGCATTACATATTTTATGTGGTACATGAAAATAAAGATGGGTTCCCAAAATGCTATGTGTCATTGATAGTGGGTAATGTTCCCTAATGGATGGTGCGATCAATGTCGTCAATTGTTCTAGACTTAGTGGCACCGTATGATTTATGGATTTTACTTGCATTCTTGGGTGTCACATTTTCTAACAACAACCATAATTTTCTGGACTAGTCACCGATATACAATGATATCTATCTTGAAAAGATGTATGAGTTATTGTTTGAAGTTAATGGAGTATCATACAAACAATGTATTATCTCGATGACTAGATATATCGTAAATATGCTATATTTATCAAATAATGATCAGATGGTCGCTTAAAGTTGAAGGTAGCTCAAAAATAAGCTAGGAAGGATATCTAACAAGCATTTTGTGACCTTAAGAGACGTTGACAGATAATCAATAACGTGACAGGTTCATGAAAACATAATATAAATACGATGATAAATGTATCCATTATATTACATAATATAATTTTAGAAAATAAATGAAAACACAACGATGAAAACAAACTTCTACCATCCTTCCAAAAGTAGATATGCATTTACCACAATACGTAGCAAACAAAATGGAAGTTTGAAATCGAGATACACATCACAACCTACTTCTAATTTGATGAAATATACTTTAAGAATTTTGTTACATAGTATCGATGAGGATTTGTACAAGGATATAAACATAATTTTGGGTCAGGATGCAGACGACGATTTGAATTGACGATTCCGAGGTGTTGAACTTTTTTTAAATTAGTTTAATGTGTTAGTTTGTTTTTAAGGATTACTATGTGATTTTAATTATTTTAGTTTGAATTAATAAAATAAATTATTTTATTAATTTTGAATTTATTTAAGTTAATTTATTAGTTTTGAATTTGTTTAAGATAATTATAAATAAGAGATGACGATATCCTGTTAGAAGAAAATGAAGGAAAATAATGTACCGTTGAATTGGCCGGAGGAAAATTTGAGGGTAGTGGTTAGCAGACCCGGCTTTAACTGAGTGTAGGGTTGTGATCGCAAATAGCACCGATTTTTAATCAATTAACAATAGCTCGTCGGGTTCTTTCACTTCAAATTTGTCGCGAATTTACCATGTTAATATATATGAGGTGAAGAGTACTTTAGTTTAACTTTTTTGTTCATTATATTTCACACTTAAGTTTGAATTTTTGCAGTATTATTTTTTATATTAAGATACTTATTTTTAAAAAGTAGTTCCCAATATTGTTACCAAATTTTGTCTAATTGAGTACTCGCTTCTTATCCAATTATTTGTGTCTAATTCCCTCTAGTATAGTTTTCTTTCTAATCTAGTTCTTGATTGTATATAGCGGGATTTTTTCATATAAAAACAATATTTACTTAGTCGAGTTAGTTTTTATGATTGTCTCCTAGTGTCTCATTCAAGTTTCTAAATGTCATAATTTTTATCCTAAAAAATTTTCAGTGAAGTTTGCTAAGATGTAATAAACAAAAAAAGAAACATAAGTTTACTCGAGTAGCTTAATTAAAGACAAGAGATGTATAGTAACTACAAGATGTTGAGCAAGCAAAACCAATAGAATCACCATAACATTTAACATTATATTGTAATGTATCTGTATTGTTTTTATGGTAAAAATTATATATGGACATCCAAGAGAATGCACAAGGTGTTAATAAAATTATATCATATTTTAGAATTTGTACCTAGATTGGTTATAAATGAAATTTAATTTATTTTTTCAAATTAAAATGTATTCGTTTTAGGACATGCAGTTAATAAGTTTCATAGACTTTCAAAACATTTGGACCGACCTAATGGTTAGTACACCTTTTGGTCTTATTAAAGGATGTATGTATGTTATCTATCTAAATATGACCTTTCAAAGATAGTTATCTGTTTAAAACTATGATTTCTCTTTAAGTTCATGAAAAGATACAAGGATTATAAGAAAATATATGATAAACAAAAATATCTTCACTAAATTTTACTATTACTAGCACATGTTTAACATACAAAAATCAAATTTATCAAGAGACACCAAATTTTGCACATAAACATTGATTCACACACAATTGTTTAACATTGATTTAAACTATGATTTCTTCTTTGATATATATATATATATATATATATATATATATATATATATATATATATATATATATATATATATATATATGGGGACATTCGGTTCTAGAATGTTTTTTTGGAAGACATAGAGATCAAATTAATTAGAATATGAAAGAATTGGAATTTGTTACGTGTTTGGTTCACATATAATGGAATATGTTTTCTATTTTGTTTGATAAATTTGTAAAAAAAAAAGTAAATTATGTAATATGAACAAAATACCCTTTTATTGATATTTTGTAAATTACTAAAATTATAAAACTTCCATTGATAAAACTCTTACATGCTTACAACTATATACACGTCGATGAGTGTGTATGCATCTAAGTATGTGTGTAGGTATGGGTGGGTCTTTATTGGGCATAAGGTGCGTGGGTGATAATATCGTTAGGGGTGAATGTAACCCTCACAATACATAGATAATATAAAATCAACAAGCGTTAAAAATGAAGAGTCAGGTTGGAATATGAAATATCTATTAATACATGGTTGATCGATAATTAGTTTCTTTTCGACAAACGGTGAATAGTTTCTAAAAGGTAAACTCTTTTCGAAAGCGGGAGGAATGATGTAAGCAATGACGAAAAAATCCGTAATTGAAAACACATGTCCTTTCAATGTGGAAGGGATTATTATATTTATATAAAGTGTCGGTAGAAGATTATTATATTTATATAAAGTGTCGGTAGAATAGTTAAGAGTATTATTTTATAAAAGTGTCGGTAGGATATTTTTATGTAAAGTGTCGGTAAGTGTCGATTGTATTATTCGTGATGTAACATAAAGTGTGTAACCCTCAATAGTCTAGGGGCTATAATGTAAATATGTATGTCGTTTTGCAATCAAACGATTGCAAACCAATTATGTAACCGGCTCCTTCGAGCCTATAAATAGGGACTTCGCCCATATGAAATAAACAAGATAAGTTTGAGTGTTTAAGACTTGAGTTGATCTCAATTGTCTTCTCTGTTGAAATAGTTGTTCTATTTCTGAATACCAGAGTCCTATCTAAACATATCCATATAACCATTTAATCATTCAACACAATTCATCATCAAACTAATCTAACGCATCATTCAGGTATAATCTTTTCTTAATCTTTATCAATTCCGTCATGTTGTTCAATTTGGATTGGGCATAAGGTGCGTGGGTGATAATATCGTTAGGGGTGAATGTAACCCTCACAATACATAGATAATATAAAATCAACAAGCGTTAAAAATGAACAGTCAGGTTGGAATATGAAATATCTATTAATACATGGTTGAGTGATAATTAGTTTCTT
Source organism: Lactuca saligna (assembly GCF_052625555.1). Taxonomy (NCBI): domain Eukaryota; kingdom Viridiplantae; phylum Streptophyta; class Magnoliopsida; order Asterales; family Asteraceae; genus Lactuca; species Lactuca saligna. The sequence goes on along the minus strand of NC_136419.1, from coordinate 35,884,329 downwards.
TTCGACAAACGCTGAATAGTTTCTAAAAGGTAAACTCGTGCAATGTTAAATGAGTTGATTGATTGATATACTTGTTTTACGTATTTTTCTAATTTATTTTTGAATTATAAGTTTTTATAAGAAATGGGGCCCACCACCATACCCTTCAACCTATAATGTTATTTATATGCACACAATCAAAATTGTGCTACCTAATACTCTTTATATGTACACAATTAAAATTGTGATACCGTCGATCCCATCCCGTCATCCTTATCTTCATCATCATCATCATTATCATCATCGTCTTCACTGACCATCATGGCCACCATCATCTCTGACAACTTCTAATAACGGTGCTTGCTTCTACAATTTTCACAAGATGAAGTTAACGAACATCAAGCCAAATCAAAACCCAAACAAGCCAAAAACAAATTTAAAGTTGTTACCTTGTAACAAAAACTAAACATAATCAAAATCAAAATCTTGACAATCAAAACCGTATGAAAATACTGATTCCAAAATCAAAATCAAATCTAAAAATCATAACCTAATAAAATTTAGATTTCAAAAGAGAAATCAAAACATGGTGAATATTCCAATTCCAAAGAAACCATGCATTCGAAAGAAAACAACGATTTCAATATCTTAATTCCAAAATCAAAATCAACATGAGGAAGTGGTCTACAGGAAGCGATCATCGATTCCAAAGCATCCAATGATTTCAATGTTTGAATACAGGAATGGTGGTTTGGCGTCTTTGATTCACGTCATTGATAGTGATGGTAACCCTGATTCATGATGTTTTTCTCGATGGTAGTGTTGTGGTGATGGTGGTGACTGACGATAGGTGGTGGTCTCGAGGAAATGACAACAGAGTGATGGATTTGTATTTTGATTTTCTCTCCCTCTAGTCATCTTCTACTCTAACACCCAATTTTCATCTTATATTAGAAACAAATAGTCACGTAAACAAACATTTTTGATAGAAGACTTTTAGGATAAATAGTCCTAACGATAATTTTAGTAATTGAAAATCGAGAGCATGTACATGAAGAACGCCAAATTCTGACTTTGTATGAGGAAGTTATGATTTTTAGAAGTTTCAGCATAATATTGTACGACGTAGAAACTAAAATAGAGATTGGTCAATTGTTACGAAACACAATCTAAGCGAGAGTTGAAGATCTCGTCCATATGATTCCGTTAATATAAAGACAGTCAAGAACATAATTCATATGAGAGAGTTATAATACTTATACGGGCTTTAACAGTCTAAGCCTGTTAAAAATATAGTTTTAAAAATAAAGCGAGAATTATCCAATGGAGTCGAAATGAAGTTGTAGATCTTGTCGATAGCTACGTGGAGATATAAAGAATGTTGTAAATGGAGCTTGTATGGAGTAGATATGATTTTTTAAAGAATTTGTTATTTAGCACACGAGCTGGCACACACAAACCAAGTGTGCGGAATGCAACGACATATCACCCAGATTTCTCCATGTGTCACATTATGAATGGAGCCACATAAGCACTGCCGATTGAGTGTACAACGTGCACCCGACCATGTGTGCAACATGCATCCTGAAATTGGCTATATAAAGATTTCATATCTCATTGTTTCCCTCCACACAATTCTCACTTCTCTAGTCCTTGAGTCCAAAGTTCTTGAGTTCTTTTGCTATACGTCGAAATGGTCCTACCTCCCAACTAACAAGCTTAGCTGATCATTATATGATAGATGTCTCAGTATTTATTGGGATTAGTGAAGGATCTTGTCTTTATTACCAAATCGTCACAAAAATTAACATGTTAAAGTATTATTCGCCAATACTTGTTCAGTGTATTATCTGCCTGTTGAATCGCCAGTAGAATCAACCAGATACCTGTCAATCTTCCGAGTTATTGTTAAGGCGAGTTATCGCACTATATAATGTGTTACAATATATATAGATGTATGTTAGGACATAGGAGTTAGGAGAATAGAGCCAATTGTATAGCTTCTATGTGCCCATATTAGTAGAACTTAACGTGCAACCTCTATGTATGGTTATGTATGTTGGGCGGAGCCTGTGTCATGTAGTTTGGGCAAGGCCCGTTGTCTATGTTGGGCAGTGCCGATTACGTAGCTCGGGCAGGACCCATTATGTAAGTTTACGTTGGGTCCATTTGCATCCACATATATGTATTATGGTATATGGTATCTTGGGGAATTAAATAAGGCTAGCGCTTACCGAGTTGTTATAAATGTTTTTCAGGTACTTTGTGAGAAGGGCAAGTTCCGGTTGTACACACACGTATTTTCAACATGTTTCTACTAAATGTAATTATACTTTGATATATTTAATAAATAAAAATGAAAACTCTGCCTTTGAAAATTGTGACGTTACAAGTTGGAATTAGAGCTCTGGTTTGAGTGAAATAGATGAACACTCGTGTTATTCCACACTCAAACTAAGAATCTGAGTAATTAACAAATCTTTTCATAAAAAAGAAATAATACAAAAAGGAAAGAATCTGATGCGTGCAATCCACCAAAGCATACAAAGGAAAGTGATTCGCAAAATATCCATATTTGTTATGCTGTATTTATATATGAAATGTTAGAAATGCATGCTAGGATATAGGCTAAGGGTCTTTTCAAGAATTACGTATTAGAATTGTCTGATACTCAAGATGCCTTATAGCCCAAGGATTTTCTTGTTATGTGTAACATCCAGATGTTGAGATAATTCCAAATTTAACACTGAGTATGAAGATTATTTTCATTTTATCCCTTGTGTAAGGAAATTGTTGCAAAATGACCCATAAGAACACTTTTGTAAATTATGGGTGGAGCTCACGTACGATGGCATATGTGCCAGAACGTCAAACCCTAATTTTTTAGGTTTGTACCCTATATATGCATCACCAACTCTCCAAGGCTCATTACCTCTCCAACCTCCAGCCCTCCTGTCCGTTACAACCCTACTCTCTTGTGTGTATTCCTTTGAGCTTAAAAGTATGTGTTTTTAGTGTCTTTGAAGCAAAGAGTAGAGTGAAGAACCAAATTGGAAGATCAAGACCACATAGATCCTGAAACACCTGACCTCTAAGCTTCATTTTGAGGTATAAAGTTCTAAACATGATGATCAAGTCTCTAGATCTTGTTTATGTTAGAAGTTTATGCTTTTTAGCCCCATATTCTTGGTTCGTTTAGGTATGAGCTACCCTAGACCAAATGAGTTGTCTATTTGGACGTTATAGGGATGTTTGAGTGATAGAAATGTGATCTTGGACCTTCTTGTTACTCCATGAAAGTATTGAGGTGTCTTAATGGGTTAAGGTGTTGGGGTTTTAGCTTTTGGGCCCTTGCTAGCCATGCAACACCATAAAGTTTTAAAATTAATGGTGAAGGACATTAGTTTAGGGTCAGATCATAAAATTGGAGAAAAGAGCTTAAAGGAATAAGCTCTTAATAGAAGTACGCCTCGCGTACAAGCTGGGTACGCCCCATATACAAGCGGGGTACACCCAGCGAACTCAGATTTTGTTAACTGAGTTTAACTTTTACTTTGACAAAGTTTAACCTAAGGGTATTTTGGGTATTTTGAGTGGTATTTGAGATTGATCATTATATGGTGTATAGGTGACCAGTTGAGCTGACATTCGGAGTTGCGTCCTATTCAGCGATCATTTCAGACTTAGAGGTGAGTATTCCGCACTATTCTTGTGGGTCGAAGGCACTAATGTCGTCCCATTAGTTATGTATTTGGTATAGAGAATGTTGCTATGATTTAGTGATCTGTTAGATCTGTGTCCTTGTATATAGGATGTCGTATGTGGTAGTGATCTATAGATCTCCCTGATTGTCTGCTGATTGGCTATATATTTATCTGTTTGTTGGATATATGTTATATGTCAATATAGTATGGTTGGGTTGAGGTAGTATTGCTTTGTGCAGTAGCCAACAAACCTGGGAGTAAGCCAACCATAAGTTGTGGGCCTTAAGGGCAAGCGAGACTTATGTTGTGGGCTCAGGAACAAGCCAGATATGGGCCGTGGGCCTGAAGGGCAAGCCAAACTCATATTATGGGCTCAGGGGTAACCTAATATGTTAGTTGTGGACCCATTATGTGATGTTATATTTTTATGTGTTGGTACTTTGGGGAACTTACTAATCTTTGGCTTACAGTTTCAATTTATTGTTTCACATACTTCAGATGACCGTGGCAAGGTGAAGGAGTGATCGTGCGCATCTTTCTATTTTTTATGATATTGGGGATTACCGAGGGACACCAGGGTAGGCCGGAGCCCCCGATGAGTTGAGGTTGTGCTTTCCATCTCAGTGCTTTCCATCTCAGTGCAGAGGAGGCCAGGCTAGGGCCGGATGTCATTACTGGTATGTTTCTATTTATCATTTTCTCAGTTATTTTATGGTATTCTTATGCTTATAATTCTGCTAGGTACCTTCTTAGTGAGTTCCTTTCCTGCTCTTATGCTATTTCACTCGGGTGCGAGTCAGTCCTTACTATCTCAATCTTTTAGTAGGGGTTTTGATATGACTCTTGGAGAGTTGGAGTGTCCGTTCCGGGTTTCTATCGCCAATGAACATGGGATTTCTGCATTGAGGGTTTATCAGGGTTGTGTCCTAAAGATTTTTGGAGTGCCTTATCTAATTGATATGATTCCTATGCCCATGGGGGATGTGTGCATGATAGTAGGGATGGATTGGATGAGCTGATTTGGGGCTATGATTAATTATGAAGGTCAATTGGTGGTAGTTCAAACCCCAAGTGAGGGAGAGCTGGTCATTTTTGGAGAGGGTACTAGGATTGGGTCAGTCTTCTGTTCTGTTGCCAGGGCTCGACAGTATATTCAGCATGGTTATATGGGATATCTTGTGTATTTGGTGGTTACCTGAGCAGGGAAGCAGGTTTTGGTTTCAGATGTGTCTGTTGTTAGAGAGTTTGCAGATGTGTTCCTAGAGGAGTTACCCGACGTGTCTCCGGAGAGACATGTTGATTTCAGGATTGATTTGGTTTCGGGTGTGGCTCCAATTACTAAGGCGACGTACCAATTGGCACTATCTAAGATATAGGAGTTATCGTCTCAGCTTCAGGAGCTGTTAGGCAAGCAGTTTACTAAACCGAGCACTCCATCGTGGGGAGCACTGATTTTTTTCTTCAAGAGAAATGATATTTCACACCGGATGTGCATTGATTACCAGGAGTTGAAAAAATTGACGATGAAGAAACATTACCCACTTTGCGGATTGATGCTCTCTTCGATCAGTTGCAAGTTGCACGTAGGTTCTCCAAGATCGATTTGAGTTCAGGGTATCATCAGATGAGGGTTAGAGAAGAGGATATGGAGAAGAGCATATTTCAGACTCGTTATGGTCATTAAGAGTTCGTGGTGATGCCATTTGGGGTCACCAATGTTTCTATGGCATTATTGGATTTGATGAATCGGGTATGCAGGCCAATGCTCGATCAATCAGTTATTGTGTTTATTTATGATATCTTGGTGTATTCCAAGACCAGGGAGCAACATGAGGATCGCCTTCGAGAGCTTCTGGGAGTTTTGAGGAGAGAACAACTATATGCCAAGTTCACGAAGTGTGAGTTCTGGTTACGAGAGGTCCCGTTCTTAGGACATCTCGTTAACTAGAATGAGATTTTAGTTGATTCGGCCATGATGCATTAGGAGGTGGCGAAGTCTCCCTCGGAGATCTAGAGTTTCATAGGATTGGTTGGGTATTATTGGGGATTTATTAAGGACTTCTACAAGATTGTGGTACCCCTTACTTGCCTGATGAGGAAAGGTCTGGATTTCTACTGGGGCCTGATCAGCAAGTTGCGTTCAACACTAAGACAGAAGTTGTGTTAGGCCTAAGTGTTGACCATTCCCGAGGGCGTTGAGGATTTTTTGGTATTTTGTGATGCATTTATCACCGGACTAGGAGCCATTCTTATATAGCGAGGTTGAATTATTGCTTATGGTTCTTTGCAGTTGTAGCCTCAAGAGGTTCGCTATGAGACTCATGATTTGGAGTTGGAATCAGTAGTGTTCGCTCTCAAGTTTTGGCGGCATTATTTATATGGGGTTCGTTGTATCATTTACATGGATAATAAGAATCTGAGATATCTCATGGATCAGTTAAATTCGAATATGAGGCAGCACAGGCGGCTTGACGTGATTAATGGTTATCACTACGAGATCATGTATCATCCTGGGAAATCCAATGTGGTGGTTTATGCCTGGAGCCGCATGACGGATAGTTCTGCTATTGGGGAACATTGTATGAGGATTTCTATTGATTCTCCATTTTTGGGTTTGATTAGGAGGCTCGAACTTATGGATTCAAGAAAGAAAATTAGAATCAGGAGAGACTCATGGGTGAGATTGACAAGTTTTCTATTGGCAGTCGTGGATTACTAACCCGGTGTGGATGGGTTTGGGTACCACACTTTGGTGGGATCAGGCAGACTATGTTGGAGGAGGCACCAAGACATATTAGGACTTAAGACTTAGTTAATGGTCCCCATGCATGAAGAGAGGGAGAGAGAGAGAGAGAGAGAGAGAGAGAGAGCCTGGTATTTTGAATGGCTCTTGACATTTCGGATGGTGAAGGCCGAACAACATCGACCGCATGACAAGTTGCAGCCACTGGAGGTTCCCATGTGGAAATGGGACCATATTAATATGGATTTCATCACCAAGTTACCTCAGACGGCTAAGGGCATGATGCGATTTGGGTGATAGTGGACGGTTGACAAAGAGTGCCCATTTCTTAGCTATACATGAGAGTTCGTCAGCCAAAAAATTGGTCGATTTATACGTATGTGAGTTCGTTTCTCGGCATGGTATTCCAGTTTCCATTGTATCTTATCGAGATGTTCAGTTCACGTCTTGTTTTTGGCAGAAGTTCCACGAAAAAATAGGTACGAGGTTGCATCTCAGCACTGCTTATCATATGTAGACTGACGGGACCATTTAGTCACTCAAGGACATGCTCAGGGCTTGTGTCATAGATTTTCATGGAAATTGGGACTCTTACCATCCCTTTGTTGAGTTTCCATACAACAACATCTATCACTCTAGTATCGGTGCACCGCCTTTCAAGCTTCTCTATTGGGGGGGGGGGGGGAGGGGGGGGGAGGAGTGTTGTACCCAAGTTTATTGGGGAGAAGTTGGTCATAGTATCATAAGAAGGAATGAAGTAGTCCTTCAGACGACATATCTCATTCAACAGATTAGTAGATACTTCTGACATCTCAAACTCGACAGAAGAGTTATACCGGCAAGTGTCGATCTAAGTTGGAGTTCTAGGTTGGGAACATGGTCTTGTTGAAAGTATCACCATGGAAGGGTGTAATTCACTTCCCAAAGAGGGGCAAGTTGGGGCCTTGATATATTGGTCCATTTTGGGTGGTAGCTAGGGTTTTCAAGGTAGAATACATATTAGATGGTCCTAAGGAGCTTAGCCTAATCCACAACACCTTCCATGTTTCGTAGAATCGGAAGAGTGTGGTTGATGATTTAGAGGTTGTTTCGTTGGAGAATGTTTAGGTTGATGATCGCCTGAATTTGATGGAGAGAACAGTGATAATCTTGGATTGGACACGAAAGCGTTGAAAACAAGGTGGTGTCTTTGGTCAATGTGTAGTGGCAGCATCGGAAAGGTTACGAATGGACGTGGGAACCCGTGATGTGGAGCTCATATATGATGGGCTTATAGATTGGTATGATAAGCATATATTTTAGAACCTCAAACCCTAATTTTTATGGTTTGGACCCTATATAAGCATCATTAACTCTCCAAGGCTCATTCCCTCTCTTGCATCCACCCCTAATATCGTCCATTGCGAGCCTAATCTCTTGTGTGTCTCCCTTTAAGCTTGAAAGAGTGTGTATGTGGTGTCTTTGAAGCGAAGAGAAGAGTGAAGAACCAACTTGAATGATCAAGACCACATAGATGCAGAAACACCTCACCTCAAAGTTTCATTTTGAGGTATAAAGTTATGAAGTTAATGATCATGTCTCTATATATTGTTTATTTTAGAAGTTTATGCTTTTTTGCCCCCATATTCTAGGTGCTTTTGGGTATGATCTACCCTAGACAAAATGAGTTGTCCTTTTGGATGTTTTAGGGCACTTTGAGTTATAAAAATGTGATCTTGTACCTTCTTTTTCGTCCATACAAATATTGAGGTTTCTTAATTTGTTAAGGAGTTGTGGTTTTAGCTTTTGGGCACTTGCTAGCCATGGGACACCATAAAGTTGGAAACTTTATGGTGAAGGTCATTAGTTTAGGGTCTGATCAGAGAATTGGATGAAAGTGCTTAAAGGAATAAGCTCTTAATTGAAGGATTAATGGAAGGCTTCATATGTTGGCGAACAGATTGGTAATCTAAGCGTACTAGGTCATCTTCACAATTTTGGTCAAAGGTTGAGTATGCCTTACGTACAGGCTGGGTATGCTGAGCGTACTCAGTTGTGTTGACCTAGTTTGACTTTTTATGTTTTGACATTTCCCAAGTTTGACCTAAGGGTGTTTTGGCTATTTTGAATGGTATTTGAGATGGGTCATTATTTGGTGTATAGGTTACCAGTTGAGCTGACACTAAAAGTTACGTCATGTTCAACAATCATTTCAGACTGAGAGGTGAGTTTTCCTCATTGTTCTTGTGGGTTGAAGGAACCAATTCTGACCCATTATTTATGTATTATGGTATAGAGAATGATTTTATGATGTAGTGATATGTTAGATGTGTGTATTGGTATATAGGATGTAATATGCGGTAATGATATGTAGATCTACCTGATTGTCTGCTCACTGGTTATATATTTATCTGTTTGTTGGATATATGTTATATGTCAATATAGTATGGTTGGGTTGAGGTATTACTACTTTATATGGTAGCCAACAAACCCGGGAGCAAGCCATACATAAGTTGTGGGCCTGAAGCGCATGCCAGACTTATGATGTGGGCTCGAGAGCAAGCCAGATAAGTGTTGTGGGCGTAAAGGGAAAGTGAGACTCATAATGTGTGCTCTAGGATAATCCAGTTTATTAGCTATGGACTCAGTATATACTATTATGTGTTTTTGTGTTGGTACTTTTGGGGAACTCACGAAGGTTTGGCTTACAATTTTAATTTATTGCTTCAGGTACTTCAGATGACCGTGGCAAGACGAAGGCATGATTGTGAACATCTTCCTATTTTTTATGATATTGGGTCTTTGGAAAACTATGATTATGATTATACTCTTGAAACAATGATTTTGTAAACACTTGATGGTGAAAATAGGTTGTATTTGAAAATTTTAAAATTTTCTAATTTTTGGGATGTAACATTATTTGTTGCTTAGAACCTATATTGATATTAATTAGTTATTCGATTATACGTTAGGTTGCATGGTCCCAAAATATAATTGTTTTAGATTGTCTGATTTGGCGCCATTGCGCAGCTATCGTTTGAGTCTAACTATTGTAGTGTCAGCTGTTTCAGTCGACAAACTATTTGATTTTAGAGGCATGTAATCATATTCGTCCGATAATTAGTTAATATTGGTAGAACTTCCTCCTCAACCTACAGAAGGGAGGAGTGTATCGAATCCTAGAAGAAGAGTCTAGGAAGTTTAATATATGCTTGATAATGCATACCTTCGTAAGTTAGGGCGTCCGTAGAGGCACAAGAACCTAGTAAAGTCTAGGAAATAAATAATTAGGACCTTGAAACATTGTATGCGAAATGACCTACCAAATAGCAATAGTCTAGAGACTTGGAAACCTTAGAGCAATTATTGGATCTAGTATGGATAGGTGTGGATGGTAGTATGGGCCCGTACTACCAGAAACATAGGATCCATACGAGAGTTAAGAAAAAACCACAAATTTGATAAGGAACTGGAGAGGACTCGAATATCATTTTGTAGTTAGATTCATATTGATCTAATCCCATTACACCTCGAGCATGGCAATGATCACAAGAGAAAGTGGGTTGGGTTCCAAGCGAGACTGAGATACGTGATTGGATAGAGGCGACAAAATCAGAAACTGTAAGGGAGATAATTCCGGAAATGTTCAAAACTATTAAAACTAAATTGATATCCTTGTTTGATGAACGATACGTTGTCATTTCCAATACAGTTGTTGTCGCAACCACTATTGTTGTCACTGCTGCATCTTCACCTGGAGAGAGGGAAATGCCTTATCTAGAGTTCAACAACACCAAACCTCCTAAGTTTGATGGTTTTATGGATCCAATTGTTTCAATGACTTGGATCTTGGATGTGGAGGGATGCTTCTACACTTGTTCTTGTCTGACAAACCTGAAGTTTAGATATGCGCAAAATCTTCTATGTCTAGGAGTAAAAAACTGGTGTAACTTTCTCACTAAGAACTATTCACCTGTTGATGAGAGCACGGTGACATGGGAACAATTTGTTGAGAAGTTCAAGGAAGAGTACATTCCACCAATAGAGAGGGAGGGGCCCACTCAAGAATATTTTTCAGTTAAATAGACCTCTGAATCGGTGACTGAGATCACCAAGATGTTCACTGAAATAGCCTTGTTTTGTCCAGAATATGCTTCATCGGAACAAGTGCAGAAGTCTCGATACTTGAATATGCTCAAGAATGATATCATGGAGTTCTTATAGAAGAATCAATACAAGACCTTAGCAGAGAAAAAAGGATCATGCTAGGAGAATAGAACTTGACTTGGAAACTCAATGAAAGGAAAAGAGGAAGACTCCAACTATGTGTCAAACAACAACCTATAAATTCAAGCCCGAAGAATAGAGGAGAGAGAGGTCCACAGTGTAACATGTATGGAAGTCCCATGAAGGAGTTTCTCGTGCTTTGATATGATTCAAGTGCGGTAAGGAGGGACATTACAACCGAGACTATAAGCAAGAAGCATAAGGAGTGCGTACCTATTTCCACTATAACTAGATCGGCCACATGAAGGCCAACTGTCCTATTCTGAATCCACCAGGCGTAATACAAGCTCTAGCACCTACAACTTTAAGGATAACCGATATGGACACAAAGGAAGAGTTGAACCCTTAAGGGCTAATTGGAGGGCTTTTTAACTTATGTCGAAGGAAGCAAGGGAAGCACCAGAGGTTATGGTTGGTTGTTCTTCTGATCGAGGAAAAGCTCCCACCTGCGCTGCCTCATGTTTAGGTTCACGTGATCCTTGATATGTTTCAAGCTCTTGTTGTCCGTGTATAAGGTACAACGGACCCCGTAGAGGTAATATCTTCAGATCTTAAGGGAGAATATTGCTCCCAACTCAAGATCACGTGTGGGATATCTCGTCTCATGCGGTTTCAGCTGCCGCGAAGCGTAGGATATCACCCCTCCTCTCTGCATGAGGACTGCCCTTAACCCAGTGATGGACACATCAAATAAAACCACAAAATCCTCTACTCCCTCAGGTAGGGTGAACATCGGGGCCTTGGAAAGTCTCTGTCGGAGGGTCTCGAATGCTCTCTACTACTCAAGGCCCACTAGAAATCCATCCCATCATCGTCAGAAGAGTGAGGGGTACTACAATCTTGGAGAAATCATGTATAAATCTCCAGTAGTACCCTGCCAATCCTAAAAAACTCCTGATATCCGAGGAAGATTTCAAAACCTCCTACCGCATCACCACCTCAATCTTGGCTGGATTGACCTAAATCCCCTCCTGGTTTACGAGATGTTCAAGGAACTGAACCTCTTACAACCAAAACTCTCATTTCGAGAACTTGGCATAAATTCGTTCTCGTCTCAAAACTCCTAATAAATCACAAAGATGCTCCTCATGCTGCTCTCTGGTTTTGCAATACACCAAGACTTCATTGATGAATATAGTAACCGAACGATCGAGCATCGGCCTGCACACTAAGTTCATTAGGTCCGTGAATATTTTTGGCGCGTTGGTGAGTGAAAACGGATCACCACGAAATTGTGATGTCTGTAACGAGTTCGGAACACAAACTTCTCCATTTCCTCCTCCGTCACCCCGACCTGATGGTACCTGGACCTTAGATCTATCTTAGAAAACCAAGAAGCTCATTGTAACTGATCGAAGTGGTTATCTATCCGTGGAAGGGGGTAACGGTTCTTGACAGTCAACTTTTTCAGCTCCCATTAGTCAATGCACATCCGGTGTGAACCATCCTTCTTCTTGACGAAGAGAATCGGCGATCCTTATGGAGAACTGCTCGGATGAATGAACTGATTGCCTAGCAGCTCCTACAACTGAGATGACAGCTACTACATCTCAGGCGGTGCCAATCGGTACGATGCCTTGGCAGTAGTGGCTGCACCTGACACAAGGTCGATCCTAAACTCGACCTACCTCTTAGGAGGCACTCCAGTTAATTCCTCCAGGAATACATCAGTGAACTCTCTAACAACTAGAACATTTGAAACTCAGACCTACTCCCCGACTAGCATATCCACCACATACGCCAAGTAACCCATACATCCGTGCTGAATATACTATCAAACCTTGGTGGCTAAGAAAAAACCTGAACCCAACCTGGTGCCCTCACCATAGATAACCAGTTCTCCCCCACTTGGTGTTCTAATTACTATAGGCTGACCTTCGCTGTCAGTCATGGCGCCGAATTGACTCAGGCAACCTATACCCACTATAATGCAAATATCCTCCTTGGGAATCGGAATCAAGTCAATCGGGAAACATACCCCGAATATCTCTAGAACGCAACCGCAATAAACTGATGAAGCAGAAATCTTATGCTCGTTGGTGATGGAAACTTGCAACGGACACTCTAGCTCTCATAAGGGAAAACCAAACTCCTAACTAAATGATCAAGAGACAAAAGACCAACTCGCTCCTGAGTCAAACAGTACCAGAGCAGACAAAGAGTTCACTAGGAACGTACCTAACATAGGTGCAAACACATGAGCATACAATAAACATAATAAATGAGATAACGGATAGAAAACATACCAGCCACCACATCTGGCGCTATCCTGGACTCCTCGGTTATGAGTTGGAAAGCGCATCCTCGAGCCCTCAGAGGCTCTACCCTGCCCTGACTGTCGTGAGTTATCCTCAATGTGGCTGGCGCGGGAGCCTACACCGACTTAGCGGCAAGCAACATATAGTTGGTCTTCACATAACCAATCTGATAACAATGTTAACAAATCCTCATATCCTGAAGGAGGGCTAACTAGCGGCAATCCCTCACAAAGTGCCCCTCCCTGCCACACTTGAGGCACACACCACTAGATCGACATGCTGCAGAATGACCCTTCCCGTACTCCCTACATGTGTGGTCAAACTGACCTCCTGACATCGAATCAGTGGTCTTGGACCGCTTCGACACTGGCTGCGACTGCATCAGGGCCTGTATCTACTCTCTAAACTGTAACTTGTGACAAATCAAAGTTTATATCTTATAACAATCCCTACATTCAATCAAAGTTAAAATTTCAATTCCTAAATTTTAGCAGTTTTGGAGTCAGTTCGAGTGCGAAAGCTTAGTACTGCAAGAGATAACTGGAGAGAGGATACTTTAGGCTAAAGTATGCAACATTGAAGTTCCAAAACTCCAAGAGTTTGGAGTTTACCGCCCAAATGGTATTGGGGCCGTAAACCCTAAGGACTATATAAGTGAAACTTATCCAATTTTGTCATTTTTAACCATTTTCAAGTCCTAAACCTCATTCTCTCTCAAGTATGATCGCTAGATCTTCAACTTAGTAAGTATTTTCTTCCTTGATTAGTTAATAAACTTCATTATCTAGTGTTTGTGAATGATTTCTTCCATGAAATCTCTTCATTTGATAGATAATCAAGTGTTCTTCATTTCACTAAGAACACACACTAGTGTTCTTGAGCCTTAAGCACCCTTTCAAGCTTCTACACTGTAATTACTCTTGTCTTAGCTTGTTCTATTCTTAAATCAACTAGATTATACTTAGAAATCATGATCAAAAGGGAGTTTACAGCCAAGGAACCGCCTTGGGTCGTAAACTCCATTTAAGGGTCTAAGTGAGCCCTAATCTCTTCTCAAGCCTTAGGATCAAGACTAGAACACTTCTATCATAAGCTTGGGACCTTAAACTTTAATCTGGTAGAAGATACCATGAGTTTACAGCCGTAAACTCATGGGGAAATGGTCCTTACACCGTGAACACTAGTTAGTGGTGCAATGGTGCCACCATTCCTTCCTAGGGCTTAGACTTGATCATAGAGCACTTCATATTTACTTATAAGACCTTAAATCACAACTTAGCACTTAGTACCATGAGTTTACGGTCGTAAACTCATGAGGAAATGGTCTTTGGTTCGTAAACTCATGTGGTTCATACCATATGGGCCATAAACCCCCAAGTGAGGCCCTACACCCCTTATATGCAACCCTAAGTGGTTTAACACTTCAGTGCAAGTGTTTCCAAGTCCCCAAGGTTGTTCCATTATCTAATTAGTTGTTATAAACACTAACTGTAAGCATATATGTGTCATTATATGTTAAATAGGATCTGTGTGTGCTGAAGTCCTCACATGACACTTAGCATCCTTTACCGATCTTACTTGCTTGAATCTTCTTGTTCTTTGAGCTTAGAGTCACAATGTCACTCCTCTAATGGCTTACAAACATTAACTAACAAGAGGATGATTTTTATGAGTGAGGAGAGGTGAGGAAATCAGCTCTAGGGTTTCTTTCTTTCAAGAGTGGCCGATTTCCCTCACACATGGGGTCTATTTATACTATGAGCTACTAGGGTTACACCCTTAACCCTAACTGAATGACTTAGGCCCTAAGCAATCCAAAGATCCTTCTAGAAATAAGGCTTGAACGATTTTTAAGATATCCAATCCCTAAAAATGGTCCACCCTAATGTCCATAATGATTCATAGCCCAAAAACATAACTATCACATATTTGATAGTTTATGCCCCTTTATTTAATTAACCTCTTTAAGTCACTAAATTAATTCTTAATTAATTTATGACTTACATCAATCAAATAATATTATTTTTCCTTTAATATATTACTCTCATAATATATTAATAATAATATCTCTTCTCTCTTTATAAATCATCGTGTCAAGTTGCTATGGTGAAGGCAACCCAAAAGTATCATCCAGAACTGGGTTAAGTATTTACGAAATATAGTTACAAGCTTAGACACTATTCCAACAGTCTCCCACTTGGATAAATCCAGTAACTATAAAAGTAAACGCAATCCGATTAGCAATCGTAGCTCTTAAAGACGCTGTCAAACTCTGGTCTTATCAGTATCCTGTCCTTTAGATAAGGGATCGTATAATCCTCTATTCTAGATATCGTGCGGACAATTACATGGAACATTGTCATACTCATTATCCAGCAATTGGTTTCTCAATCTCAGATTCATTTGACGTAGAACTTAATTGAACACATCAATTCAGTCCTGATCGGGCCAGACGCATAAGTCAAATTAAATCATCGAGGGGCCCTGATATCGCTTTTACCCTCTTAGGATAAAAATAACAGATAAACTTCGACTTATATGCATACTAATCAATTATACACAACAATGCGTTTTATGACATCAATTTACTGATGCGGTTTTGCATTATCAATTCACAACCAATTAGTAGACAATAAACCATATATCTTGGTTTTATGACCATATGATATTATCGTCTTGCGATCACTTGCGGTAAATTCCATAAAGTCATTCTAGCAAGTGTGGGTTTATTCCAATGCTCAAAACTTGTTCATAAGCACTCATGAACGTTGCAACAATCCTTTGCTATGTATAATACCTTTTAGAAAATCTACACACCAATTCATGACAATATTTATTCATACCTACTTCCAACATATAAACGATTGTGGACTATTCGAATAATTCGATTATTCTTAATAACTCAATTATTTAGGAAGTCAAAACATGCAAAGTGAAACAATAGTTAAACAATTAACATAAGACAGTAGCTTCACTTATAAATAATACTCCTTTATTTAATCATCAAATGCCAATTACATTTATCTATTACATGTTTCTAAACTATCTAATCTAAACTAATATCGTCTTTTAGTCCAATGCTCCTAGCGTGCTGCAAGTGCTTAACCCTACTCAGTCCCTTTGTAAGCGGATATGCTGGGTTATTCTCTGACGATACCCTCTTTACTATGAGGTGTCCTTCTCTACCCGATGTCGAATAAAGTGATATTATATGTCAATATGACGATATCTACCATGATCCATCGGTTCCTTGGTCAAGGCAACCGCTCCTTCATTATCACAGAAAATTTCCACAGGCTCCTTTATGGCAGGAACAACTCAAAGGTCACCAATGAAGTTCTTCAACCATATCGCCTCCTTTGACGCTTCGCTCGCTGCAATGTACTCTGATTTGCACGTTGAATTAGCTACGGTTTCTTGCTTGGAACTTTTCCAAGTCACTACTCCTCCATTAAGGGTAAAGTGTAATGCCTGTGTTTCTGGGCTTGCTATTTTTAGCAATGTGATAGTCTAGGTTAACCTTTGTAACCCGTTTTGAAATAATAGAAGTGTATTATTTGAGTATTATGTGTTTTGTGCTTAATTGTTTAATTATGTGGTTTGATTAGTTAAGAATAAAAACAAGCGTCAAAATTAAAGTGTAAAATAAACTTGATATCTTTAGATAATGTTGTAGTAGTTGAAACAAGGTTTCTGAAGATATAAAGAATGCAGAAATCCGAGTTATAACGAGGAAGTTATGACCTGTCGAAGTTTCGCGACAGAACCGGCAACGCTGGTTAACGTAAAAAGTGAAATTTACGTTAGAGCGATATTTAGCCTTAGTGATCTAAACGAGAATCGAAGATCTCGTTGTTAGTATCAAAGCGATAAAAAGTTAGGTGAGGACGGACGTCAAACGAAGAAGTTATGAATTTATAACGAAATTTTCTGTCCCGGCCTATTAAAAATAAAGTCAAAATTAGCTGACGGAGTCTAAACGAAAGTTGTAGAGCGTAGTCTCACCTTCGCGTAGATATAAAGAACGTCGAAAACAGAGTTCGTATGAAGGAGATATGAATTTTCGAAGTTTTTAAAATAATTAATAATTAAAATTAATTATTAAACCCCGGCCTTATCCGAAGACGAGTCACCGGACTCATCCGGAGTACGCCCCGCGTACAGCAAGAAGTGTCGACACTTCGGATGACGCATGCAGTGACGACTTCGGAGCCCTGTACGCCCAGCGTACAGGCATACACCCCGCGTACGAGGAGGTTCCAGCCTCCTATAAATAGGATGCGAGGGGTCCGGGCATAATTGCTCATTTCTTCCCGTTTTCTCGCGTTTTTGCATCGTTTCTCATGAAAGAAATATCCCAAAGCCCCGGTATCATTCCCGATCCCCGAAGCAATTCCCGAGGCCCCGAAGATCCCGAGAAGTGCAAATCCCGAGCTGAATCTCTGCCCTCGAGGAGTCCGGTTTTTGTGAAGATCTTCCAGATCTACCGAAGAATACTACTTCTACATGTCGTAGTGTTGTCCGATCATCTTCTGATCAAGTGAGTGTGTAGTTAATTTCTTCTAACGCATAATTATGAAGTATTTTATACGAAATACGTGTTATGTGTATAATTTTGTTGTTATGTGCGTGAATGTATATTCACTCTTTTCAATCTCATAGATCTGAATTGTTTTCTATGGAATACGTGTTATGTGGGTATGCCTCATCTGTTATGTGAAATATCTATTGAATGAAAATGCTATACAGGTTTTAAACTATGTATAAAAATATATATTTTTATCTGCTAATGTGTTGGGTAGAACATGGGTAGATCGTTGGTGTGTAATAAACAGATGAGAGGTCTCGATGTTGTTGTTGTTGTTGACCTAGTTATTCAACGGAGTATGAATAACGACCACAGACTCCTTCTAGACAGTCTCGTTGAATGCTAGCAGGTTCATAACCTGTAGGTGTTGTGAACGATGTGTTCACTGGTGTACTCTATCCCCCTCATGGTTGCCTTTAGGATATCTATTGTTGAGGAAACCCCTTAGCAGTAATGTCCATCCCGATGAAAATCCTAGATTAGGTCCCTTGAGATAGATGTTGTTTTAGGGACGTAAAGTGAGGATAACGAGAATGGGTAATCGGGATAGTGATTGGTTGGTGAAATTAAATATAATTTATTTATTGTGGGTTGAAAACCCTATATGCTCACCAGGCTCCCAAACCTGACCCACTCAGTTTTATTTGTATTATAGGAAGTGGCGCAAGGGCATAAGATGGATGAACCATCAAGTTGTTTTGTTTACAAGTCTGTATATGTATATATTTGTTGAATGACTTGTAATGTTATTGTTTATGCTTAATGGTCTGTATCGGAACATGACACCCCGAGTTTTGATTATATAATGAAAAAATACATTTCTTTTATGAAATGCTTTGGTAAACATTGTTTTATCATGTTTTTTTTTGGGAACAAATTCCGCAACTCTTTCAAATCAAAAGGATTTACTCTGAAATTATTTTAAAAGCAAAAATGAAAATCGGTCTTTTCTGGCCGAGATTTTGGGGATGTCACATAAAGACCTAGCCCGACTGCGAACGGTAGTTGTCCCTGTTGGTCTGGAAGCTGGCATCACTATACTCTCGCACCTTTAAGTCATCACTCCCTCGGAGGACCAAAAACCATTCCTTGGTCCTCCGAAGGTTCTTAAGGATATTCTTGACTGCGATCCATTGAGCTCTACCAAGGTTCCCTTGATATCTACTGACCATGCTCAAATCAAAGGCCACATCAGGGCGAGTACAATTCATAACATACATGATTGAGCCAACTGCGGAAGTGTAAGATACTCGGCTCATCTCAGCTATCTCGGCTTTTGTACTCGGACTTTGAGTCTTATTCAATTTGGCATTACTTTGTATCGGTAGTTCTCCCTTCTTTGATTTTTACATACTAAAACGTTTTAGTACCTTATCCAAGTAAGTATTCTGACTAAGTCCTATTAGTCTCTTAATTCGTTCTCTCACTATCCTTATTCCCAAAATATAGGAAGCCTCTCCGAGGTCCTTCATAGTGAAGCACTTCCCGAGCCAAGACTTAACCTCCTGGAGAGTCGTGATGTCGTTTCCTATGAGTAGTATGTCATTGACATACAAAACGAGGAAGCTAACTATACTCCCACTGGCTTTGACATGTATACATGATTCATCCTCACTTCGTACAAATCCAAACTCTTTGACTTTTTCATCAAAGCAAAATTCCATCTGCGAGATGCTTGCTTAAGTCCATAAATTGACTTCTCAAGCTTGCACACTCTATTGGGATGCTTCGCATCGACAAAACCCTCTGGCTAAGCCATGTAAACATCCTCAGCTAACTTCCCATTAAGGAAAGCGGTCTTGACATCCATCTGCCATATCTCATAATCATGAAATGCAGCAATGGCTAGCATCACCCTAACCGACTTTATTTTAGCAACTGGCGAGAAGGTATCATCATAGTCAACTCCGGGAGTTTGAGTAAATCCCATCACAACCAATCGTGCCTTATACGTGTGCACATTCCCATCCACGTCAGTCTACTTCTTGAAGATCCAGTTGCACCCAACCGTCTTACGTCCGGGCACATTGTCAACCAAATTCCAAACTTGGTTGTCAT
Organism: Lactuca saligna; assembly: GCF_052625555.1. Classification (NCBI taxonomy): domain Eukaryota; kingdom Viridiplantae; phylum Streptophyta; class Magnoliopsida; order Asterales; family Asteraceae; genus Lactuca; species Lactuca saligna. The sequence continues at coordinate 35,864,733 of NC_136419.1, read as the reverse complement.
ACATGGACTGAATCTCGTTGTCCATCGCCTCTTTCCATTTTGCAAACTCTGGGCCTACCATGGGTTCCTTATAGCTATTAGGTTCATCTAGATTTATTAGTGTACCATCACTAATATACGTGTCCCCTTCAGTAGTAATATGAAAGCCATAAAACTGGGGTTGAACTCTAACTCTTTCGGAACATCTAAGAGGTAAGGACTCGTCAATTGGTTCAACTGGAGTTTCCTCCTCGGGTTGAGCGCCAGCGTTAGAGGTTCCTTCATCGCTCGACTCTTGAATCTCTTCAAGATCGATTTGCCTCCCACTGTCCCCTTGGCTTATGAGTTCTCGCTCTCGGAAAACCCCTCTCCTTGCAACGAAGACAACATTGTTACTCGGTCTATAGAAGAGATACCGAAAGGATTTCTGCGTGTAGCCGATGAAAATACACCGCTCACTACGAGGTTCGAGCTTGTCGTGAGTTTCTCGTCTTATGAAAACATCACAGCCCCAAACCTTGATATGTGCCAACGAGGGTGCTTTCCCTGTCCACATCTCGTGAGGTGTTTTGGAAACCTTCTTTGTGGGGACTCGGTTAAGTATATAGGTGGCAGTCTATAAGGAATACCCCCAGAATGAGATAGGTAGTGAAGCATGACTCATCATAGAACGAACCATGTCTAACAGGGTTCGATTACGCCTTTCTCCTACACCATTCAACTGCGGTGTCCTAGGTGGCATCAATTGTGAAACTATTCTGCATTCCTTGAGATAGTCGTGGAATTCAAGACTTAGGTACTCTCCTCCTCGATCGGATCGAAGCATCTTAATTTACCTTTCCAATTGATTCTCCACTTCATGTTTGAATTCTTTGAACTTTTCAAACGTTTCTGACTTGTGCTTTATTAAGTAAATATACCCATATCTACTATAATCATTGGTGAAAGTCACGTAGAAGCAGTTCACATCATTTGTGGTGGATCTAAAGGGCCCACAAACATCGATGTGTATGAGATCCAATAACCTTCACCCCTCTCACAAGTGCCAGTGAAGGGTGACTTGGTCATCTTTCCATGTAAACAAGATTCGCACGTGTCATCTTCCCTAAGGTCGAATGACTACAACACTCCATCCTTTTGGAGTTGGGCTATGCGCTTCTTGTTGACATGTCTAAGACGACAATGCCACAAGCATGCTTTATCCATACTATTGGAAGAATCCATACACAACACATCATTTCCTAGGTTATCTACAACCATAACAGTTTCATAAATTCCATTACTAGGCATTGCTTCAAAATATAAAACACCATTAAGATAAGCATAAATCGAACCATTCTCATTATTAAACGAATATCTAAATCCTTGTCTAAATAAACCATGAAAGAAAATGATGTTTCTTGCCATATCTGGCGAGTAGCAACAATTATTTTAATCTAAACCTAATCCATTACTAAGCACTAGAGAATACACTCCAATCTTGGTGACAGGCGATGATCTTATGTTCCCCATGATTAGAGTTATTCTTCCACGCTCCACATCCCTATTTCTTCTTAGTACATGCAAATCAGAACAAATGTGATAACCACATCCTCTATCAAGAACCCAAGAAATAGCATGAGATTAATCAATAGATTTAAATTTGTAAATACCTGCGAAAGATGGCTTGATCTTCCCATCCTTGATGGCTTGCAGATATTCCAGGCAACTTCTCTTCCAATGCCCTATTTTGTGGCAATGGTGGCACTCTGCCTCCTTTGGTTTTGGTTTTGGGTTGGGTTTAGCAGGGCTAACCTTGGTCCTACTAGAAGAGGAACCATATTGGGACTTTCCCTTGTGGTGGCTATTTGAAGGAGCCTTCCTCTTCTTGCCCCTTCCTTGCCCAATAGCCAAAACAGGAGCAGCGGGTGGATTGGGAGTTAATGCAACAGACTTATCCTTAAGGTTGCTCTCAGCAGTCCTTAGGAGCCCTTGGAGTTTGCTTAGGGTGACCTCTTCCTTGTTCATGTGGTAGGTCATCATAAATTGGTTGTAGTACGAGGGCAAGGAGTGAAGATCGATGTCGATAGCCAAATTTTCCCTAAAGTTAACATTCAACTTGCAAAGACGATCAACATATCTTTGTATCTTTTTCAAGTGCACGGTTAGAGACTCTCCACTTCCCATCTTAGCAGTGATCATGTTCGTGATGATCTCATAGCGCTCTTGCCTCGCGCTTTGGTGGTATCTCTCCATTAAGTCTTGATGCATTTCGTACGGATACATGTCCTCATAGGACTTTTGGAATTCAGGGTTCATTGTGGCTAGCATAATGCAATGGACTTTCGTTGTATCACGCTCATGGGTCTCAAAGAAAGTCATTTCTTCGGGAGTAGCGATTTTTGGATTGATATTTTCAAGCTTCTCGTCGCGGACATACTCTTTATCCTCGTAGCGCGCAATCGTGCAAATGTATCTTATCTATTCGCTAAAGTTCGATCCGTCAAATGTCACTTTTAAAAAAAAGCCCATTAGTGCGAATAAGCTAGCAGCAACGTTGTTCGCGTTAGACGTCTACAAATAGAAAGGAACAAAGTTTGATTAGAAATAAATCTCTAATTAAACACCTAAAATGAAAAATTAGGGCTAGGACCCAACAACATTATTCACACATTTGAAAAGGGATGTCGTAATCCAACATGCAAATAATTTGGAGGTAAGTGAATGACGATTCACTAATTCTTCACCATGAAAAACATAAGCTTAAGTTTTAAATGTATTGAGAGTTCCTAGGTTTCTTTGAGATTCGTTGAACCTTTCAATGGCATGTTTAAATCTCAATATGCCCTCTAGTTTGTGACTGGGATGCCGAGGATTACAAAGAGGGTGTGATTAAACATGCAAGTATACATGATGCCCTCATTGTTACAGTCATCTATTCGATGTGCCGGTTAACCACACACACTCCAACGAACTATGACAAACAATGAGTCACCCTTTGCTACAATTCCTTAGAACCAATTAGTGTGCCGGTTAACCATACACGCTCCATTAACTTCTCAGCAAGGGTACAAAGTGTAATTTCATGGGATTGCATCAATTCACTTTTCCTAAAGTAAATAAGATTGAGAATTTTATGAAACACGTTTAGTTACTTTATATAGATTCATTATACTTATTAATGAGGAGAGGATTGCCCTATCCCACCCGTTCGGCTAACAACCCTCCACCAGTCAAGCAAGCGGTGGGTGTGAGTGTACACCCATTAAGCGCCATTTTATGGGCAACAACCTTATACTCATCTTATAGATCGAGTTTGTGAATGAGGCCTACTAACAGTAAGACTAGTATTTTAAATAATATATATATATATATATATATATATATATATATATATATATATATATATATATATATATATATATTAAGCTTGTAATAATATAATAATATAGTGTTGAATTTTAAACTTGAAAAATTCTAGGGTTTCAAATTTAAATTATTCAAAGTAAACTTTTAATCACAAAACATAAATTTCAAAACTTGAGGACAAGTTTTAAACTTTTCAAAACATAAAGGATGAAATAGCAAATAATATAAATCAACTAGTTAATTTTGATGATTATTTAAATTTGACCTAGTCAATATTACTTGTAAGACAATTTACCAATTTAATTCAAATAATCAATTATTATCATATAAGGAAATTATCATTCAATCAAATGGTAATTATCTTTTGTTTGGTCAAGAATATACTCAAATATATGATAAAATTCGGATATTAGTGACCCAAAACAATTAAGGCAGGTATTCTCAAGCAAAACAACAAGAAATCCCGAAATCAGCTCTAAATGACGCTAGAACTCGCCGAGTTGGAGCTACTCGCCGAGTTCATCATTCAGAGGCACAAAAAACAAAGTTTTCAAGCAAAAACAATCAACCAAAGCATCAATTCAATAGAAATCAATCAAAGCTCTGATACCACTGATGTGTTTGAGCCATAAGAACTTTCCTATATGCACATTCAAACCCTAATGCTTGTATCTAGGTTTGTCTAATTGAGCATGCAATGTATCCAAGGCTTACAATTCTATATCTAATGTAAACAATTGAATCATAACATATGAAATCAGATCTAGAAGAATACCTTAAGTTACTTCCTTGTATCTTCTTGTTCTTGGAGCTTAGAGTCACAATTGTCACTCCTCTAATGGCTTACAAACACCAACTAGCAAGAGGATGATATTGAGAGAGAGGAGAGGTGAGGAAATGGGATCTAGGGTTTCTTTCTTTAAAGAGTTGCAGATTTCCCTCACCTATGGGGTCTATTTATACTATGAGCTACTAGGGTTACACCCTTAACCCTAATTGAATAACTTAGGCCCTAAGCAATCCAAAGATCCTTCTAGATATAAGGCTTGAACAATTTTTAAGATATCCAATCCCTAAAAATCATCCACCCTAATGTCCATAAAGATTCATAACCAAAAAACATAACTATCACACATTTGACAGTTTATGCCCCTTTATTTAATTAACCTCTTTAAGTCACCAAATTAATTCTTAATTAATTTATGACTTACAACAATCAAATAATATGATTATTCTTTTAATATATCACTCTCATAATATATTAATAATAATATCTCTTCTATCTTTATAAATCATCCTGTCAAGTTGCTATGGTGAAGGCAACACAATAGGACCATGCACAATCGGGTCATGTACTTACCAAATATCGTTACAGGCTTAGAAACTAATCCAACAATAAGATCAATCACATGTGATTTATAACTGTGTTTCAAACAAGGATTTCATATACTTCAAACTGTGTTTCAAAACAAACTACTTTTAAATCGTTTTAAAAACTGACGTCAAGTCATTATTTATTTATTGTTCAAAACTCTTTAAATGTATTACAAAACCTCTTTTTAACTTATATATACTGTCAAAAGCATGTCTATATATGTATAGTTATATACATGATGTGTAAAGGACTTAGGACTGCTAGCTCGCTTTATTTCCTTTTCCTTGTTTGGATGTGGACTTAGGGTATCGGACAGTTGTCCGAAGGTCATATAAATATTATATATATATATATTATGTATTCATATGCGGACATAAAAGTTCTATTCAATCAGCTCAGTACCTTTGGGTAGCAAAGGTATACATTCATCTATTCATGTACATAACCTACTAGTAAACTATAATAGATATAGTTTAGGAGAATACTATCATATACAAGTACTATAACAGAGAATACTATAACAGAGGATAATATAACAGAGAATACTAGACAGAGAATACTATACCAAGGATACTTTACAGAGAATACTATACATAGAATACTATTACTATAACAAGTATACTATAACAAGATTCAGAGATAACATAATGTGAGATACTACTTCATGATACATCGACCATTTCGTTATGTCACGTTTTGTAACCAGAATCTCCTAGAGGGAGAGCATGAATTTGCATATAGATCTATACTCGATTGACTATCCTAGACCTTTGCTATTCGCTACAGTGGTACTTGCAATTCTACAGGTGCCAAATTTCATTTCTTCTGACGTCTTTCATCATCGTGTTATAGTCAGATTAGTATGATAATAATCATATCACATTTTGCCTTAATTAAACCATTGGTTTTAAGGTAGTTATTACTTCAGTGATTAATACAAATAATATTGTAGTACACATGTACATTTTGCCATTATATTCAAATTGTGATCTTCTCACATAAAAGGTAATATAGAAATATATTTTGGTAATGATAGTCATACTTGGGAAAAGAATTCACTTTACAAAGAGACAAACATACAAAACAGCCGGGTCTTGGTAGAAGACTACTTTTTATACTAGTAGAAAATACATGATTTTCTAAGAGTTTTCAAACATATACAAACATTTACATTGTTTCAATTTCAAACATTTTCATTAAACTTATACAAACATTGACACTAAATACTTATGAATTCACTAGCTTAAATGTTGATCTACACTTTCAATGTAACTTGTATTCTCAGGTCACCAGTAGACAGGTATCGATGTCCAGGTTTTGAGAAGACGGAGCATCTTCAAGACTCATCTTTTATTTTGATTACTCTTTTTGGTGTCTTATTACTATTAACGAACACACTTGTATGAAATTATACTATTAATGCAATGGATGATGTTGTTGCTTATTTACTACTTTGCATTGTTATGATACTGTACATGACGTCCTCCGCCCCAAAACGTTTCCGTCGTTCTTGGTTTTGGGGTGTGACATAACTCAATCTCAAACTCATGCCACCTAGCGGCCTCTTGTAACTCCAGTAAAGTAACATAATGATAGGCACCAAGGAACTATCTGAGGCCAGTCTTGAGCATGCTCAGATAACGAGTCATCTGAGCCTGCTCAGAAGAAAACTTCAAGCAAACCATCGCCTTCTCGGTAAGCATTTGGGTGATCTATGTCACCATCTCTGATACCTGCCTCAAATCCAGAAACTCCTGAGCCAACCTCTCCTGCTCGACCGGAGGAATGTAGCGAGTTTGGGACATATCCCTGAATTGATCCCAAGATACTACAACCCTCTGCTCATCGGTGTATGATCCCGTATCTCCATCAGTCCTTCGCTCTAGACCTCAGGAGGTTAGAGCGCATCTGACCTTATGGTCAGCAGGGCATGAACAAGTGAAAAACCACCCCCTCCACATCAGATAACCACCTCATGGCTACGATTGGGTCCTGGAATCCATCAAAATTCAGGGGCTTCATGCTATTGAAGTCCCGATACTGAAAATCCCGACCAGCCCCACCACCTGCAGCTGCTATAGCTACAGAGGTTGCAGCGGTAGCCGTCTCATCAATGGATGCATAGTGCTCATAAAAGTACTCCACCATGGCGATCTTAATAGACCCAAACATCTCTGGTAACTGAGCCCGGAATAGTGTAGCAAACTCATCATGCAGGATCTCCTGAATCCTGACATCCAACTCATCTGGTCTCATCTGACCAATGGTCCCCGAAAATGTTGTCACGCCTTAACTGCCAGCTCCTGATCCAGACCCAAATCCAATCTCAAAGTTCCTCGTAACCACCATACTGAAAATACACCATAAAGATGTCATACACTCCATATAATATGGGGAACCAACTCCCAACAAAACCCTAGGGGTTGTGACTTCCTTGCTACGCGTATAGGTTCTGTGCTTTCAATAGTACAAGCCCATACTACCTTCCACACCTACCTATATTTGTTTCAAGGATAATCACAACACCCTAGCAATATACATAAGCATAGGCGAGCGCTCAATCCTCACTACTAGAGGAATTCTAAACATCTCACAACTGGCCCACTGACCCCACAAAACACATCCATTAAACTTCCACCAACCATGCAGCACTCGTGAATGCTAGCCATACATAACATTGGACCCTATAGACATTTAAATATCCAATCCTACACTAAGCCCTTCATCAAACAAGAACAGGAAATAAAGTCAAACCAAACATTCCACAAGTGTAAGCTCGTAGCTTAGTGAGTGATATGTGCATAGTTAGTCATATATTTTGTGTTGAATCTTAATACTTTTTAGATATTTTATTGAAAATTATGAACGAAAGGTACTTAAATATGTTTAAAATGTATTTGTAGCCTAAAAGATGAGCTAGGATGAAAAAGGAAGCGGATTTAGCAATTGGAAGCTTGGATCTTGGATTTTGAAGAAAGAAGGATGTTGTTGGACAGCTTGACCCCTCGTCAGTGTTTTGGTCATATCTCATGAACCGTAACTCCGATTGACGAGATTCAAAATGTTATGAAAACTAGAGAAAATTTCTGATGACTTTTGTGTTTTGAGAAAATGTTGATTTCAAACGGACTCAACGCGTAGGCCATCTGCTCCTTGAGCTGATCAGAAAGTTTGTGATTCTCGCTGCTGACTTGCCGTACACGGGATTTTAAGTGATGGACTCGTTGAGTCGATCACTTGACTCGCCGAGTCAGCCCTGTTTTTAGAATTTATATATATAAACATTTCTCATTCGAACCCTAACTAACGGGGGAACTGTTGGGGAATTAATTTGCGACTGGAGGTGCATACCCTAGACTTCAATTTTGAGAAGATTAAAGGCAATTTAGCTTTATTCTTTACTTAATCTTTTGTTTGAACTATGTGTAAACTATTAGATTTCGTTTTTGAGGTACTTTCTACTATAATCATGAGCTAAAACACATATCTACTCTTCAGGGTAGATGAATTTATGACTAGGTGTTGATTTTTGTGGTTGGATTAATTGAAATTGGTGAGTTTGTTTTGTTAAGCGTGCTAAAGAACCTTATGTGTTAATTACAACTACTTTCTGTTAATTAAACAACATATTAAGTTGCATGAACATCTCTTAATTGGTAATGTTATATGATTTGTGTGAAAACATTGTTATATGCCTACAAATAGCGAATATGAAACTAGGGTTAACTAGAAAATAGGTAAATTAATGTGTGAGCCTTGTGTGACGAATCATCAAAAAGAGGTTAATTCGGGGTCGGTCGGTTATTTTTTCATACCCGGGGCAATATTATAAATCAATGCCCTTATATACGTTCTAGATGATAGACCCAAGTTCCCAAAACATATATAAATAGAATAAACAAAAGTGCAAGATATTTATAAACAAAAAACTACAAAATCCAATACGCATAAACACTTTTTACAATCTAAACTCTCAAAAACTAAATGCAAGTAAATTGTCATATGTATAAAGAACTAAGTACATAATATATATGTATATATCATGATGATTTTACCCTTAAAGGTAACTATATTTAATCCATAGTATGATCAATTACTTAAAGTGAACACCATATACCTCTTTAACATGTGATGGTAACAGAAACAAATTATATCAATTGTGACATTATCTAGCACACATATTTTGCCTTTATGGATTTAAAATCAATAGCCATTTGAGAAAAAAAGTTTCTAAACAAAAAATTTTTTAAACCGGTAAATGTAGAAGATGAAGGGCTCTCATGTCATCCTCAGAGCATCTTTCTTGGGAAGCTGCAGCGTTTTGAAAAGAACAATGAGTAAAAAATAAGCTAACGTGCAGTCGATTCACATCAAAAGTTTAAGAATGAAAGAGGGATGCACAACACAACAACATCAAGTCACCAACAAACAAAATGGTAAATAATCTTATTTTCATCCATATCAAACAGCTAAAGGTATAGTTGTATGAAAATATAAGGTTATTTTCTAAAAATTCAATATTAATTTTCCACATTTTGGTAGATTTATTGACAAACAATGTTTTTTGGAAAGCGTTAGCTTAATTAAAAGTGGATATGATCTAATAAGGAGGGTGACATATTCTTTTAGAAGACATGAAATTTGCAGAAGAAACCTAAACTAACTTGAAGTTACTATGATTATACCTAAACAAGATAGATTTACCAGGACAATTATCATGAATATTAGCAGAAAAAACATAAATTAACTTGAAACTACTAAAAATGAAACAACTATGATCAAACTTCAAAAACAAAATCCATAGTTGACGATATGGAAAATTAAAAATCAAAGATCCATAATTCGAACTCCAACTCGGCTACTCCTTAAGCAAACCAGAAAAAAAATACCTTTTCAACCAAACTACTATAATCAAATCAAAGATACACATTTCAAACACAAAATAGTCAAATACCTACTTAACTGAAGGCTTCTAACTCCAAGTGATAAAAAACAGTAGAATATGAGAATCAGAATTTGGAATCAGAAATAGGTGATTGAAAATCTTAGTTCAAACTCCAACTAGGGATGTCAAAAACCCCCGTGGCACCCCGATCCCGTACGAGACTAGATTTTTAAAAAACCAGGAGCGGGGGCAAAATTAAACCCCGCTTCTTTTCGGGACCAGGGTCGGGAGTTGGTATTTCCATCCCGTACTCCCACGGGGCCCCGGTTGTACATTTATGTAAAAAATATATATTTAATATAAAATACATATACAAAATAGATTTTCTAATTTTAAGTGTAGGTTAGGTTTTACTTTCCCGTTTCTAATTAATAGATATTAAAGAGGTAGTGAATTGATCATATATTTTTGGATATGTAAATATTTTATATTTGTAATATTGGATTTGTCATATTTTATATTTTTAAGATTGATGGAAATGTCGTTTTGTAATGTTGAATTCGTTATGTTGAATTTTTAATTTTTTATATTTCTGGAAGATTATGTTTTAAACTTTTAAAGTTATTAAAATAAGCTTTTTAGCCTAACACAAAGTAGTTGTTTAGCAAAAAAAACGAATTTTAAGCGGGGGAACCGGGGGTGATGGAGGGAACCGGGTGCGGGACCGGGGGCTATGTAAACGGGGGAGTCGGGGGCGGGACCGGGAGCGGGGGCAACAACTGAATGAGTAGCTATTAAAACTATTCTTCATCTAACAAGTGCGATCTTCTTATAACTTTATTTTATAAAACTATGCCTCAACCTTTAAGCATGTCAGTTGCTTGTGATTTTTGGTCTTGGACATTAGAGACTGCACGTTACTTTAGGAAAATAAGGGATTGTCCTGTATCTGAAACAATCAACTAATAGGAAAATAAGGGATTTTCCTGGTGCAGCTATTTACAATTCACAACACGAACATTCATATGCATTTCATACTTTTATAAGAAAATAAGGGATTTTCTTGGAAAACGCACGAACTTTGGAATGTCATACATTTTCTCAAAACCGCTTATGAACTCACCAACTTAATTGTTGACACTTTTTCTTTGAAATAACTTGTATTCTCAGGGAACCGCTAAGCAGGTTTGGAAATCATCTTTTGGGGATTAACGTTCTGGCGTTAATGACTTCTTTTGAAACATGTTATTGTTTTTATATTTTGAATATGTAACAACTACGATTATATAAACACTTTGAAATATTTATATATTTGGTGGTGTGTACTTTCCTTACTATGCAATTGTTATGATACTGAATAAGACGTCCTCCGCCCCCGAACGTTTCCACCGTTCTGGTTTGGGGGTGTGACAGATTGGTATCAGAGCTTTGTTTATAGTGAATTAAGTATATCAAAACCATTTTTGGTATACAACTATAAACACAACTGGGCAAAAACACTCTGAGTAAGAGTCATACTTTTAAAATAATATTTATTTAATTTTGTTGTAAAGTAGGCATGCATTCATTTCATATTATTAACAGGGTCAGTATCATAATTAAAACAAAATAGACGTATTATAGATGAGTTGTACAATATAGGTATGTCTTGAGATATGTAATCGGGACGGGGATGAATATAGCCTGATCAACTATATTTGTCCGAGAGCTGACTAACATATGCCAAGGGATAGCGCCAATGGACAACAAATCTAAAACTTACCAAACTTATCAACCTTAGAATAAAACATAACATTTAGAATACTATAGGAGTATTTTATGCATACAATAAGTTTAACTTCGACGTTCAACCTTATGTACCTTAGTTCTAGAAAATCCTTTTATCTCCCTATTCTCGTACAGACACAATGGCTGGATTCCACCTACCAGGAGACCCCTACTACCCCAACCAAGACAGTTGAAAAGGGATAGAGAATGATCTAGAAGAAGAAATGCAAGAGGAATCAGACTCAGATGCCGAGGACAATAACCTACCCTTAGCGGCTCCAATTCAAAATCCTAATCCTGGACCGGAATTTCACGGCTCGACACCTCTATGGGCAACCAACCTGAATAGGTGGAGTCGCGAACAGGATCAACCCCTTCCATACAATGGAGACCGAAGCTTTTACAATCTAAGCGAGGGAGGCTTAGCAGACAGAGCCCTTCCTATATTGGTTCGCCGAATTGCTCGCATTGATGAACAAGGAAGGACAACCATCCATCAAACTGAGGAGAATGATGCGAACACTGGAGTTAATATAGTTCACATCCGACAGTTAGGATTAGCTCATGGGAGAATTGTAAATTAAAACGAAGCTTGGTAGGGAAAACTAACTGAAACTCAAACTGAAGTCAGGGAACTTAGAGCACGCCAGACAAGGTATGAAATGCATTTTCTCAAGATGGAACGTCAGTTGGCAGACCAAAAGGCTCAGCAGAACAATTCCTACCGCCAGTAGAGGATACTCTACTCACTCCTTCTTTTGGGTTGTGAAATAACCTTAGTATGTACTCTAAGTAGTACTCTTTTCATGTAATTATTCATGTCTAGCAAGTACTGTCTCGTTAAGTCTTTGTACTGTCAGGTTTCACTTTGTAGTATATTATAGACCAACCCCAAGGTCGAATTTTCCAAATTCTAAGTAACTGTATACCAACTAATATGACAGACCTCTTTCTTCCTTTAAAGATCCTCACTATCAATTCATAATCTGGCTATGTAAGCATTTCATTTCATAAACTGTTATAGCAACTCACTACACTATCCCTATCGATCTAATCTATTGTAGTTCAATGTTACTGAACTCAACATCACTAGCGAAGTCTTGCCACCATTTCATCGGTTGCCCTATAGTTGGAAAATGCCTTCTCGCTAATCAAACGGACTAAACCATTCGATAAACCCAACTTTTCTAGCACTTACACCCTTTAGAGAGAGAAACAGTTATCATAGGATAACAAACCTTTATAACTTCAACTAGGGCAATCGAAACAATGATGGAGATTATAACGTGCCTCAGGAAAAGCAAGGACGCCGTGTTTATAAGATACATGATATAACAAATCGTTACCACCGAGGAGAGGACAAAGGGAACCACTCGTGAATCATGGGAGGTGGTAGAGAACCTGATGCGTCAGACTATTAAGTAATAATTATTATTACCTAATGAGTTGGTAAGTATATTACGCACACTATGAGATGGATACATCACATCCTTCTTCATGAATCGGAAAAGTAAAGGATATACCCTCTCCCAAAACTCATGAAACTAGATCAACTTGAGATTTCGACATTTCTACCCTAAATTGCTAAAACTAAACTTAAATGTGATAACTATTTCAACCCTTAAGTATAACTACATCATAAGGAATGTAATTCGGAATGTTAGAAACCGAATAACAAAGTGAGGAAATTATACGTATATGGAGCAACTAAAAACAATCCTAGTTATGTAACCAACTCGTTTTACATCATATAAACAGAATCATGTCTTTACCTGGAAGTAATCAACCAACCAACGACACACCACTTCTGCATATAGACTCAGTTACTCTTCACGATGCAGTCACAATCGCCGTATCAACCATCATGGCTTATATCAATGCGAGTAATGCTAGTAAAAATGGGAATGGTGTCGACAATTCAAATATATGCATTAATCAAGGAAGCCAACAAGTGCCAACCCATAAGAATACCCCAACCCAGAAACGTCGTAACAGGAAACAAAAATCCTGGAATAGGAAAGGGAAAAGTGTGAATCAAGGGCCTCCCAAAAGAAAACAGTTAGTGACAGCTCACCCTGTTACTATTCCTACCACCCCAACACCCCTAAGGCCGTACAACGGCAACCAACCTAACTGCAACCGATGCAACTTTCATCATCACAGATCTTGTCGTGGAATGTATTGCGCTAGGTACAACAACAAGCGGCACACCATCCGATACTGCAAAGTACCAATCCAACCACTCGCTTTAACCACGAATGTCGGTGTTGGCCATACTTACTATGAGTGTGGAGCAATGGGGAACTTCTGAAGAGATTGCCCGAAAGCAAACAACAGAAATACTGGCAGGAGAGGTCGAGTATTCGCAATGGGCCAAGAGGAAGTCATTGCAGATCCCACTATTTTTACGTGTACGCTTCCCCTTGATAACACCTATACATGCATTTTGGTTATTAGTGGAGCGGAGATGAGCTTCGTAAGCTATAGATTAAGAAATCTACTCAATCAAACAACCCAATCATTAAGCAAAACCTTCACAGTAGTAATAATAATAGAGTGAAAGCACTGAAAACAGATAAGTAGGATGCACTATCCCACTAACGAACACTTTTACTGATCGAATTCACTATTAATACGATAAGAAGTTCCCAAAGAACTACTAGAAATGGATTGGCTTTGTCTTCACAATACCAATTGCAGGTGCTATACAAAGACTGTTCACTTTCGTCGTTGACTAACAAAAACCTTTCGATCTATAACGACAAACCCAACACAATTTCCAAAATCATAGTTAGGTTTCAAAACCCCGAGGCACTCATGTGAGGAGTACTATATCTTTACAACCTTCCCGTAGTATTCCCAACAGATCATTTAGAAATACCACGCGTATAACGAGTCAACTTCAAACACGGAAACTAGGAGTAAATTCAACCATGAACTTCAAAACGAAGCTGCTCTAAGCATCGAGTGAATATGCTAACATTTAGAAGAACATAAGTAAATAAACCCAAAACCACACGATCCCTATCGGTCAAAGCGATAGACGGAATAATGAAGATCCGTCGGAACACCCACTCTAAGAGTTGGATTAAGTAGAGAAAAAGAAGATTCAAATGGAACAGAAGTAAGCTCACATATCCCCAACCATCGATGTCCTATTCAAATGCGAATTTCGGGACGAAATTCTCTCTAACGGGGTGATAATGTAACACCAGCGAAATTAGTGTCAAAATTTAACTTTTACAAAACAATAATTGGGATATACTAATTGATATATATCGTAACAAGGTTTCCAAAGATATAAAGAACTCTAAAATCCGAGTTATAACGAAGAAGTTATGACCAATCGATGATCCGCGGCAATACTGGTAAAACACTGTTAAGCGTAAAATGCGAAATCCCGATAAAATACTTTTTAGCCTCAGGTATCTAAATGAAATTCATAGATATGATTAAACCATGAACTTATATAAAATGAATGCCCAAATCTGACTTCGTATAAGGAAGTTATGATTTTTTGAAGTTTCCGACCTAGTAGTAGACAGCTAAAAACTCGAAATAGAGATCGAGCGGTCTTTAGCCAACACAACCTAAATGAAATTTGAAGAACCCAATAATAGGAGTACAACAGTAAAAAGTCTGATGAAAATGGACACCAAATGAAGGAGTTACGGAATTTAAACGGACTTTTCCAGGCCCGGCCTGTTAAAAATAATATAATAAAAATAAATAAAAATCAGCTGACAGAGTGTAAACGAGACTTGTAGAGCCTTTTCACACCTACGCGTGCATATAAAGAACCTCAAAATTGGAGCTTGTACGCGAAAGTTACAGATTTTACAAGTTCGGGACACAAAACCCGAGGCTGACTCAGCCTCACGACGTGAGGGAACCATGCTCACGACGTGAACTCGTGACTGATGGGTTCCAACGTGTCAGACATGTCAACTCGTCGAAGAGGATAATGCTGACTACACCTCACAACGTGAGCAACCCAAACTCATGACGTGAGACCCCAAATCAGCCCCTATAAATAGAAGCTTAAGGGTGTCGTGTTTGGTGCTCATCTCTTTCCATCTAAGTGTTATTACTCTGCGTGATTACATCGAGAAGCCTTCCCGAAGCCCCAGTTTTTCATACTCGATTCTCGAAGGAAGTTCTACACTCCCGAGATCCCTGAGAATCCCGAGATTTCAACTCTCTAGTCGAAGTTCTGCTCGATTCTTCTCTCGACTACTTCAAAACAACCACTTCAATCAAGTGACTTAATACCCCTACAAACACACTTTAAATATGTTTTTAATCGCTTTTAAACACTTTTAGGGGGGTGGGTGAGGGAATACAAGTAAACACACGGCTAAAATCGTGTGAAACATCAATCTTTTGCTATGCTTTTCATACTGTTGTTTTAACTATCATATGAAGTTGTTATCATGCAAAACATCTCACAACACAACTTTACCCTCTTGGGATACAATACGATTTATAAATAGAAATATGTTTTATTTATATGTTTGCATACTACATCATATCAAGGGTAACCATTTTCAACTATAACATGATGCTTTTACATGAAAACTCAACTCATCATCACGCCTTTGTAACACGGTAGGAAAGGAAATCATTTCATACAAACGATTTTTCATCATATTACTCGTGAACTTGTTATTAGCCATCATGTGAGTTCATGCCCCCTTTTATACACCTTCAAATACTTTATAATGTACTTTTAATACATTTCGGGGGAGAATACAAGTAAACACTCGGTTAATCCTAAGTGAAAACGTGAAAACTCTTGTTATCCCTTGCATGCAATAGATTTATACAAAATGCATAGTATCCAGGGTAGTCATCCTTGTTAAACCATTTTATGCATTCAAAAAACTTATGATTTATGCTTTTTCAAACATTATGAAAGAGGATAAACATTGCATACAAAACTATCACTTTAATACAATCTTAGATGAGAATCCGTGAGACGATTACATCTTCAATGCTACCTTATTGTTAAAAGGTACTACCTAAAGCCCTGTCAATTATAACCAGAGTCTCCCGATTGGAGAGCGTGTCAAATGTGTATAGATCTATACCGGAAGTCATGATCTCGCGCCCTGACTGTCAGCTACAGTCCTTTGGGTGACAGTTTTTCAGAAACGTTTCGATGCTTGAAGACCGTCGCCACAGGCATATTATGTTTAGTATGGTTATAAAACTCACCGGATAGACAATTATTATGGTATTATGATTTTTATGAATGAGTAGCTATTAAAACTATTCTTCATCTAACAAGTGTGATCTTCTTATAACTTTATTTTATAAAACTATGCCTCAACCTTTAAGCATGTCAGTTGCTTGCGATTTTCGGTCTTGGACATTAGAGACTACCTGTTACTTTAGGAAAATAAGGTATTTTCATGTATCTAAAACAATCAGCTAATAGGAAAATAAGGCATTTTCCTGGTGCAACTATTTACAATTTACAACACGAACATTCATATGCATTTCATACTTTTATAAGAAAATAAGGGATTTTCTTGGAAACCACACGAACTTTGGAATGGTATACATTTTCTCAAAACCGCTTATGAACTCACCAACTTAATTGTTGACACTTTTTCTTTGAAATAACTTGTGTTCTCTGGGAACCACTAAGCAGGTTTGGAAATCATCTTTTAGGGATTAACGTTCTGACGTTTATGACTTCTTTTGAAACATGTTATTGTATTTATATTTTGAATATGTAACAAATAAGATTATGTAAACACTTTTAAATATTTATATATTTGGTGGTGTGTACTTTCCTTACTATGCAATTGTTATGATACTGAATATGATGTCCTCCGCCCCCAAGCGTTTCTGTTATTCTGGTTTGGGGTGTGACAAAAGCGGGCAGATAGAAGTGCTCGGTATCGTGTTCCTGTCCATGAATTTTTTGGGTTTCCATCAAATCTATCTTTAAGTGAAGCTATGCTTACTAGACTTTTAGGATAGCTCATTTTCATATTTATAGTCGTTAATTCGAACCTATAAATGCTAGATTCATCAATAATTCCATTTATGATGTTTATTGATCTACTTATGGGAGAAGTGTCTACAATGGTCATGTTGGCTTGGTTGTTGGATTTTAGAAAAACTTTATGTTGAGTCAAAAATAAAAGTGAACCTCTTGAACTTTTGCTACCGCAACGCCCAAGCCACCACAGTCGAGCAACTTCTTCATCAACTGTTATCCGAAGTCTTCTGCACCGCAGTCTATAGTTTTACTTAGTTAAGTTTTTCTTTTTCTGTAATACACTCTAATATCCAGTATGCCTTGCATGGCTACTCTTAGAGTTGTAAACTTCTCTATAAATAGAGATCATTTCTAATGTATTCAATATGAAGGAACGTGTGTGAATCTCTTACAAAAACTCTAATACACATCTTCAGATTCTCATTCTATCTTACTTATCAAAAGCTTCTTACTCTCATCATCTCTCTTCATAGAGCAAGTCACTTATGACTTAATCACTAAGCTATATCTCTCTTACTAACTTGGTTTGAATTCATTCCTTGTTATGAATCTACTTTTGTGTATAGTTGATATAACAATTTTGTCATTTACATTTCTTTACTTTCCGTATCTAACTCACTAACTTCTAACTTTTAAATATTATTGTTGAGCTAACAGATTCTTCGAGATTAACTATTCCACTATATACTTTTTCTAACTTTTGTTCAAGTGTGTCTCAAAGTTTTTCTCTCAACAATCGGTATCGGAGAGATAGTGGTTCCTTTTTGAAATCGGAACTCTGATTTTTCGAAGAGCCTTCTATACCACTGAAGCTCATTTCTAAACAAAAATCTTCAAAATGGCACAATCATTATCACTGAATGTCTCCAACAGTGTTGGTGGTTCCAATCGAGCCCCAATACTGGTTGCAAAATAGTATCATCACTGGTTTCAGAGGATGGAAAGATATCTCAGACGACTTGGTAGAGATGCTTGGAGATCCATAGAAGAAGGACCCCATGTCTCAGTCCTTACACCAGTCCAAACTGATGGATACATAGCAAGTCTAGGAGGAGGTCAACCAGCCTTGAACCGTCCCACCAAAGATGATCTACACAAGATGGAAAATGATGTTATTGCCTTTTATAAAATCTCTTGTGGAGTTTCTCCTGACAACTTCGACATCATCATAAACTGCAAATCAGCAAAGGAGATTTGGGATGCTCTCAAAAACTTGTACAAAGGTTCAGAGCAAGCTCAAGACAAGAAGCTCACTAAACACTCAATGAATTCAACAACTTCAAAGCTCACTCTGTTGAAAGTTTGGAAGGTTCATTTAAAAGATTCAACTTGATTGTCACAAAACTGTCCAATGCGGGTACCATCCGCAACAATCATGAAACAAATCTACAGTTTCTTAATGGCTTGGGAAGACACTGGACAACAGCCAAAATGATTGTAGAAGGTGATAGGAAGATTCACTCGTTATCTCTCTATAAGCTCTATGGAGAGTTGCAAGCTCAAGAGTTCGTCGTACTCAAGGACTGCTCAGACTTCGGAGGTCCACTTGCATTAGTAGCACCATCACCTCACACCCAAACCTATCCCACTTCGTATGACTCCCCTCCGCAGTCATATGAAGTTGACTCAGAATATGATGATGAAGAAGAGTTCCAGAATGCCATTACTCTTATCAGTCAGAAATTCAGTCGCTTACCACCTTCATTTCGCAAAAACCAATAATACTATCGACCACCTTTCAACCGCAACTTTCAAAACAATCACTTTCATTCCATCAAGAATCCTCTCCCTCCACCGCAGCCTCAGCAAACACAGTCTAAAGAAGTACCACCGCAGTCCCAATCAACTGACTCTGGTACCTCTTTAGAAGACAAGAGTGACATTATTATATGTCACAAGTGCAACAAAGAAAACCATTTTGCCTAGGATTGCAAGACAAATGTAGTAAAAGATAGATCCTTCTATCTCAGCATGGCTCAAGAACTGGAGGACAAAGAAAAAGGAAAGGCCTACGTTGCTCAAGTAAAAAGGAATCATCAAGTGTGGTCATGAGGAGATGAAGATGAAGATGATCTTAGTAAAGGAAAAGGCAAAATCTGTATGGTAGCAACTGCTGATGAAGACAACTCAACCAATCTAAATAAGAACCACTGCTATATGGAAAAAGATGGAACTCTCAGCATTGTGGAACAAGTAAAACTTATGATTCAAACTTTAAATTACAACATGCATGATTGTCAACCTTTCATAGACACACTCAATGACACTTGTGTTGCCGTCCTTACAGACTATAATAAAGCCTTAGATGAGAAGAATATCACTTCGCATGAGATGTTACACTTAGAGGATGTTCGGATAATAAGAGACTCAAAATGGCAATGTTAGAGAAGGACTTGATGCTAGAAAAAGATGCTAGGATGTTAAGTGAAACACAACTAGAAATAGCCTTAAATCAGAGAGATGTAGCACGGAGTGAAATTGTATGCTTATACCTTTTAATTGAAAAGATATTTAATGAACCTGAGGCCATTGAGAATCTTGTTAATAATGGGAATGTTGATAACACCTTTAATTGGGGTTGGTCCAATGGTTATCCAACCGTAACGGACTCCTCACCTTGGTTAACACCGAAGCGTCCCTATGTCCCTCCAGACCGCAACTTCTTGTTTCCAATCAATGACAAAACATTTCCTAAGGATATTCAAGCTCATTTTGGTAAACTCTATGATCTGAGTAACAATTGTCTTATAGAGGAAATTCTCCCTGAATTTCCTACTCATGTTGATAACATAGATTCTTAGACATCATCCCTAGCCGATGAGGAAATTGTTATTGAAAGTCCTAAAATCTCATTAGACTTCCCATCTTTGCAGTCTGACCTTAGTGTTTCTAACTGCAGTCATGAACTGCAATCCATCCCATTACCCATTATCAAATGTCCCACTGAAGTGTCCAACAAGACTTACTCTGCGGTAGTCCAAAGCACTACACCGTAGACCATAGTCAAAAGTTTTGTGACTATTGAACCAATTAATCATGAATTACCAATTGAAAATTTTGAATTTGGTCAATGTTCTCAAAGTCTGAACTTCTCCAGTTCGGATGAATCAAATCACTGTTTTTCAAAATCCTCAAAAGATTTAAGGAAACTACAATTAAATGTCACTGAATGCGGTTCTCCAAAGACCGAAGCAAAAAGAGCTTTTAAAGAAGAATTTCGTTCC
Source organism: Lactuca saligna (assembly GCF_052625555.1). Taxonomy (NCBI): domain Eukaryota; kingdom Viridiplantae; phylum Streptophyta; class Magnoliopsida; order Asterales; family Asteraceae; genus Lactuca; species Lactuca saligna. The sequence continues at coordinate 35,844,142 of NC_136419.1, read as the reverse complement.
CGTGGGAAGCAACGGGAAATTCATTCAAAACAAAAGAAATCTGTCAAATGTCCAAAGTCAAAAAGCCCAGAAAAACTTGTTTTCTCAAATTATCATTTCAAGAAAACTATTTCCAAGAAAACAAAAAGGAAGGAGTTCACTGCTTCTCACAATACTCAAAAAACATCCAACTCGAAGGATAAGTCTTTTCGATCAAATGGTTTTCAAGTTTATTCACTAAATGATCCAAAATGGAAAGGTATTCTACCTACTCCAATCCTTCCAATGTTACTTTCAAAAACTCAAAAATGGAAAGGAATTTTTCCAACTCCAGCACTCAAAAGGTCATCTCAAGAGTTTAGGAAATCACATCACAAAAGGTATGCACGTATCCACACACCTGCAAGACCTGCACAAAACACCTTGTCAAGACACAAAAACAAAAAGGTCAAATCTCACAATCCTCAAACTGGACAAAAGCATACTTTCTCTTCAAAACCTCAGACTAAGTCAAACGTCAGGGAAAATGACAAAAAGTTCACGTGTCAATGTCAATGTCAAAAGATCTTCTCTCATGACAAATCTCACCGTTCCCAAAAACTCATAACTATCCATAATCTCACAAAACTCCAAAGAATTTCAAACACCCAGGACTAGGCTTGAAAGTTGACTTAAAACCTGTCCCTGCAACCTCGCATCATGCATAAATTAACACATCGTATGTGACTCCGGGTTCCAAACTTGCTTGGGTGCCCAAATTCACCACTTATTTTCCATAGGCTTTGTGCAAGGAGGATCTATAAGAAGAATGGTTGATCGAAAGTGCCTGCTCCTTGCATATGACCGGAAGGTTAGAATACCTTCGGGATTTCAGGCCTATATGCAATGCTGGAAATGTCACATTCGGCAACAATGCGAATGGCATTATACGAGGTTATGGTGTACTCACTACAAGAAATTTCTCAATCCAGAAGGTTGCCTATGTAGAAAGCCTTAACACAATCTCATCAGTGTTGGCCAACTATGTAAGGCAGGCCATCAAGTGGTGTTTGATGATCAATTATGTTACATAATGACAAGTGATAGAAGCACTTGCTTAATCAAGTAATGCTCCGAAGGCACCATGTATCCTTTGGATATCTCTCTCATCATTGGTAAACCGCAGTTGTGCTTTCTCTCAAAAGTCGTATCCGAAGTTAGCTGGTTATGGCACCGCAAGCTCGCTCATCTCAACTTCAAATACATCAACACCTTAGTCACTGAAGAATTGGTCAGAGGTATACCAATTCTCAAGTTCAGCAATGACACTCTATGTCCGGCTTGTGAATGTGGTAAGCAGTCAAAAGCAAGTCACGCTATAGTGATTAAGTCCTCAATATCCGAACCACTCGAACTTCTTCACATTGATTTCTGCGGTCCATCAACCATAGCCAGTCTTCATCATAAAAAATATATACTGGTTATAGTTGATGACTTCACTCGTTTCACTTGGGTATTCTTCCTCATACTCAAATCAAAAACACCGCAGATTCTAATAAATTTCATCAAAGAAATAGAACTTCAGATCAAGCTTCCTGTAAGACGCATCCATAGTGATAATGGTACTGAATTCACCAATCATTCTCTCAACAACTTCTTGGTGTCAAAAGGTATTTCACATAACTTTTCAGCTCCGTATACACCTCATCAAAATGGTGTAGTAGAACGAAGGAACCGCACCCTTGTTGAAGTAGCCAGATCCATGCTCAACTTCGCCCATCTTCCTCTTTTCTTCTGTGCTGAAGCCGTAGCCACTACATGTTTTGTTCAGAAACGAAGCATTGTGTGCAAACGCCTCAACAAGACACCATATGAGGGTCTCAACAACCGAAAGCCAGATGTTCGTTTCTTTCACATCTTTGGGTGTAAATGTTTTGTGATCAACAACCAAGATCAACTTAACAAATTTGCACCGAAGTCTGATGAAGGAATCTTTCTTGGTTACTCCACAAATAAGGTTGCATATCGGGTTCTCATCAGACGTACAAGACTAATTATTGAAAGTTTTGTGGTGAAGTTTGATGACTCTTACATCCGCAACAGCCCTCCATCTAATGAAACCACTGCCATCATGGAAAGTGATATTCCTGTTTCTTCAGGACCTCTAAATCTGGTTGAAGTAAACTATGATGATCTATTCGACCCTGTTGAAACGGAAAAACTATCTGAAGTTCTGGTATCACCAACTGTTCAACAACAACACGCTGATGTTTCTGGTCCATCTCTATCCGAAGTAGCATCTCTCAATACTTTCACCTCTCCTGTTGAGGGGGAAAGCTCTACTCCAGTTCATACTAAAACCATCGAGGTTCCAGTACTTAATGATGCTCAAGCTTCGACTCTCAGAAAATCAATTCCATCAAACGTATCTTCGGATTCGGATGATGAAATCATAGAGGATTTTGACACAAGAATCAACTCAGGGATCATTCCTTTCCCATCAGCAATCCATGGGGAACCCTCTCAGGTTCCAGAGGAACACCCTTCAGCAATCTAGGGGGAACCTCCCCAAACTACTCAAGAAAATGTCATTCTCGCTCCAACAAGTGAAGATGATTCTGCAGGCTGTTCACAAATCTAGGGGGAAATTCCTTCTCCATCTAAAGCAACCTTTGGTATTGAAAACATTCCTTCTACCGCAGCTGCTGATCATCTGATGCCCCGTCTACATGTACGGACGAAGGATCACCCTCTAGGCCAAATCATTGGCAACCCATCCGCAGGTATCCAAACTCGATCTGCCAAAGATTTATCTGATCATTGTCACTATGCAGCATTTATGTCCGCAGTCGAGCCTCGATCTATCAATGAAGCATTATTGGAACCAGATTGGATTTCTACAATGCAAGAAGAACTGGAAGAATTTGAAAGAAACAAAGTGTGGCAACTTGTTCCCATTCCACAAGGCCATACCATTGTTGGCACAAGATGGGTATTCAAGAACAAGCTAGATGAATCTAGTGCGATTATTAGAATTAAGGCAAGACTAGTTGCTAAAGGCTATAGTCAACTAGAAGGTGTTGACTATGATTAAACATACGCTCCGGTGGCTAGAATGGAAGCAATCCAAATCTTTTTATCATATGCTTCCCACAAAAACATCAAAGTACACCAAATGGACGTTAAGAGCGCTTTTCTCAATGGGGAATTGAAAGAAGAGATTTATCTTTAACAACCTCCCGGCTTTGAAAGTATCGTGTTCCCTGATCACTGCTATAAGCTTCAAAAGCAGTCTACAGTCTAAAGCAAGCCCCTAGAGCTTGGTATGAGACTCTTTCTGAATTCTTAGTCTCTTCAGGCTACAAAATAGGAGTGATTGATTCCACACTATTTAGAAAAGCAAACGGGTCTCACCTTATGCTTGTACAAATATATGTGGATGATATCATCTTTGGATCCTCTGATCAAGGAATGATGGATGAATTTGCTAAGCTCATGAAGAACAAATTTCAAATGAGCATGAATAAATAGATTAACTTTTCTCTAGGTCCTCAAGTCAAACAAATTCAGCTAGGGATACTCATTTATCAAGAGAAATACACAACTAAACTTCTGAAGAAATACTCTATGGACAATTGTTCCTCGGCCAACGTTCCTATGACCTTAGGATATAAGATTTCTACTGATCCTTCGGCGAATCTGTGGATCACAAGAATTATAGAGGTATCATTGCCTCTTTAATATATCTCACTATAAGCAGATCGGACATTGTCTTTGCAACTCGTGTGTGTGCAAGGTATCAGGCTGACCCAAAAGTGTCACACATGACAGCAGCCAAACAAATTCTTCAGTACCTAAAAGGAAGCAAATCTCTTGGCCAATGGTACCCCGCAGGAAATGACTTCAGTCTTCAAGCGTTTACTGATGCGGATCATGACGGATGCAAACTTGATAGAAAACGCACATATGGTGGATGTCAATTTTTAGGAGGTAGACTTGTCAGCTAGTCCTCAAGAAAATAAAGATGTGTTTCATCATCTACCGCAGAAGCAAAATACGTGGCCGCAGCCAGCTGCTGTTCCCAAGTCCTTTGGATGAAGACACAACTGTTAGACTAAGGATACAGAATGTTGCGGATACCAATCTATTGTGACTCTGAAAGTGCCATAGCGATTTCTCATAATCCTATTCAGCATTCCCAGACTAAACATATTGAACTACGGTATCACTTCAACAAAGACCACATTCTGAAAGGTAATATTGAACTCATCTTTGTCCCTACTCATGAAGAGATTGTTGATGTTTTTACAAAATCACTTGACTCTACAAAACTCAATGTGTTCCTACAAATGTTGGGAATGATGAATCCGGACCCAAAATTCTTCTTGAATTAACAGACACCATAGACCTTCCTGGTCTCCACTGCAGTTCTAACTTAAAGTTATTAATAATAGATGGTATTGGAACATTATGTGTACCGCAGTCATTGTACCATAACCATATATTATATCTATCTTTCATGGGTCCTTCTTGTTTGTTATTACTAACTTTTGTACAGGTGTTCTTCTCAGTTTCTCTCACTTCAGTCATCCGTAATATTAAAGAAACCATCCGCAATGATGTGTTCATCCGTAATCACATCAATTACTTTCAGACGGTTCATTCCTTTTTGAAAAAAAAAAAAAAAAACATAGTGTGCTATTTAATGATCCTTCATTAAATAAAAACATTCCTTTGAGAAACTGTCACTTCCTTCTCTCCCAAAACCTTGTGTCGGACCTATTTTAGGTATGATGACAAAATAAAAGATTTTCCAAATTACCCAAACCATCACATCCGTTACAACTTCTACTTTATCCAACGGATTTTTCTCAACCCCCCCCCCCCCACCCCTTCACACGTTCTCAAGATGTGATCTGACATTTCATTAAATGCAACGTTCTTTTTGATTAATCTCAATTTTAATCTTTATCCCTTTTTGTCAATATGTGGTTAAGATTAAGGATACCTGTTTCACAGATAAACCATTTTTTTACCCAATTTCACCTATGTCAAAACATAAAATGTTTCCCACTCCAATAAACCACTATAAAACCCTTTTCCTCTCCACAAAGAAACCTTTACGCTCTCAAAACCCTCAATCTTTCTCTGAATTCTTTAAGCTCTTTCAAACTCATCCGCAGTCTGTCCAGCAAAACCGGAGGCACATACAATATGGGTTTAAAGCTCCTAGAACTGGTTTGGAGCATCTTCACCGGCCGTGATGTGAACTACGGTCAAATTCTATGGGATGATTTTCTTCAGTACATTCCAAAGGAGAGTCCGAGGCAGAACCTATCCGAGCTTACTTTTTCCCGATTCTGGTCCTTGTGCATATCAGATCTACATGTGGATGCCAAGATAGACATGGGTGACGACATCAATTTTTTCATCACCAAAGACTTAAAAAGGTACAACCCTTCCTCTGATCAAACTATTTTTGGTCCCATTCGCAGACTCCCTACCCACATCCTTAGTACTCTTGGGCTCGAGATGACTGATGTCTCAGTCCATGTTGAGACGACGGAAGGTATTGACCCATACCTTACTACCCCGCCTCTTCCATCCGCAGCCTTACACCCTGAAGGTACCGCAGTCCCTTCTTCTACCACTCTTTCTAACATCTCTCAGAGACGTAAACATAAGGTTTCATCTTTTCATGCTCCCCGCACCACAAAGAAAGCCAGCACTTTCGAGAAGGATGCCACCAAACCTTCCCAACCATCAAAGAAGAGAAAATCACCACCAGTTATCATAACTGCTGAACCGAGTCATCATGACTCCGGTAGTGACTCTGAAGAAGACAACCAACCCATCTCTATCCTTAAGAAAAGGAAAGCTGATCCTAATAGCCAAATGCATGACCGGACTGATACCCCAGCCTCTCCACAGGATCTGGTAGTCCTTGGGATGCCTGCAAATCCATTTGTTAACACCATCCTTTTCCTTTCAAACTTAGAAAGTAAGTATGAAACACAACAGAGAGGAGACTCCCCTCCAGTACATTCCCAAAGGGATATTACTGGTTCTCGCCTTAAAGTCTCCAGGGCTTCCCGACTGCATATTTTTTTATCCGAGGAGTTAAACTCCATCCTCTTGAACGTCCATACACTCCAAACACAGTCGCATCCGCAAGGCACTTCTTCCGCCTTTGCTAGAACTGAGCCGAGGCCAGACTTGACCATGGGTCAAGGAGACCAAGGAAGCTCAGGAAATCCTACCCTGCTTACATTACATTCAGGTGGTTTAGGCATGGTGAGCACAAATGTGCAAGGATCCGTGAACCCAAGGGACACCTTGGTGCGTTTTTCAGGAATTGACGGAGAAGTCTCATATGATTCTTGGAGCAGATATCAACCCTCTTACGAGGCTGGAGCCAAGAAGTATGCTGCTTTTTGTAGGGCATTTCAAGCTCGCAAGGATCAGCAGATCAAGCAACAACAGCTAAAAGAACAAGAGATTCAAGCTATGGAAAAGTATTGGGCAGATGCCATCAACAATGCCAATACCGTAGCCAATATTCTGAAGATTCAAGAATGGATGTCCGCAATAGCAGCCAACGTTCAACAAACTCAACAAACTGTTGATGATCAGCATGTTCATCAAGCTCCTCCTTCTCCAACTGCTGCAGCTTCTCAGGATGAAGAACCCGAAATCGAAGTGAGCTCCGCTCCAATCTTTGGCTTCGATGATGATGAACCACAAGAGGTAAACAAACCCTCTCCTTCAGATGACAACTTGATGATGTTCGAGGAAGATAAAGAATCCAGTGGATCTCATCACTCCACAACTAAGCCAAAAGAAAAGAAGAAGAAGAAGAAGAAGCACGCTGTCACAAGAAAAGAACTTCTAAGTCTTCAAGCTGAAGTAGATCAAACTTTAGTTGCGGTCAAGCCGAATCAACCGCAACCAGAGGACAACCCGGGACCGTAGTCCCTGATGGAAAGAATCGAAATACTTGAAACACGAGAGAAATTGGTTGCAGAGCGCATCTCTTTAAAAGTTGAAAATGGGGATCAGATCACTTGACAACAATCGTCAAGCTAATCATAAGGAGTTCATGGCTACTACTGAACGCCTCATCTCTGACGTTACTGGCATCAAAACCAATCTTCAAATAGTGATTGCGAATCAAGCTTCAAACTCTGAGAAGTTAATTGCTGAAACTCATATTGCTAACGAGTCAGCAATCTCCGTTCTCCAAACAACTATCTCCAGAATGCAACGCTCACTCTCCACCAACTTCCATGGTCTGAAGATCCTTCAACTCAAAAAGGAGATTCACCAACTACTCTTCAATCCCTCCATCCCCAACAACCAACAACTGGCAGAAGAGCTCAAAGCTCAATTTCAAACCATTTTTGACAGGGTTGATGGCCTTCGTCAATGGCTTGAGGAGACTCCGGGTCTAAACTCCTCAAGAGTGGGAAGTGAAGAAATCCATCAATCAAACCAATCCCCTTCACATCATCAAACTCCCCCAATCTCCACTAAAAACATTCCCACACCAAAACCATCACTGCAACCATCTCATCACAACTTCCCTCTCCATAATACTTCTGACAAACCAGAAACTCCCCCGCACTTCAAAAATCTGGAAGTGTACATGTTGTCTTCGAGCTCAAATGATTCCCCTACTACTGCTGAAAGAAAAAGAGACTGGAAGGCAGCTAAGCTGGCTGAAGAAGTATGGAGGCTCTGCGGATTTGACACAGTTATGGATGAATCCTTGATAAACTCTTGGATCAATCCTCACAGAAGACTTCTTGATGATGATTATGTCCCTCATCTCACATATGCGGAACCCCCCCTCAGATGGATATTGGGATTACCTGAGCTCACCGAATGCCAGATATTTCACTGTGTTTGAGCAGTTCGACCGTAGCCTTCCGGATGACAAAAGACTGCCTATGGAGTTCGAGAGACTTAGCCAATTATATGCTAAGCATGCCTCTCCAGCTGAACACATATGGTCCAATGATAAACCATCCGCAAAAAGAATTACAAGATCAGAAAATTCATGAAGGCTGAGTTCATCTAGTACACTCTGACCAGGAGGGAGCATGATTACATCCGCACCCAGGCTGATTTTCCGAGTATGAACCTGGAAGAAGTGTTTCTCATCGCCAAGGTCTTTCAGCACAATTCTAAAAAGCATCCGAAGATGATGATCGCTCTTGAAAGGGCAAGTACATTTCTTAAGGAAACAGTCTGTGACTTTGCAAAAATAGATGCAAACATTCATCCCATCATCTCCAAGATTGCTGACCTGCCACCGCTTGACCCCACACCCATGCCTACCAAAGGCTATGAAGAAAGGTCCTTAGGCGCAACCAACTATCCTGAGCTAGGAGTCATTTTCAAGAGGAAGACTGACAACAAAAAATATTTTATTCCGATGACTGCCATGCATTGTCTCACAAGAAAACAACTTGAAATAAGCCGCAACGTAGTTAAAAAATCCAAACATACAACCGCAGAGGTCAAGTTTGAAATACTAAGAAGAATCAACTGGTTAGAGAACGTCAGGAAGTTTTGGTGGATACTGATCAAGTTCCTTAAACATGATAGTTGATTTAAGTTAAAGAGGTCACTTAGGGTGGAAATTGTTCAATCAAAAATAAAAGTGACCCTCTTGAACTTTTGCTACCGCAACGCCCAAGCCACCGCAGTCGAGCAACTTCTTCATCAACTCTTATCCGAAGTCTTCTGCACCGCAGTCTATATTTTTACTTAGTTAATTTTGTCGTTTCTGTAATACACTCTAATATCCAGTATGCCTTGCATGGCTACTCTTAGAGTTATAAACTTCTCTAAAAATAGAGATCATTTATAGTGTACTCAATATGAAGGAAAGTGTGTGAATCTCTTACAAAAACTCTAATACACATCTTCAGATTCTCATTCTATCTTACTTATCAAAAGCTTCTTACTCTCATCATCTCTCTTCGTAGAGCAAGTCACTTATGAATTAATCACTAAGCTAGATCTCTCTTAGTAACTTTGTTTGAATTCATTCCTTGTTATGAATATGCTTTTATGTATACTTGATATAACAATTGTTGTCATTTACATTTCTTTACTTTCCGCATCTAACTCACTAACTTCTAACTTTTAAATGTTATTATTTAGCTAACAGATCCTTCGAGATTAACTATTCCGCTATATACTTGTTCTAACTTTTGTTCAAGTGTGTCTCAAACACTTTATGCCGAAATGCTTCTGCCTCTTAACTCTCAAGCTAACTGATCCTTATTTGACACTCTCGGTGTTCACTGGGATTAGTGAAGGATATAGTCTTCATTACCAAATCGTCATAACAATTAATATGTTAAATTATTATAAATAACAGAGAAGTTTATAAACTTTAACAATTAATATGTTAAAGTTTATAAATAATAGAGAAGTTTATAAAAGATAAGTTTGTAAACCGTTTAATGAATTCCCAAACTATACCTACTCTAGTTTGTATGTTTGTATATGTATAACCATGTATTGAATTTCCAAAATATAACTATTATAGTTTGTGTGTTTGTATATGTATAACCATGTATTGAATTCCCAAACTATACCTATTATAGTTTGTGTGTTTGTATATGTATAACCATGTATTGAATTCCCAAACTATACCTATTATAGTTTGTGTTTTTGTATATGTATAACCATGTATTAAATTCCCAAACTATACCTATTATAGTTTTCGTGTTTGTATATGTGCTTTGATTTATGTATTGGTCTGAAAACTATGTGGTTACGCTTGTAAGTTGAAAACGTCCCTAATGCTCAGCATATTACAAAAGGGATAAAATATCTAAATATTTTATAAAACATGGAAATTCCTTTGGTTGCATCGATTGCATAGTTTTAAACTCGTTGAAATTATTTTGTATAAGTTCACAAAAATATTTGTATTTGGCTGGTATCCCCCCCCCCCCCTCTGAAAACATGAAAAATAGTAAAAGCTTACGGGTATGAACTCACTGTTAGTTGTGTGCAAGCGTCAAATCAACGAACTGGAAATGAAGACACTCGAGTTGTTGTATGTGTCACTTAATGGAACCCTAATAACAATTAAATACATATATGTATCTGAATTAGCGATCTCGTTAGATAAAGTGTTAGAAAAACACTTGCTTTTCGGTTAAGGAATGTTACCGGGACTTGACTGAATCGAGGAAACGGGTTTTCACCACTTAGGAAGTGTTTACGGCCGGGAAGGGAGTTTATGGCCATGAACGGTTTACGGTCGTGAACTTCCTCTTTGAAGGGTGTACGGTCTTTGAAGGTGTACGGTCGTGAGCGAGTGTACGATCAATGAAGATTTGTAGTTTTGAAGGGTGTACGGACGTACACTCAAGAACAACAGTGCTGGAATCAATGAAAAATGTGTTCTAGTTGCTCCTAAATGATCCCCAATGGTGATTCTTGATATTATCCGGAAGAATAAGGGTGTTTTAGGGGTGTACGGTCAAGAGTTTAGAGAGAGAGAAAAAGAGGTTATTCGGCCAGAAAAGTGTAAATGAGGGGGTAGTGTCTCATATTTATAAGGATTTTAGTGGTCGGTGGTGGGGTCTCCTCGATGCTGGCTGAAAACGACTGTACGACTGTACACGGGTTTATGGCCGTAAACTCACTTAGGCCAGAAACGGTTTAGTTTTTCAAGAAAACTCGGGTTTTTCGTGCGATTTTTGGTTCTAAATTGTATAAAAAGTTACTTATATAAAGCTAGATGGTTTTCTAAACCAAGAAGTTTGATGGAAACTTAGTAAAATCCAAATTTTACTAATGGAAATTGGATAATGGAAATGGTAAAAGTTTCGGGTTTTCACGTCATCCCCCCGTTAGAGGGAATTTCATCCTGATATTCAAACATAGAATACAAATAATGGACTCGGAAAGATATGGGGATACTTCTGTTTCATTGAATCTTAGCACTCGTAAGTGAATTCAGGTCACTGCTTGGCATACCAGTGGACCTTCACTATTGGTATGCGACTTTGTTTTGCTCTCTTGACTTCTCGGTCCATGATCTCTACGGGCTCTTCCACGAAGTTAAGGTTCTCGTTGATCTCGATCTCATCAAGAGGGGTCACAATGTTTTCGTCGGATAAACACTTTTTAAGGTTCGAGACATGGAAGACAGGATGAATGTTGCAAAGTTTTTAGGGGTAAACAAAGTTTGTATGCTACGGGACCGATCCTGGCGAGGGTCTCGAATGGTCCTATGTATCTTGGATTTAGATTTTCACGCTTTCCGAAGCGTATCATGCCTTTCCAATGTGAGACCTTCAAAAGAACACATTCACCAACCTGGAACTCCAATGGTTTTTGTCTCTTATCGACGTAGCTCTTTTGTCATAGTCTCATGAAGCTTTTAGTTGTTCCCGGATTTGTACGATCTTTTCAGTAGTCTCTCGGATGCTTTATGGGCCAGTGAGAGAGTTATCGTGGACTTGACCTTTAACTAGTTGCATGTCACCCACTTCAGCCCAACACAGAGGGATCTGCACTTACGGCCATATAGGGCTTCAAATGGCACAACCTTAATGCTGGTATGGTAGCTATTGTTGTAGGAGAACTCGAACAAGGGTAAATGAGTGTCCCACGACTTACCGAAGTCTATGACACATGCCCTCATCATGTCTGCCAGTGTCTGAATTATTCTCTAACTCTGCCCATCTGTTTGTGGATGATAAGTCGTGTTCATATCCATCTTAGTTCCAAGAGCTTTTTGCAATGACTACCAAAATCTCGAGGTGAATCTGCTATCTCGGTCGAAGAGAGTGGACATGGGCACACCATGCAGACGGACTACCTCTTAATATGGATTCGTGTTAGTTTCCATGCTTGTACTTGACCCATTGGATGAGTGGTAGTTCTGGATGGTTTGTTAGGTATACTTCGGAAAGGTTTCGGAGGGTATGGTACTCCTCGCATGAGTACTTCAGGGTTTAGAATATGAGAGAGGCGATTTAGAGATCTATGTTGGGTTTTCGTTACGAGTGACAAGGATCTCAATAATCGGTCGGTTAAGGCAGTGGGTTTTCCTAACATACGAACTTGGTATGGTGAGGACCACACTAATACCTGTCGAATGACTACGCCGGATTCTTTATAGAAACAAGTGTTAGGTTGATTTGAAAGAAACTTCTGTTATAATGATGGTGTATCCGGAGTGTGCTCGACAGTGTATTATGTGTAGGCTTACTAGTGCTTTTTCGATATTACCACTGCCGCAAATCGTACCGCCAAAAGTGAGTACTAGCAGTCAAAGTGCTTTGATAACTAGTGACGATACTTTATATTATGATTCTTCTCGGTACCTCTATGATCGTTTGGCATATACAGGTTATGTATAATTAAGATGAATAAGACGGTCGGCTGAGTGACTCTGCTCTAAATCCACAACCAGACAAGGAACATGAATTAAGGCGGAATCATTCACTTTAATTCTACAAAATCTTAGCTATGCATAACCCTAATGTACGTACCAAGCCATCATAGCTCACCTGCACTGATCTTTAGTTCTCTTATGGATGTCGAGACTTGTTCGGACGAGTGAGTTATTTATAATTAGTTTGTAATTTCCCTAAATTTTAATATTAATTTAGAATAAATCTTTAAAGAAAATTTATTTAGAAGACATACCAAAATATCAAAAGGGGAGTGGAGGTTCCTCGTTGCTCTTATATGTCATGATGCTACACTCCTCCTTCTCCCCCGTCATTTCTCTCTGTCGGACGGTCTCTCTTGAAATGCCCCATTTCACCACATGTTTGGCATACTTGAATTATACTAGCATCGATAATTGAAGTGATGTGTTGAGTTGGGGTCCTACGGAAGCGAGCTTCTTTGCCATTTTTAGTCCTTGGACAATCTCTTTTGAAATGTCCAGATTCACCACAACTATAACAAACCTGACTCACTTCCATTCTAAGAACTTGGGTGATTGATCGTGTCGGTGCCCAGTAGAAAAGAGTTGTGTGTCCTTGTCTATTTCAGTTCTTACATCACAATTTGCGGCATTTTCCTAAGTGATGGAAGTTGCATTTCTTTCAATCCGGTAGATTTGTAGCATATTTCCGTACTGGCATTGATACTGGAGTGGCAGATGTCGTGGCTGTAGAAGTTGTCACACGTTGTTGTCTCTTTGTAATGACCAAAAATTTTAACAAAATTTAAACTTTTCAAAAACATCCCAATTCATTAAATTATTACAAAAAGGTTTTCAATACATTTATTATCAGAGTATTCCCAGGTCCATATCAAAAAACATAAACACGAGGAGCGGTACGATCACACCTTTGCCTTGCCACAGTCTCCTGAACAACCTGAAAAACATTAAACCACAACTGTAATCCCGAAAGGTTAGTGAGATACCCCCAAAATACCAACCACATATACCATACACATAACATGCCATATCATATCGAATCACAGAACAGCCATCCATATCGGGTCTACTGTGAGACTGGTCCGCCGTGTCGGGCCTTCAGTTCACCTGGTCCACCCTCCGAGGCCAGTCATGTCCCTCGAGTCTGTAGTGTGGTTGGTCCGCCCGCACCGGGCCTTCAACCCACCTAGTCCACTCTCTGAGTCTTTAGTCGGCCTGGTCCGCCCGCATCGGGCCTTCAGTCGGCCTGGTCCACTCTCCGAGCCTCGGCACGTTTGGTCCGCCCTCGTGGGGCCTACAGCCTATCCGGACCGCTCGCTGGGCCTTCGGAACAACCGGTCCGCCCTAGGTATCTTGGCCTACAACACGAAGCAGGACCCGCCTCAACCCAACTCCAGTCCAAACAACCATGTGCACATAAACATACAATCACATAACAATTCATATTCAATCAAATCATTCTAGCAGATCACGTAACTCAACATACTCTAAGCAGGATACCGACCTAACCGGTCACTAGCATATCATCATTCTATATACCAGGATACCGACCTTAAACAGGTTTCTAACGAATACCATCCTAACTACCAGGATGCAAACATATCAAAGCAATAACATAACAACAGATACCCGGATCTCAATCCGATAAAGGGTCGGCCTTGGTGCCTTAGACCCTGTTGATATAGTGAGGATAACTCACCTCGCAACTGCTGACTGAAAAGGATAAGATCACGCTGCTGCAACCTCCGACCCGAACTCCACCACTGTCAATACCCAAAAGACTAAATCCAATATATACCAATTATTACCAAATTATCCCTGGAAGTCAACTGGTCAATCCTTGGTCAAGGTCAAAGTTAAAGTCTACCCCTGACTGACTCTACTCGCCGAGTCAACCCGATGACTCGCCGAGTCCCCATACACAGAACCTCCTTCAATTCGCGACCCAACTCGCCGAGTCACCCCGAGACTCGCCTAGTCCAACAACTCTGAGTCCACTCGCACACAACTCACCGAGTCATCCCTTGACTCACCGAGTCACAGCCCATCCAAAAGAAACTTGGACCCTACGACCAGCCTCGCCAAGTCCAAGAATAGACTCGCCGATTCTACGACTATCTTCAACATACTCGCCGAGTTGTTCTTACAACTCGTCGAGTTCCAATCCATCTTCATCCAACTCGCCGAGTTGTTCTTCCAACTCACCGAGTTTCATCCTTTCTTCAAGCAACTCGCCGAGTCTACCCATGTGACTCGTCGAGTACCACCGGGTCTGAATCCATACAGAGGCTTTCCAAGCCATGCAGATGATCCAAACCATAGATTTACCCCTCCTAAGGCCATCCATCACGTAAAGTGGCAATCTTTACTTGAATCCAAGGAGATCTAGGCATTTTTACTCTAGGGTTTTGGTTTGGGACAAGATAGCTCCATCAATCACTCAAAAATAGGGACCTTTATGCATTCTAACCCTTCTCCATTCCAGATCTGAGGTAGCAACCTCAGATCTAACCTCTAAACTCCAATACATCAAAAGATATGATCTCTAACACCTCCAAAAATGATGAATCTAGATAATAGCAGCTCAAACAATGAAATAATACCTCAAAAGGAAGCTCCAAGAGAAGGTTAATCCGAATCCTTGCAAAGCCCTTTGATCCAAGTCTCTTCTCCTTCAAAATTTCTTCAACAATCACTTCCCCAAGCTCCAAATGCACTCTACTCCCTCAAATTCGTGCCTTAGGGCTTTCTGGACTTCTATAGAGGGTAAAGAGGTTGGGGAGAGGGTATAATGTCCTTTAAATAGGGCTCATCCTCCGGATTTAGGGTTTTCTCCACTCAACGCCTACTCGTTGAGTCCATCCGCTGACTCGTCGAGTAGGCCACTAAACAGGCGACCAAAGTCGCGACCCTACTCGCCGATTCCACCCATGGACTCGCCGAGTTCCCTTTCCCAATTTACTCTTTTAGCCCTTCAACTTTACTCTTGATATTCCGGGATGTTACACTCTTGGCAAGTTTTTGAGATAACTTGTGCTCCTTTTGTTGCAGAATTTTCCTTGTTTGTAATTCCGGTTTGAAGTGTTGAAACTGTTTCCATTCTCATTTGGGTTGTTGGCATTGAATTGCGCCATGACAGCTGTCACGGCATCTGTGACCATGGCCTGAAATGTAGCAAAGTATATCTGTAGAATTGGTGTCTCGCCACCTGGTTGGTTACCTCCTTGCAAAAACATGGTTCTATGGCATGACGAGAAACGATCTTATGAGTAACAATGGTCATTGGTGGCTCTACTTAAAAATTTCATGCCTTGAAGGACTACCCTAAATGTTTCTGATAACATTCCTGAAGTGTATTCTATGGAAGTGGGTATCGCACAAGTGTTATTTAAGCTAAGTTATACTGGTTCCCGAGAGTACCATGATCCGACTTCTATAGTGTCCTGATAACCATCCTTAAAGGAAGTCTATATGAAATAAACTTTTGGATTTGAAGTGGCTATTCTTGAATGAATTTCTTACGAGACGTTTGTGAGGTGCATTTTTCAGTTATAAGTTTCAAAGATGAAATAGTGGTATGACTTTCATAGAGTTACTTAGTTTGCATGTTACTGAACTAGAATACATTTTTGATAATGATGATCTTTAACTGAAATAAGATTTTTGTCACTATAGTTGGTATTGAGATTACACAAAGTTCGGAAAATTTGACCTAGGAGTAGGTCTACAACATACCAACAGAGGGAAAATTTAACATCATAAAGAACTAGTGAAACAGTACTTGCAAGACAGGAATGTTTATGGGGAAAAGTGCTACTTAGAGCATAGATATGAAGGCTATTCCTTAAACCAAAAGAAATGATGTGTAGAGCATTTCCTATTGGTGACGGGCATCCCTCGGACGAATCCTTAATTCAGCCAGCTGACGCTCCACACCAAGTAGGTGTCTCTCATATACTGTCTGGCGTACTCGGAGCTCTATGACATCAGCTCAGGTTGCAACTAGCTCTTGTTGTAGAGCTTCATTGTCTCTCATAGCTCTCCCATGAGCAATTTCAAGGTGATGAATGTGATTCATACTGGCGCTTGAATCTACCTCAAGTTCCACAGTTTGCTGAATGGTTGGCATACTTAGCTCAACATTGTGAGCCACTCGGCAAACAAGGATTGGAAGGTCCCTGTCTGCGGGGCCTCCCTCATTCAGATTGTAGAAGCTCCGGTCTCCATTGTATGGGAGGGGTTGGCCCTGCTCGTGGCTCCACCTATTCAAACTCCCAACCCACATAGGTGTTGGACCTTGGAATTCAAGTCAGTTGTTAGGATTTGGTATTAGAGCCACTTGAGGTAGGTTCTCGACTTCAGGTTCTAAGTCAGCCTCTTCAGGGAATTGTTCTGTGAAATCATTATCCAAAGGAATTTCATGAGTTTCTTCTGGCTCTGCCTCGAGCCATCCATCATTTCCTTGGTTGGGAAAGTACGGGTCGCCAGGGAGATTGAATCCAGCCATGATATCTATGCGAGAATGGGGGTAAAGAGATAGTTAATAGACGTCTAGTCTAATAATACTTCTATAGTTTTGTAATTGTATGCTCGATACTTTGTTGTTATCTTATAGTAACTAAAATACTCCTATAGTATTTTAATGTTGTATGTTCTGTTCTATCGATCTCTTGATGTATATAGCTTGGAAAGTTTTTGGCTTGCCACAACACCACGGTCACTCCCAAACACATGTTGGTCATATCTCAAATAAATATAGTTGATGTGACACCCCAAAAACGAGAATGGCGGAAACGTTCTGGGGTGGAGGACGTCATGTAATGTATCACAACAATGCAAAGTAGTAAACAAGCAACAACATCATCCATTGCATTAATAGTATAATTTTAATTACAAGTGTGTTCTTTCATAGTATAAGCCAACATAATGAACAATCAAAATAAAAGAGGCGTCTTGATTTCTCCGTCTTCACAAAACCTGGTCGTCGTACCTGTCTATTTCTTACCTGAGAATACAAGTTATTTTGAAAGCGAGTATCATCCAAAAAGCTGGTGAGTTCATAAGTATTAATGTGTCTTTGATTTGTAAAACTTGTAATGAAAGAATTGACATTGTTTTGAAAGAAAGTTCGTATAAGTGTGGAAATGTTTGTAAGTAGTTGCAAGCGTTTGAAAACCCTAGAAATCCCTATGATTCCTATTAGTAATAAAGAAATCTTCTACCAAGACCTAACTGTTTTGAAAGTAGTCTTCTACCAAGACCCGACTATTTTGAAAGTAGTTTTCTACCAAGACCCGACTATTTTGAAAGTAGTCTTCTACCAAGACCCGATTGTTTTGAAAGTAGTCTTCTACCAAGACCCGACTGTTTTGAAAGTAGCCTTCTACCAAGACTCGATTGTATGACTATTATTATTAATATAAGAAATTGTATCCCTTGGTACTAGGATACTCAAATATAATTCACCTCATCGGTTATGTGAATGAGTCACAAAATAAAGGTAATAATATAACTAACTTAAGTATTATCATTTTGTACTATGATAACTAACAGTGTTAACTGAATACATCCGTAGATGTACATTTACCTCTATAGCTAACAGTTGGGTGTAGGAATAGTTATTCCATTAAAGTATACCTATAATGGTATCAACCGTAGACATCCGTAGATGTGCATTTACCTCTGTACCTAACAGAGGTTCTAGGAATAGTTAGTCCCGCAAAGTATCCTTTGGTACTAGGATATTAAGTCCAATCTATCTCGTCGATTATATGATTGTATCACAAAATAAAGATAAGAAGGAGAATTATATAATAGTATCTATACATATAATATGTAATAGTAACTCATCATATAGTATCTACGCAACAGTATCCATGTAAAAGTATTTATGTAAACGTACTCATGTAAGCGTATCGATGTAAACGTACTCATGTAAGTGTATTTATGTAAACGTACTCATGTAACATGTAATGTATTAGTATAAACTCATGAATGAGCTGACTCTTGTGTGATTCCTTATACTTGGAATGGTAAGTAGTATCTCCTAACTATACCTATAATAGTTACTAACAATGTACGTGTATAACCTGAAGTATGCCTTTGCTACTTCAAGGGGTATGAACTCACCTGTAGTTGGTGGTTTGGATGTATTGACTACCGTAGGGTGCTAATTGTCAAGTGAGGACTTGCACACACACAAGGATCCTAGTTAACATATAGTAGAACATATATGTATCCAATTTTTCTTTAAACAACTAATTAACAACATTAAGACATCCTAGGACATGATAAACCCCTTATATAAGTGTCATAAGTGCTAAGGAGTGCATCTAAGAGTTCTAGGACAAAGCCATTGAGTTTAGCGTTCAATAGAACCCCTTTCATGAGTTTACACTTTAATGACCATAACTCATTGAGTTTACGGTCATAAACCCTTGATTTTACGGCCGTAAGCTCATAATACTTTGACCATTTGTTGATTTGAAGTCCTAGAAGTCATTTTGAAGCATCCTAACTCCAAGTCCAAGCCTTAGGAAGTGATTAGGGCAACAATTCACTCCTAAATGGAGTTTACGGCCCAAGGACCATTTCTCCATGTGTTTGCTGCCATAAACTCCTATGGACCATGGTATTTTGATGTTTTCAAGTCTTAAACACTTCAAGCTAAAAGTCTAGGATAGTTTCTAGGCATAAGGAAGGAATATGGTGCATTATAACACACTTTGGGGTGTTTACGGTTTTGGGAGATCCCCAAACCGTAAACACATATAAATGGGGTATTTTGGTGATTTTTATGTGCTAAACACATCAACGGAAGGTTCCATACTCGTTTCCAAGCATAAGGAAAGAGTTGGGAGCACTTTGGCACCCAAATTAGGGTTTACGGTCCAAGAAGATCTTGGGCCGTAAACTCCTTTTTCTTATGATTCTTGAGTGTTTTCAATGATATCTAAACATGTAATACACTTTAATACACTCTAGGTTTGAAGTACTTACAATTTGAGATGAACGGTTGAAGATCCTTGGGAGAGAAATCGGGTTTTCTCTAGTTGAAATGGAAGAAATGAACTAAAAATGGCTAAGTGCCATATATATAGTCCATGGAGTTTTTGGTCCAAAAATATCATTTGAGCCGTAAACTCCAAACTCTTGGAGTTTTGAAACTTTTAAGATGCATAAAATACTCTAAGGCATCCTCTCTCCTAATATCTCCAAAGGTGTTAATCCTAATATGCTCAACTTATTCCAAAAGCTTGAAAATTAGCACGAGCTTATCTGACTTCTATTGAAGCGAAGGGTTGTACATAATAGAAAATTTCAGGTTGTCACAGTTGACCAGACTATATTGATCCCAAACATGATTACATAACTATCCACATTTAACCGCAGTGTTCAACGTCCTAATACTTTTGTTTTGTTCTACTTATGATGTTGTTTATGGTACGTATGCATGCTTGTATACTTCTTATAAAATACTTATATTTGAAAAAAGTATACTTTTAGTTCAGAGCACTTTGGTCCCTTAGTGTTTATATTTGTATACCATAGAAGGTTCGGTACACTAAGTTCACTATAAACAATAGTTCTGATACCAATCTGTCACACTCCCAAACCGAAACGGCGGAAACATTCGGGGGTGGATGATGTCATATGTAGTGTCACAACAATTGCATCATAGTAATCAAAGTAAACACAACCATTAAATTGAATATATATATATATATATATATATATATATATATATATATATATATATATATATATATATATAAAGTAATTACATCTGTTTTCTTCATATTTTTATACATCAAAAGTAGCAAAAAGAAAGACGAGACTCTATATGCTCCGTGTGCTCAAAAGTCTACCGAGGTACCTGTCTACTGATTTCGTGAGAATACAAGCGGTTTTGAAAGAGAGTATCAGCATAAAAGCTGGTGAGTTCATAAGCATCTTTTTGTAATAAAAACCCGTTAATGAATCAGTGAAAATGTTTGTATGTTTCCAATCAAAATCCAGTATTTTCTAACATGTGAGTTTGTTACAATGTTCCATAAAGTATTTGTTCGAATGTTTATTTACCACCAGATGAATTGCATGATACTATTTTGAATGTAAAATCCCTTTTTGTAAGAAAACCCTGGTTATCACTGGTAGGAATAGAATGTTCGATTTGAAAACCCTAGTTATTACCAGTATGTATAGTAGTTTTATTTCTCATAAAGAAACCATGTATTTTCCATTCTTATGCTAAATAAGCATTGTTCATGTGAAGTATATTACTACGTAAATATATCGTTGTTATCTACTTGCGAGTTTTATCACCATACTAACTGATATGGCGCAAATCAGGTGCTAGTATCCTTTATGACTTTGTCACCCGTAGACCTACCAGTCCTACTGTAGCTAGCAACAAGGTGCGAGATTGTCAGTCCCGTATATATCTATACACAAACTCACGCTCTCCCTCGAGGAGACTCTGTCTCATAAGGGTAGCCTTCCACTAGTACATGTAATTGTACCCAAAGACGTGTCTCTCAAACTAGATTAACGACTTTACAAGTAATAATACGGGAAACCATTTTTATAAATAACCGAGAAGTTTATAAAAGATAGTTTGTAAACCGTTTAATGAATTCCCAAACTATACCTATTCTGGTTTGTATGTTTGTATATGTATAACCATGGATTGAATTCCCAAACTATACCTATTATAGTTTCTGTGTTTGTATATGTATAACGATGTATTGAATTCCCAAAGTATACCTATTATAGTTTGTGTGTTTATATATGTATAACCATGTATTAAATTCCCAAACTATACCTATTATAGTTTGTGTGTTTGTATATGTGCTTTGATTTATGTATTCGTCTGAAAACTATATGGTTACGCTTGTAAGTTGAAAACGTCCCTCATGCTCAGCATATTACAAAACGGATAAAATATCTAAATATTTTATAAAACATGGAAAGTCTTTTGGTTGCATCGATTGCATAAGTTTTAAACATGTTGAAATTCTTCTGTATAAGTTCACAAAAATATTTGTATTTGGCTTGCATTCTCCACCTGAAAACAGGAAAAATAGTAAAAGCTTAGGGGTATGAACTCACTGTTAGTTGTGTGCAAGCGTCGAATCAACGAACTGGAAATGAAGACCCTCGTGTTGTTGTATGTGGCACTTAACGGAACCCTAATAACAATTAAATACATATATGTATCTAAATTAGCGATCTCGTTAGATAAAGTGTTAGAAAAACACTTGCTTTCGGTTAAGGAATGTTACCAGCACTTGATTGAATCGAGGTAAAAGGTTTTTCACCACTTAGGAAGTGTTTAGGGCCATGAATGGTGTTTACGGCCGTGAACTGCCTCTTTGAAGGGTGTACGGCCTTTGAAGGTATGCAGTCGTGAACGAGTGTACAGTCAATGAAGATTTATAGTTTTGAAGGGTGTACAGTCGTACACTCAAGAACAAGGGTGCTTGTTGGGTCATAATTATTGGTTTATACTTTGCTTTTCTAGGAAAATATGTTTTCTATAATATAATATGTAATATTGTGACTGTGTACGGCTGCACATGTGTGTGCGGCCGCACATCCTGTGTACGGCCGCACACGCGTGTGCAGCTGTACACTCGTGTGCTGCTGGTGGCCCATGTCTCATATATATAGGGTGAGGAGTACATGTGAGTGTACGGTTGAGGAGAAGAGAGCATCTTGTAGAGAGAGAAACTAGAGAGAAGAAGTGTGTGAGAGAGAGAATCTTTTGTAAGGAGCATAATTCATATCATCAATACATCATTAGATTCATCATCTTCTTCTTCTCCTTCTCTTCTATATGATCTGACATCATCCAATTGATTGGGATTCCGCACCATCAATTGGATCTGATTGATGCACAAGCAATTTTGGGGACTTACAGTGCTGGAATCGATGAAAAACTTGTTCTAGATGCTCCGAGATGACCCCCAATGGTGATTCTCGATGTTTTCTGAAAGAATAAGGGTGTTTTAGTTGTGTATGGTCAAGAGTTTAGAGAGAGAAAAAGAGGGTGTTCGGCTAGAAAAGTGTAAATGAGGGGGTAGAGTCTCATATTTATAGGGATTTTCGTGGTCGGTGTTGGGGTCCACTCGACGCTGGCCGTAAACGAGTGTACAGCCGTACATGGGTTTATGGCTGTAAACTCACTTAGGATGGAAACGGTTTAGTTTTTCAAGAAAAATCGATTTTTTGCACGATTTTGGTTCCGAGTTGTATAAAAATGTAATTAAATAAAACTAGATGATTTTCTTAACCAGGTAGTTTGACGGAAACTTAGTAAAATCCAAATTTTACCAACGGAAATCGGATAACGGAAATGGAAAAAGTTTCGTGTTGTCAGAGATAAATATAGCCTGACCAACTATATTTATTTGAAATACGACCAACATGTGTTTGGGAGTGATTGTGGTGTGGCAAAAAGTCTAAAGCTTACCAATTTTATTTACAAAGGAATACAAGAACCAAACATAAAGTTTAAAATACTATAGGAGTATTTTATGATACTATACAATAACGACAAGTCTAGAAACTTATCAACTTCGTATACCAAGAAAATATTACATAAAGTTAAAATACTATAGGAATACTTTAAGGTACTATAAATAACATATGTGAGAACTAAAAGACCCTTACTAGTAGGTCGATAATTGTTGAGTGTATATGATAAGGTTATATATAATTGAGATTTTATAGACTTTGGATTTGTGATTTTCGCTCTACTTCCTGTTCCTTATTTGGCTTTTGTCTTGGAGTGGAATAACTTATTCGAAGGTCTATTCGATCTTAGATATATATATAACTAGTATGCACTACGTAATTATAGAAGGACCTAGTACGGATCACTCCTCATAAATTTAAATAGGAATGTGTTAGCAATCTAATAGATTCCTTAGACACACCTATTCTTGCACCAACATATCTAGACATCGCAACCTTACCATAACAACCAATAGAGGAGTTGAGGAAGAACTAGAAAGGGGTTTAGGAGAAAGATTATAAGAAAGTATCAAACAAAGGAAAAGGCGCTATTGAAATGATTAATGAACCTTGCCTTACTAGAAGTAAGCATAAGACTCTTTCACCTCTTTCTAAGATACATCCCTACAACGTGCAACTCAACTACATGCATAGACTGGAGAAGACAACCAATGATCCACATTCAGTATACACTTGTTACACC
The DNA here is from genome assembly GCF_052625555.1 of Lactuca saligna. Lineage (NCBI taxonomy): Eukaryota > Viridiplantae > Streptophyta > Magnoliopsida > Asterales > Asteraceae > Lactuca > Lactuca saligna. The sequence continues at coordinate 35,820,530 of NC_136419.1, read as the reverse complement.
ATGATCCCTATAACTGAGCAATACCTCAAATTTTACTATGAGAAGCCCACTTAGACATTCAGATTCAGACTCTCTATCATGAAGTAACAAAGATCGATGATGAAACCTAGGACATGACAGTGCAAAAATTCAATACGCCTACGAAAAACAAAGACACCATATGATTTCTATGCTAAACATACATGAAGATCAGGAAAATAATACGAATCACCTACACTCCTTAGAGGAAGAAATAGCCACCCAGAAATAACAAATCATTACAACTAAAACTAGATTAATCACAGCGGACAGAGAGAAGAAGAGACTACTCACGAAATGTATAAAGTAGCAGGATACCTTATGTACTACTTTAATAACTAATAGACTAAAATGGACTAGTGAGTTAGTGACTATACTACTCACACCATGTGTTAGGCTTATCCCATCTTTCATCGCAACTAGTAATAGTAAATCAAGTGAGATATACCTTTCCAAAACCTATTAAACTTGAACCAACTAAAGGCCTTGATGCCTATAATATGTTTTGGTAAACTAACATTTATACAATATCTACTTTTACTCTTTACCATAAAAACATCACAGGGATGTTGGCCGAAACATTGAGAATGATATAGCAAAACATGAAATTTTTATGTGTACATATACATAGAGAGAATACAATTAGAAATGATCATATTTATTTACAAACTCGTTTCACACCTTGTAACAGAATCATGCCTTTACAAGGAAATAACCAGCCAACCGGCGACACACCAATTCTACAGATAGACTCTGCTACTTTTCAAGTTGCGGTCACAACCGCCGTGGTAGTTGTCATGACACACCTCAACAACGCAAATGAAAGTGGAAATAATGTCAAAAATTCCTAGTGATAACCAAGGACACCAACGAGTGCCTGCCTGTAAGGACACCCCAATCCTAATAGCATGAAACGAAATTTCGGGAATGAAAAAGGAGGCAGCTCTACTCAAGGGTCTACCAAAAGACAACAAGTTGTGTTAGTCCGTACCCCCTCTAGCCATGCTACTTCAACATCGACAACACCATATTATGGAAACATCCCACACTGCGGAAAATGCAACTACCATCATCATGGAGCCTGTCGGGAGATGTATTACAATGGGGGCAACAAGAAGGGGCACACCAACAGTAACTGTAGGACTCCAGCCCAACACATCACTTCAACCATTGATGCTAGTATAAGTCAAATATGCCATGCATGTGGTGAAATAGGACAGTTCAAGAGAAATTGTACAACAAAGAGAAATGATGGAAAAGCAGGAGAAGTTTCATGACAAAACATAAAGGAGCAACGAGGAAGCCTACTTAAATTTTAGGTACGTTTTCCAAATATCAATATATTAAAAACTTAAATTAGTGCCAATTAAAAAAATATATATGTGTAATTATAAATTACTCTATTAGCCGAACAAAATCACAACATTCGTATAAAAACTAAGGATCCTTGTATGTGAGCTATGATGGCTTAGTATGTACATCATGGTTATTTATAATTAAGATTTTGTAGGCTTAGAGTAAGCAATTCCACCTCATTTCCTGTTCCTTGTCTGGTTGTGGATCTAGGACAGAGTCACTCAGTCGACGGTCCTATCAATCTTAATTATACATGACTTGTATACACCAAGCGATCATAGAGGAACCTGAGAGCGATCATAATATTAAGTATCATCACTAGCTATCGGAACGCTCTTACTAATAATACTCGCTTAATGAGATATGAATCGTTCGTAGTAGACATAACAAGGATAAAACTAAACACAATATAAAAAATACACAGAATGCATTATCGCTCTAGCAAACACTTTTTCCAAATTGAATTAACACTTCTTTCCATAAGAAATTCTGACATCATCATTAGACATGGATTGACTTGTTCCTCACCATATCAATTTCCTATGCTACGAAAAGACCCTTTTTCATAATTGGCAGCTTAACGAAATCTTTTGAAATCTATAAACGACAAACTCAACACAAACCTCCACATCATCTCTCGCTTCAAAACTCATAATGTTGTGACTTTTAGATGGGAAGGAAAACAAGAGAATGCGTTCCAAACTCTAAAGCAAGCTCTATGTAGCACAACGATATTATCCCTTCCAGAAAGGATAGAAGATTTTGTAGTGTACTATGATGCATCAAACCAAGGGCTTGGTTGTGTTCTTATGCAACGGGGAAAGGTCATTGCCTATGCCTCGAGGCAGCTTAAGACACATGAAGTCAACTACACTACGCATGATCTGGAGTTAGGAGCAGTAATATTAGCTCTGAAGATATGGAGACACTACTTGTATGGTACGAAAAGCACTATCTTTACGGATCAAAAAAGCCTTCAACATATATTCGATCAGAAGGAGCTCAATATGAGACAACGATTGTGGGTTGATCTACTAAATGACTACGAATGTGAAATTCATTATCATCCCGGTAAAGCCAATGTAGTAGCTGACGCCCTAAGTCGGAAAGAATACTCGGGATGTCATGTAAAATCTCTAACCATGACTATTCATTCCCATCTATCTAGACCTCAAGAAATTCTATTAGTAGCTGAACATGAACGCTGAGATTGCTACCTTTGTGGACAAGTGTTAGACTTGCGCCAAAGTCAAGGTAGAATACCAAAAGCCTTCGAATTTATTGCAACAACCAGATATACCCGAATGGAAGTAAGAACGGATAACTATAGATTTCATAACCAAGTTTCCCGAAACAACGGATGGTCGTAACTCTATTTGGGTAATCGCCGATAGATTATCCAAATTTGCACACTTCCTACCAATTAAAGAAACTGACAAGATGTAGAATCTAACCAGGACATACATTAGAGAGATTGTAGGAATATATGGTGTACCCATATCTATTATCTCTGATAGAGATAGTAGATTCACCTCAAGATTCTGGCAGTCATTACAGAAATCCTTAGGAACCAGGTTGGACATGAGTACAACGTAGCACCCACAAACTGATAGATAGTGAGAAAATGATTCAAACTTTAGAAGACATGGTGAGAGCTTGTGTGATCGATTTTGGTAAATCTTGGGATACCTATTTACCACTACTTCAATTTTCATACAACAATAGCTACACACACCAGCATCAAAGTTGCTCCATTTGAAGCCCTTTATGGCCACAAATGCAGATCACCGCTATGTTGGGCTGAAGTGGGTGATACGCAACTAGCCAAGAACCAATTACCCAACAGTACTCTAACCGCTCCCGAGATCATTCAAGAAACCACAGAATAGATTATACAAATATAGGATTGAAAACTTCTAGAGACACACATAAGAGTTATACAAGCAAATGACGAAAACCCTTGGAATTCTAGGTTAGTGACCGAGTCTTGTTAAAGGTCTCAGCATGGAAAGACTTAATACGTTTAGGCAAACGTAGGAAACTAAATCCAAGATACATCGGACCATTTGAGATTCTTGCTAGAATTGGTCCGGTTGATTATAGACTCAAACTACCGCATGAACTTAGTAACATTCATCCCACTTTTCACGTATCAAATCTCAAGAAGTGTCTGTCTGAAGAGACTCTTGTAATTCCACTCAATTTAATTGAATTAAACGAGAGTCTACACTTCGTAGAAGAACCAGTAGAAATCATGGATAGGGAAATCAAAAGAACCAAGCAAAATCATATCCCAATGGTGAAGGTTTGCTAGAGTACAAAGTGGGGACCTGAGTTCACTTGGAAACGGAAAGATCATATGAAACAAAAATATCCACATCTTTTCCCTAGTTCATGAGTACCACTTTAGAAACAATTTCGGGACGAAATTCCCTCTAACGGGGGGATAATGTGACAACCTGTTATTTCAAATCAATGTAATAGTCTAGGTCAACTATTATAACTTATTTTGAAACAATAAAAATAAAAATTAATTGAGATGAAAAGTAGTGTCAAAAATAAATTGTTCAATAATCTTAATTGTGATGAATAAAGTAGTAAAGGTTGTAACAAGGATTCAAAAAAATATAAATAAAACAAAAATCCGAGTTATAACAAAGAAAAACCGTAAAAACACTGATAAAATGCTTTTTAGCCTTAGGTATCTAAATGAAAGTTGTAGCATACGTTAAATCGAGAGTGTCCATAAAAAGAACGTCCAAATCTGACTTCATATGAAGAAGTTATGATTTTTCTAAGATTCGACATAGCAGTTCACAACCCAAAATTTGAAATAAAGATCGGACGATTTTTAGCTGACACAACCTAAACGAGAATCGAAGATCTCTTCAATACTAGTACAACGGTAAAAAGAGAGACGAAAACGGACATCGGATGAAGAAGTTATGAATTTTTAACGGATTTTCCTGTCCCGATCTGTTAAAAATAACAATATTAAAAATAAGGTCAAAATTAGCAGAGAGAGTCTAAACGAAGTTGTAGAGTATAATCTCACCTACAAGTGCATTTAAATAACGTCGAAAACGGAGCTCGTATGCGAAAGTTATGAATTTTTTATGTTTGGGGAACAAAATCCAAGAATTTCCGCATAAAAAGGGACTAGAACCGGCCACGGCGCCCGTCCCTTACGAGCTGCCTTGTGTTCGACCTGATAACTTATCTGAATGTGCAGCGCACTCCGGTTCCGATGCGTGTTGCGTCTGTGGTATATCCGATATCCGACACGTTGCGCGCCCGAGCTTGTGACGCGTGTTTCGTCCCTTCGCATCCGAAGGCGATGCTTGTCGCAGCTCCTCCTTGTATAAATAACAAAATTATTCAAATAATTTATGATTGTTATTTTATCAAAATAAACATACTATTTTTTTAAGTTTGGGATTTTATTACAAAAACAAAGCATATAAATTATAATATGTGTAATATATGATTCATGCACACTTATTCATACACTTTATGGAACTTACGTGTTGCTTTATATATTCAGAATAAGTTATGAAAATAAATATATAAATTGTATTAAATATAATTTATTAGAGATTTACAGTTTATCTATTACAATGATATTATTCTTTATTCTACACGTAACCGTCAATATAACATTTGTGAGACATGCTTCAAGTACTTATTTAAGTATAATATAAAAGTCTTGAAAATTATAACCAAAGTCTCCTTAAGGGACAACGTGACACTTGTGTATAGATCTATACGGGGCTCACAATCCCGCACCAGAGCTGCTTGTTACAGCTAAGTCGGCAGACCTATGGTGAAAATTGTCATACCATATTTCGATGCCCGAAAAACGTTGTGTTTCATGCGAGGCTTAGGTCATCAAGCATGGTTATGATAACTCATAATTTGGTATTGAATAATATGATTAGTGTATGAATAAGAAAACAACTTCATATAGTTTTATTAAATAATGAAACTATAACACAATATTTTACAAACGGTAAACCTAGGCTTCTGCAGAGAATTCATAATAGTATAAAATATAAAATACCATTTTATTATAGGGAAAATATTCATTTTATGGTTTCATGTGAATTAAAACTATATGATATTATTTCAGAACACAAATACATATACAACAGAAAATACATAATTTTTCTAGGTTAATATATTTTCCTTTTTAAGAAACAAATGATAGAGTTATTCTATAAAAATACCTATGAAGTCACCAACTTAATTGTTGACACTCTTTTCAAAACTACTTATATTTTCAGGAAATTGATAAACAAGTATCCACAAGTTTTGAGGAAGATAGAGTTTTCATATAATTATGTCTTTTCATTATACTTTTTGGTGTCAAATATACAATGATTTGAACACGAATGTAAAGTTATGTTTTATCAGTGTAATGAATATTATACTTTGATTTTTATTGTGCATTGTTGTGATACTATGCATGAAGTCATCCATCTCCAAACATTTTCGTTGTTCCGGTTTGGGGGTGTGGCACTTGGTTTCTCCACTTTAAATACTAGTATTTACAACATTTATAACCCAAAATTAAAAAAAATAAATAAATAAAATAAATTTCGAATCACAAATTATGCTAATTTACAATAAAAATAAATATCTTAACAAGCAATCATACAATATTCGTCACAAATATATCAACTATATTTTTTATTGAAAAAACACTTCACTTTTATTGTTACCATCATGGCCACTTGAGAAAATAAGCATCCATATCTCCGACCACAACACAGAGCAAGTCTAAATATGGTGTTGGATCAAGTATATTTACATTCACCTTCTTCAACTCCATAGTCCAAATAACCAACTTATTATGGCCCATATCTTCAATATTAACCGTGAGGATTAAGGGATTATACACCTCCAACACTCCTCCTTCAATCACCTTGAACACAATTTTGTGTAATTCATCGACAACTTCTTCAACCATATTTTTTGTAGTTTCCACTTTTCCATTTACAGAAAAAAGCATAATTAGTATTCACATACATACATAAATAAATATGTGTGTATTGATCACACATAGAACAAAATTTTATGTTGAATTATCATAGAAGAAATAGTTTACCATGGATGAAGTGCTAGAGAATCACAGATCCAGGATCACCCGCATTGACATGAAAATAAATCATAACCTTGAACCTTATCAGGGGAGATGACCGGACAGTTGTTTTGTTTGTGTTTATAGATTTCATAAACCAAGTTAATATCGCTTTTGATTTCAACTTCGCAGACTAACTTACCTATTGTAGCCATATTTTCTTTCTTGCGAGCTTTAGCTAGCTTGTTATCCCCTCTAGGCTCTAGTACTAATAGTTGAACACCCGATAGTAAAGCATTTATATATGGATGTTCTGTATATTTTGTGCTATCTTTAATGTAATTTCCACTTGTGTTTTGGGCATCTGTATTATTGCTATTTCCACTTGTAATTGTGCGTCTTTAAACTTTGCATGTCATGGGAATTTTAATGGAACATTATTATATCACTTTCACTTTCCAAGAAACCAAATACCAACAGATGGGCATAACATCACCGATAATGCATCAAGGATCGACTGGACCAACCCTCAGATGTGCACCTATTTTAGTCGGTTACAATTAAACATCTTATGTTTAATACAAAACCCTCATGTATATGGCAACTGGAGAGGGACCACTGTCTTTCACTATTTGCTTGATTGGCTGATTGCTAGCCCATTTGGATCTCAACCAGTTAAGACGTCATCAATTTTATGAAGTTTCTATGGTAAGATGACACTACATATTAATTAAATTGATTTCGATGAGTTTTTTTCCTAAAGAGTCTTAAATCTTTTCCGCACAGAGAGATGTTAGTTCCATGGGAATCAGTGATTTCTCTTATGTATTTATTTAAGAGCACCAAAATACCAAAAAATGATTGTAACATCGCGATCCCTAGTTATGAAATTTTAAGGATTTTATGCATTTTATTTTAGAACTCGACGAGTTGGGAGGCTCCAACTCGTCGTATAGAAACCAAGATGGTCGTGTATTTTCATGGACCTACTCGACGATATAAGGAGCCTCAACTCGACGAGTTGGTGGATGGATGAGAAAACCCTAAATTTTAGGGTTTGCATCCTATATAACTTCCTTAACCCTTTAAGGTAGATCCCTTATCAGCCTCCAAACCCTAATATTGATCTTATGAGCCCTAATCTACATTTCCTCTCATATTGTGAGCTAGTGTGGCACTTTGGAGCAAAAGAATGAGAAATTGGTGAGAAGGAGGCAAGGATCTAGCAAGCAAAGCCTTTGATCTTGAGTTTGGCACTATTGTGGACTGTTTTGAGTATCCAAAACCCGATTTTTAGACACACACACACACACACACACACACATATATATATATATATATATATATATATATATATATATATATATATATATATATATATATATATATATATATATAGGGGACAATTCAAATAAAAACAATAAATAGTGTGAAAATGTAAAAACACTTTTTTATATTATTATTCTGCAATGAATTTTGTATCGACAATTTTATGTCATTATTCAGCAAAGAATAAATGAATGGTCAAAGGTTAAAATTGAAATTAGAATTTACTACCAAAATGCACATACATAAGATTATAATAGAATAATACCATTGTAATGAATATATGATTAATCGAAAGTTAATATTTATATTAGAATTACTTCAACAATACACATATACAAAATTCATTACAGAATAACATAAACATAGTGTTTTTACGTTCTTACACCATTTACTATTTTTATTTGAACTTACTTCTCTCTCTGTCTCTCTCTCTCTCTATATATATATATATATATATATATATATATATATATATATATATATATATATATATATATATATATATATATATATATAGAGAGAGAGAGAGAGAGAGAGAAGTAAGTTCAAATAAAAATAGTAAATGGTGTGAGAACGTAAAAACAATATGTTTATATATATATATATATATATATATATATATATATATATATATATATATATATATATATATAGCTAGATCTTGAGTTTTTTCCTTTTTTCCTCCTTATTCTTAATTATTGCACGCATGGACTTCATGAAAGCTTGCAACTTTATGAGTCTCCAGGTCAAGATGGCCTCATAGTGGGTTAGATCTGTCTTTTTGTCAAGCTTTGATGCCATGAATGGATTTTAGGGAATATTTCTTCTTTTTGGCCCATTCTGGCTTCAAGACATGCATGTCTATAAAGCATCTATCTTTACGACGTTTTTGAGGTTAGAACCTCTTCTGAAAGGGATGGGTTCCAAAACACTAGGGTTTTGGGTTTAATGGTTAAGCCTTTGGGTTTTTAAGCTTTGAAGTGGAACTTTTGAGCATTTGGGCTAGTCCCAAAGGATAATGCTGGAAACATTATCTTTTTAGAAACATTTGGAGTTCAGAGCTAAGCATTAGAGTCCTTGAAATCGAAGGATCATCCGAATGTGTGCAACTGGGGAGAACTCGACAAGTTGCCATGCCAACTCGACGAGTTGACTCAGGTTTCCCCGACCTTCTAGATATTGTGCAGACTCGACGAGTTGTCTTAACAACTCAGCGAGTTGACTCGGGTTTTCCCGGTTTTTCTGAAGACTGAAGAAACTTGATGAGTTGCTATGTGCACTCGACGAGTTGGGTTAACAAGGACTGTTGACCTTGACCATTGACTTTGACTTTGACATTGGTTAACCAAGTTTGATCTTGACGGTATTGTTGGTAATTCAGGATTTTAATGGATTTAGTCACATGGTGGTTGTAGATAGTTGAGTTCGGCGCTGTGAGTTGCGATTTGGTCTTACCGGTTCAGCACTTCTTATAAGGTGAGTTCTCCTCACCTTATAAGTTCCGAAAATAATATTTAAAAAAAGAATTTTTAGATTTTTCCATTTATTTTGCATTTTAAAATTATTTTTTAGAATATGTCAGTGTAATATTCTATTTAGAATATTTCACGTATTTTTCAAAAAAAAAAAAAAAAAACGGAATTTTTTTATTTTTTTTAATATTTTTTTATATTTTTTTTAGTTAATTCAAGTCCGAAAATAATATTTAAAAAAAGAATTTTTGGATTTTTCCATTTATTTTGCATTTTAAAATTATTTTTAGATTTGGTCTCACGGTCTCACAAAATTGAAATGGTTTTAAATGAATCTGAACCTATATATATATATATATATATATATATATATATATATATATATATATATATATATATATATATATATATATATATATATATATATATATATATATATATATATAACATCGATCGAAATGCATGCTTTATAATTTAGCAAACAATTTGTCCTTTTTTTAATTAGAGATAACGAACTATTAATTTTGGTCATATTTAGTGATTGATTTTTTTCGTGTTTTATTTATCATTGAATTATTTAAAATTGTTCTCATTTTACCCTTATGTGTTCAACCAGTCATAAGGGTAAAATATGGAAATTCAAATAATTCAGGAACAAATCAAACATAAAAAAAGTTCAATGATTAAATACGAACAAAATTAAAAGTTTATTACTTTTTCAAGTCAATATCCACTTTTATACTAATTTGTTAGTTTCTTTTCCTTATTGATAGTAATTACTTAGATTAGTAATTTTGATTTCGTCACTGCACTTTGTTTTGTGTTGTGTTTGTAAAAAATATTATATAATAGAATATGTACCACATAATCATGCTTTAGTTCATGACTTTAAATCCTAGTTCATGAGATAAATGTTTAATTATAGTTTCTTTATTCACCTATATGTGAAACGCCAACCCACAAAAAAGAATAATATGTAGAGCTTCATGAGAAAGGCAAAAATACACATCTACGAGCAATAAAACAAAAAATAAGATTGAAAATCAGAAGGAGTACAATGAGAAGTACCTATAAAGCCAATATACAAATAGAAAAGGCAGATTGCAAGTAATAACTAGAATATAAGTAATGATCTACACCGATCGTCTCCATCATTTGTAGTGAAAAACGCCGATTATATCGTAGTATGTTTGAAACCACTATAATTTTTTTTTCCTTCATGATTGAAGTCAATTCTATTGCATTTTTAAGTGTTATTTTTGATATCTTATACAATAAAAGTATATCACACAATTATTACAACATCCTCATTTTTGTGACCATTATATTCCATTTGTGTTTATTCTTAATAAGATTTAGAACCATTTACAGGATAATCACATGAAAGGGTTAAAACTGTTAATTTTTAATAATTGAATTTTTTTCATACTTGATTTACCTTATAATTAATTAAAGTTGTTCAAATGTTATCTTTATGATCGGTTGTTACCATCATAAATGTAAAATATAAACAATTTCAAATAATTAAAAGATAAATTAAACACGAAATAAAATTCAATAACTAATCGTGCCTAAAGTTGTAAGTTCTTTGCCTCTCATCAAAATTCACATAATATCATAACTGAAAAGAAAATCAGGTGCCTAAAGTTGTAAGTTCTTTGCCTCTCATCAAAATTCACATAATATCATAACCGAAAAGAAAATCAGAAACTATAAAGTAAAACACTTTGGGTCTGTTAATAAATAAATAAATAAAAACAAATAAAAAAAAAAAAAAAAGGGTTTGATTGGCCTTTTGATTATCATTCATTCAGTCAAAATTCACATATAACAAAACACGATTAAAACCAGAAACCCAAGAGTAAAGTCGAGAACTTAGGCGTGATAAGAGACACTAGGAAAAAAAAAAAACATTGTATTTTGATACTCTGATATAATCATCGAACTCAAAACTCAAAAATCGGTTCTGACACAACAAAATCGATTTGGAGGATAAAAGAGAAGAAATCAGACAATGAAAAAACAGATAAATCAAAGAAATCAGGAAATCAAAACTCGATTTTTTATTCTTACTTGATTGTTTCGAAGATTCTTGATGGATGAAGGCTTAATCGATCAACAAATTTCATACAAATCAGAAAACTATAAGTTAAAACCGTGAAGAAGATGATGAATCGACGATTGGCATTCGATCGATTTCTTCAACAGATTAGAAAGGAGGGGACGATTGGCATTGAAAACTGAAAAATAAATACATGGGTCTCCTATACAAGCACCAACAGATTTGTAAAATGGGTCCTACACGATTCTAGGGCTCTAGGTCATTGCCCAACCTACCCACTCGGAAAACATTAAAAAGCAACATAAAAATCTTAAACCATTCCATAGTTTTACACGTTACTTAAACTATTTGGAAGTCTTAAACTTATAAAAAAAACATAAACACAAAACGTGACTATCAAAAGTAAGTTTTAGTTTCAAAAATCAAGCAAACGATGAAACAATTCCCACACAAGCAATTGAAATACACCATAACACCATGCTAGTTTACATTTACAATACAAATTAATACATATATATATTTTCACAAGCATCAATATTTATAAACACAGCAGCTGACATTTATTTATTAAACAATCACTTCCCTTTAATCTATTATTACCAAGCAAGTCGCTGTTGGAGCTGATATACATGCATAATGTGAGCGACATTTATTTAGTGAATATATCGACGACATCATGGGTACTTGACAAAATGAGCACCTACATTTGCAAGTAGTCCACAAACCAAATCCAGATACGATGTTGGATCCGGTATACTTGCATTGGCCTTCTCGAATTCTATAGTCAAGGTAACAAACTTCTTATCGCCCACCTCTTTTGTCGTAAGGATGAAGCTCAAGGAATCATACACCTCCAAGATATCTCCTTCAATCACTTTGAACACAATTTTGTGTAATTCATCATCAACTTCTTCAATGATTTCTTTCGCAGTTTCCTTTTTTCCAACTGTGCAAAAACCAGAAGTAGTTTATATATATATATATATATATATATATATATATATATATATATATATATATATATATATATATATATATATATATATATATATATATATATATATATATATATATATATATATATATACATGCATGGATGTGTGTGTGTAGATGTAATAGATCGAACAAAAATACAAGTTCATATGTTAGTAGTTTACGATGGTAGTAGTGCCACTGAACGACAGCTCCAGGAACACCCCATTGACCAGAAATTAAATGACAAGCTTCAATCGTTTCAGGGTCGATGACTGAGGTGTCGTGTGGCCTATGCTTGAAGAGTTCAAAGACCTGGTGACGATGACATTTGATTTCAACATCACGTGTTATTGTTCCTGTTATAGCCATCTCTTTTTCTTGCGAGCACTAGCTAGCTAGTTGTCCTCTCTAATGGTAGTACATGAACAACTGATGCATGAGGCATGCACTTATATAATGGATGTCGCTCGTGTTTTTCTACATGACATGGAAATTTTAACAAAGATTCATACACCACTTCCACTGTGAGATATACGGTCTTTGATACGGATGAGTGTATACCTTAAATATTAGGTAGTCTTTTAGTAAAACTACGAAAAGTAATAGCGGCGACGTCTTAGGACAACTTGTAGCCGCTAAAGTTATTAGTGGCAATATTTATCAAAAAATTTCCTTAGGAATTTTAGAGACACAAAAGAAAACCTAAGAAACTAGAAGGTGGAGTTGGGAATGGGACTAGAGAAATTCACAATAAGGTTAAAGGAAAATCTGTAGAAAGTTCTATTATTTTGAAAAATAAGTTTGAAAATTATTTTTGAGAAAAAAAAAAAATTCAAGAAATCTGCAAATTTTTTCACAATCCCTTTTGTTCAGCAATTAACAACACAATAAATTTTTTTATAAAATTTCCTCAAATTTTTTATATTTAATGTAAAAACCTATTTTTATGTATTTATATGTATTCTATTAAAGTATTTTTATGTTTATATATATATATATATATATATATATATATATATATATATATATATATATATATATATATATATATATATGTGTGTGTGTGTGTATTTTTGAAGTGTTTTTTATGTAATTTAAATGCATAAACATATTTTTTTACGTATTTTTATGACTTTTTTATATTTTTACATATTTTCATATATTTTGGTATGTTTTTCACATAGTTATGTACCTTTTTAAGTTTTTTATCTGTTTTTTTTTAATTTATTTTTACATATTTTAAATGTATAAACGTATTTATTAATATATTTATATGTAATTTTTTAAGTTTTTTGATGTATAAATTAAAATTATATATAGAAAAAGAAAACAGGCAAAAAGAAACAACAATGAACGGGAAACAGTAAAAAAATATATACATCAAACACATAAGGTAGTACATCACTATTTAATTGATTTCGATGGATACAAAAACCCATTGTTATCATGTGTTTAAGTTAATAAGGGGTAAATACGGGGAAACAGTAAATTGAACTTCAAAATTTATTGATTACATTAAATTTGACAGTGGGAGGGGTATTTTAGGCATTTATAGCATATAAAAAGAAAGCATATACTTGTTTTAATTCCACAAATCGGGATATAGGTACATGGTGAAGAAATAGCAATGAAGGGTAAACAGTAAAAATAAACACATCAACCAGGTAAAGTATATTGTTAGGGGTAATATTGGAAATCATCAAATTAAAGACTATATTAATAGTGGGAGGGGCGTTTTAGTCATTTATAGCATATAAATAGAAAACATATCCTCGTTTGAAGTCCACAAATCGTGATATAGCTACATGTTGAACTGTAAAATAATGTTGACATTAAATTTGAAAATTATAATCAGCACGAAAAAAAAAATTCAAACAGCCAAAAAGAAATTAAATTGCTATTTAATTGACACTTATAACCAGCAACGAAAAAAAATTTAAAATTTAAAAAAAAAAAAAAAAAAAAAAAAAAAAAAAAAACAGGCAAAAAGAAACAGCAAAGTATGGGAAACTGTAAAAATACATACATCAACCAAAAAGGTAGTACATTGCTATTTATTTGATTTTGATGGATACAAAGACTCATTGTTATCATGTGTTTAAGTTAATTAGGGGTAAATAAGGGGGAACAGTAAAAAGAACTTTAAAATTTATTGTTTGAATTAAATTTGACACTTATAATCATCAACCAATAAAAAATTTTAAAAAAAAAATTTAAAAATTCAAACAACCAAAAAGAAAGTACATTGTTATTTAACTGATAATGTAAAAAGAAAACATATACTTGTTTTAATTAAATAGTATATTAACAGCGAGTGGGAGGGGCATTTTATGCATTGATAGCATAAGAAAACATATACGACTTGTTTTAATTCCACAAATCGTGATATAGGTACATACTGAAGAAACAACAATGAAGGGGAAACATTAAAAATAAATACGTCCATCAGGTAAAGTATATTGTTGCTATTCATTAGAAAAGTTAATGGTTAACATGGTTAACAGGTTAAAAAAATAAGAATTCAATAATCAAAAGTGGGTTGATATTACTTGTAAAGTATATTGTTGTGGAATATTTGACTACATGAATAAGTAGAAATAGTAAACTGACATGCTTGATTATGCAGTCCACAACTAAAAAGTCGATGAGTATACCTTGGATATAGGAAAAACAGATTGCAATCACAAAAAAGGAAAAAAAAAATCGATGAGTTTACCCTCTATATAAGAAAAAAAGAGAGAAAACAATGTAGTGTCGCTTACTCGATTGCTATTCGATTGAAACAGGAACGTAAATAGTAATGTTAACGTGTATATATATTCGATTGATATTGGATTGCATCATTTATTGGGATTGATATTCGATTGCCTTATTTATTCTGATTGATATTCCTAATTTGTTGCAGATTTATATGGTATGATTGAAAATTTAAAATTCAAGTTCCTGATTTCCTCATTTAAAATTTTCCTGATTACATTATTTTTTTTCTAATTTACAGTAATTTTCGAATAGATAGATTTATCACATATTTTCTTCCAGATTTGTTGCACATTTATATGGTATAATTGAAATTTTGAATTTCAAAAATCTTGATATCCTTATTTGCATTTTTACTGAATTACATAATTTTTTTTCGAATTGACAGTATTTTCGAAAAGAAGGGCAAAGTTGGAAATTCACTTAGAACTTTTAAGTGGGAAAACTGAAGCTGGAGTTGCTAATGTAATGCAACGTGGCCATTAGGGGTAGTGTTTTATTAGAAAAGAAGATATATAAATATTAATTCTTGGGATAATGACTTAAAATGGTAATCTATTTTTCCATTTGCATATATTTAGTCATTAAGTTTATTTTTTGTCCATATTTACCCCCTTCAACTTGATAAACTATACACATTCAGTTCTTATAATCGGCTACTCCATGTTAGCCAATAAAATGACTTAATAAGGTAATATATTTCTCACTTTGTACACATTTAGTCCTTAATATTTTTGTACATATTTAGTCCTTAATATTTTTTTTGTCGCAAAATAAGTCGTTTTTTAATTTCTATTAATTCAGTACTTATGAATGATTTCTTTTGGTTTTTTTCATGACATCTCACATGGGACATTCATTAATGAGGTGTTTGGGGCTTTTGAAGCTTATGTCCATCGCGATCTCAACTACTTGGTTGTTTAGGTCATGTCTTATGAACGTCATAACTTTTTAATACAATCTCGGATTTTAACGATCTTTATATCCATGTGTTCGTATTTCAGTCTGCTACAACTTTCATTTAGACTACCCCCGTTAAAAAGTAATATATTTTTACTTACGATCTTTATATCCATACGTTTTTTATGAATACATGTATGAATGTTTTTTTCATGAAATTGTAAGTAAAAATATATTACATTTTAACAAGAGTTTTCTTAACGAAAGTTGTAGCAGACACAAAAAACAAACACATGGATATAAATATTGTTAAAATCTGATATCGTATGAAGAAGTTACGACGTTCAGAAAACAATACCTAAGCCAAACCACAAGACCTACGCAACCAAGCAGTCGAGATCGTGATGGACATAAGCATCATAAGCCCCAAACACCTCATCATTTATTGTCCCATGTAAGATATCGTGAGAAAAACCTAAAGAAATCATTAATAAGTACTGAATGAGTACAAAAACAAAAAAGTCTTATTTTGAAACAAAAAACATTAACGATTAAATATGTACAAAAATATTAATGAATAAATGTGTAAAACATAAAAAATATATTACCCTATTAAGTTATTTTTCCCGGCTAACCTGAAGTAACTGGTCATAAGGACTGAATGTGTACAGTTTAACAAGTTGAAGGAGTAAATGAGAACGAAAAAAACTCAATGACAAAATATGTACAAATCAAAAAAATATATTACCTTTTTAAGTCATTGTCCATTAATTGCCAAAAGCTTATGAAATAGTATAGTTTCAATTATTCAAACTTTTGCTACAATTGTTTTTGGGTTGACATGTTTAGTCCTTTTATTTCTATGACTTATCATATATGGTCTTGAGATGGTACCACTTTCATCTTTAACAACACCGACTTAAACATATCGATTATCTCTAATCTTTTTCTATACGCTCCACCGCTCCCCTCTTGCAATAATCACCGGCATATGCCTTTCGCCTCCGCCTCCGCCTGACAAACCTCCTCACTCCTCCAACTTCCAACTGCGATGACCCTTGATGCGATTACTATCATCGAATCTAACTATGAGCCCTAGAAATCAGTGTCACCTAAACTCACTGCTCCTAGAAAGAATGAAAATTGTTAACTGTTTTAACATATTTTGAGCCAATGGATTTAGAGCACGTTGCACCAAAATTGTGAATCAAGTTAGGATTGATATTTTGTCGAGGCATTGCAATTGATTCAACTCCTACAACAGAAAACATTGCATCTAGAGTTTAGGCCATTTAATTGAAGGAAACAGAATTGAGCCTTTTTCTTAGGAAAATTTTGATTTTTGAAGATAATATCGCTTGTGAATTATTGTAATCTAATGTTCCACCAACCTTCATCACTTTAACCTATCTAATATTTTCATAAAACTTTTCATTGCATAGGGAAGGAAGAAGAAGACTGGTCTAGGTCTTACCAACACTAAAGATGGCAACTTTAGGGAATGGAATTCTGAGGCATACAACATATCTATAATCCATTGTTTTTCCAGTTTTTTTTATATTACTTATGCTTTAACTTGGTCTTTTTCTGCTCCTATAGGTTGTTACAAATGGTGAAATGATATAATACTCTGAAATCTCTGGCTGTTACATTGTCCTGTCCATAGACAATCTCCATTTGAGAGATAACTCAAGTAAGCATGAAACCATTAGTTTAATCCAATTTTTGTTCTGAAGCAAGTAAGCATTAAATAAACTGTTTTTTAACATCTTTATGCAGACATACTTTGATGCAGAAATAAAAAATATGAATATTTTTTTGTATTGGAGTTTAGTAATCCAACTCCTTTTATCAGGTGCTTATTCATCACATGATCTTCTTATTAGTCAATTTAATCCTTCATGATTATCACTTTTTTAATTTTGTTAAACTTAAATCCATTATCTTAGGAGTCGTAACTTTCTTTGGCAAGGACACACTCCTTTTGCTACACAGGAAGACGCAAATACTAAGGTATAAAATTAATTATTAAAAGAAGCGTGAAATTTGGAATGATTTAATTTCTTATAGGAAAAAAGAACCTATAAAAACACAAATATACTTTTGTTTTGTTATCGATTTAACTATTCTCTATCATGATTAAACAGTTAAAAGGAGCTTAACGATTTAACATATTAATTAGGATATGAAATCTTTAGTGGTTTAATCAATATTCTACGTGTAGAAAGTAGGTTGTAGTTTCATTTAATTTTTTTTTTGCCATTTTTGTGTATAAGATGCTTAATTTGATTAAACAATTATTGTTTTTAGGCTCTTGGTTCTTGAACTATAGGGAAGAAAAGTAAGATGGAAAAATTTTCTGGTGGACTTTAAACCACAAGTGTTGAACGATTTATAAGATAGTATAAACTATGAAATGTTAAATGATGATTTTATCCTTCATAACTGGTTACATTAAGCATGCATTCATTCCAAACAGTGGTTGTGGTGTTCAAGGTGCAACCTCTAATTGTTTAGAGAAAACTTTACAAAAATGTTTTAAATTAGCTTTGAAAATAAAAAGGGGGTAAAAAGTTACGGTGTGGAAAAACTCATTGGCTTACAGTACACCCAAGGGTGCGTTTGGTTATGGAAAACTGTTTTTATTTTCTAAAAAAATGTTTTCAGAAAATAGAGTTGAGTTTTCGCTTTCAATTTTCAATAAAAATTTTAGAAAATGCGTTTGGTTGAAACCAGGAGAGTGTTTATTTTCCATTTTAGAAATTTAGAAAGCTATAAAAATCACTTTTCTAATTTACATACAATTTGGAAAACTGACAATTTTCATTTTGTTAGAAAATTTTGGAAAACTGAACGAACCAAATGTCTTTTCGAAATTTCCGTTTTTGTTGGAAAAATTTTCTAGCAAAATAGAAAATTTTCCACAACCAAACGCACTCTTAATGATTTGGGAATTTGTGCTAAAGCTGGTTTGAGAAAAACTATTCCCCTGGTTGGAAGTATTCTCATTGAGAAATGAAAGGTGTTTCTTTAAGGATTGAAATTGGGCCAAGAGATGTCACCAATAAACATGTAATTGAATTCGGATAGGATTAGAATGGAATGGGTCATCCCGTTGGAACTGGAAAAAAATGTGTTTGTTTATGTGTTGTATGTTTTTTTTCTTCAGTTGGGTGTTACTAGGCGTGATATTTGGGTAAAAGTTGATATTCCAATGGGGGATTTGGTGAAAGTGAAGGGTTGTTGGATGATGTTCAGCAAAGCATGTTTAATGTCGATAAACAAAAACGTGATATGCATGTTGAAGTTACAAAAACATGCGATGAGTTATTAAAGCTTTAGAGCATTGGGTGTGGGCAACAAGATGCAACATCAAGTTGTGCCACCTCACATGCCACATAAGCAAATGGTGTTACAACACTAAGTGGGAAAATGGGCAACAAAATGCAACACCAATTTTTTTGAAAATAAATGTGTTATTTTTTATTTTATTTTTTCGAACTTGGTTTTTTTTTTCTTTTTCATTTTTTGTTTTTTTCGTTTTTGGTTTTTTTGGTTTTTATGTTTTTTTAATCACTAAAATGAATATATTTTTATAAAACATACAATTTTAAAAACAAAAAAGACATAATATTTAAAATCTAAAATTATGATTACAATTAAAAAAAACATAATTTTAAACTTAAAATCATAACTAAAATACCATTCAAATTACTTCTAAAACCACACAACAATCCTAATTAACCCAAATATTTCTTCCTAATTTGTTCCTTCATTGCTTTTAGCACCACTAGATCCTCAAGCGCCAAACCCTCCTCGCTCGTCCGAAGAATTGACAATTGATGTGTCATTAGTTCCCTATTTTTTTGCTCCTGCTTCTCCCATGCCCGCCTTTCTAGAAACTCCAAATGACAACGTTTCAAGTCATTTTACTCTTTTATTAATAAATTGTGTTCGTCGAATTTCGCTCTCATTTCCACCGCCTCATTTGCTTTCACCTCAACCTCCTCTGCATGCCTTGCAGCGCTCCTCGCTTTGTCGCGTCCGGGCAGTCGTCGTGGTGTGGATATCTCATCGATATCATCTAGGATATCATCAGTGTCGGCGTTTAGATCGATGTGAGTCCTTGCGTCCGACACGTCGACCGAGCTCGAATTGCGAGACTTTTTGGATTAAACCTCTGACGATGTAGGCATTTTATTCCACCTTGGATCCACTTGCAACAACTCCCATGATTTTTCAAAGTCGAAAACATGTCCAATTTCTACCCAATATTGTTCCTTAGTAGATTTGAACAAATTGAAGTCATTGCTTCCGTTTTGCTGTTGCGCCTGAAGCCGGTTTTAAATACAGTTGAATTTGCTGCACCGCTTAGTTATTTGACCTCATTTGCTGTTCAGCATGTGTCACACCCCAAAACCGGAACGGCGGAAACATTCTGGGGTGGATGACGTCATGTCAAGTATCACAACACATGCATTATAGTAATCAAAGTACAACAAAACATTGCATTAATAGTAATAGTTTTACAAGGTTACATTACAACAATTTAAAGTAATACAAGTAATAGAATAAATACAGCATGGTACAAAGCTATCTTCATTAACAGCTCCGGGGATGTACCTGTCTAATGCTAACCTGAGAATACAAGTTATTTGAAAAACGAGTATCAGCATTTTTACAAATGCTGGTGAGTTCATAAGCATTTAGTGACATTTCATTCAAATAACTTAATAAAGTGATAGTTTAAGAGATTTCAGTGTATTAGAGTTCCTTCCAGAAAATCCTATATTTTCTTTAATAAAAGCAGCCTTCTACCAAGACTGGTCAGTGTAATGTGGTAAGAAGAAGTTTCCCTTAATTGCTAATAATATCAAAATACTGAATTTGATTATTAAAGAAAGCAGAGGCATCAGGGAATAACATATGCCTCAGCAGTGAGGACTGCTGACTAAGGCAAAAGAGTCATAGACTCCAGGAAAGTATCGAACTAACGACACGCCTGGTTTAGTCTAACAAATGGAGAAACAGACCCCCGAAGGTACCAAATGAAAGGTACAACTGGTAAGGTCTAAAACAGTGAACGCAGACCGAAGACGATACCAAATGGAAGGTACATCTTGCAAGGTCAAACAGTGATAACAGACCCCAGACGGTATCAAATGAAAGATACATCTTGTAAGGTCAAACAGAGATAACAGACCCCAGACGGTATCAAATGAAAGATACATCTTGTAAGGTCAAACAGAGATAACAGACCCCAGACGGTATCAAATGAAGATACATCTTGTAAGGTCAAACAGAGATAACAGACCCCAGACGGTATCAAATGAAAGATACATCTTGTAAGGTCAAACAGAGATAACAGACCCCAGACGGTATCAAATGAAGATACATCTAGCAAGGTCAAAACAGTGTGACTCTGAAAAAGGTGACATCAGCATACAGTGTAAATCGCTGACGAAATACTGTTACCTTAAAGCCATGAATTATAAGGCAACCCAGGATACTCGTAACCATACTGACTAGAGTACTAGACGCCCTACAAGCATCTATATAATGTGACATTTGTCACCCCTTAGCTTGGTAGGCGGTGGACTGTAGCTAGCAGTCAGGGTGCAGGGTTGTCAATCCCGTATAGGCCTATACACACAATGTCCGCTCTCCCTACAGGAGACTCTGGTTACCAACTAGACGACGGAGAAGGCCGCGTCCCGAAGATGCATCCCAAATAGAGGATAGTGTGTTACTAGGAGGGAGTGGGTTTCTTATGTAAGTGTAGACTAGAGGTATAGACTCTTAACTGAATTGACTGAAGAAAACTCGTATGTCTATGCTCGTATACGTAATATATAACTAATGAATCGAACGACCTTCAGATGGACATCCGATCCCACCAGACCACATCTCAACGAAGAAAAGGAAATAGGGCGGACAAGCCTTCCTAAGTCCTTCAATCATTATTTATATGCATCTATACAAGCATAAACATACATCTAACTACACTTGAGTGTGTATCATACAGTGAAGTATAAGTGTACAGTGGAACATCTGAGTCGTGAAGTATAAGTGTACAGTGGAACATTTGAGTCGTGAAGTATAAGAGTACAGTGGAACATCTGAATCGTGAAGTATAAGTGTACAGTGGAACATCTGAGTCGTGAAGTATAAGAGTACAATGGAACATCTGAGTCGTGAAGTATAAGAGTACAGTGGAACATCTGAGTCGTGAAGTATACGTGTACAGTGTGGGATAATCGAACCATGAAGTATAAGCGTACCAAGTATAAGTGTATCACGAAGCAGAGATGACAATAAGTGATGTAAGAACGTCTATCAAGTATAAGTGGAGTAAAGTCGTTATCCAGTATAAGTGAAGGAGAAATCGTAT
Source organism: Lactuca saligna (assembly GCF_052625555.1). Taxonomy (NCBI): domain Eukaryota; kingdom Viridiplantae; phylum Streptophyta; class Magnoliopsida; order Asterales; family Asteraceae; genus Lactuca; species Lactuca saligna. The sequence goes on along the minus strand of NC_136419.1, from coordinate 35,798,190 downwards.
CACTAAGTAAGAGCGTGAATAAGTATAAGCGTCATCAAGTATAAGCGACTATAGGTATAAGTGAAAGTGTTACCGAGTCAGAGTATAAAATAAGTATAAGTGAAGCAGCAGTGTTTAACAAGTAAAAGTATACGTCAAAAAGGGAAATCTTTAATGAAAAGCCTTTATGTACAGAGAAAATCACAAATTGTATTCCTTTGTAAAATACGTTTAAAACCTTAGAGGATCTTTCATAAACCAATTTAGGATGAATTTGAATAAATCAGTATAAGTAAAAGTTATGAAACAGGTAAAAGTCATTTTAGTGTCCCACTCGGTAAAACAGTGTAAAAGTGGTAAAATCTTGTGCATGCGGGTTATCAATCATATGCGATTGACATGATAACTGGCATGTTTAACTTGTATTCCCCCCTATAAAACATTTAAAAGCATTTAAAAGGTTCATTCAGGGGTATGAACTCACCTGGTGTAAGTAGGTCCGACGAAAGTGCCGATTGGGTGTTCGGGGTCACGCAAAGACTTGAACACACACAAGGACCTATTTTAACATATGATAACATATGTTCACATACAATTAGCATATAATATACTAATTAAACAATTATACACACTCAAAGGAGTGGAAAACACTTTTGGTTGAGTGTTTGGGGTCCCGGGTAACGTTTACGGGTGCTAAGGGTCTCTTATCAGTTGTGGGACTTTGCTATACTCACATATCAAGTGTGTAAATGGATTTAAAACACCAACATGGACCAAACAAGGAGTTTACGGCCCAACCTAAGGGAGTTTACGGCCGTAAACTCCCAAGGTTCTATTCTTGGGTGTTTGATGCTTCTAGCTTGTTCATTGAATTATTCTAAGCATTTTTCCTAAAGGGCATGAGTGGATTTGAGGCCTCTAAGGGTACTAAACTAGAGTTTATGGCCTAGGAACTCTCCCAAGGGAGTTTACGGCCGTAAACTCTCAACCTTTGAGTTTAGTGAAGTTTTAAGCCCCTATTGCCTTCCTAGAATTTTCTTATGAAGTTTGATGCTATTTTGGGTGATTAAAACCAACATTTGAGGGGGTTTTGGGGAGTTTACGGCCTAGACACTTGCTTGGGCTGTAAACTCCAAATCAAGCCTCATTTCATTGTGTTTAAGTCCTTAAATCCTTCCTAGCATTTTATAGAAATAGTCTAAGGCCATTTGGGGGACAAAAACCAACATTTTGGGCATGTTTGGGGAGTTTACGGCCTAAGCATGTGCTTGGGCCGTAAACTCATTTTTATCCTTCATTTTGATGTGTTTAAGGATCTAAACCCAAAATACCAAGTCCCTAAATTATGTATGAAGCGTAAGGGTGGTTTGGGAGTGTTTTTAGGGCCTTTTAACATGATTTTGAGGTGTTTACGGCCTAAGCTTGTGCTTGGGCCGTAAACTCTCTTTTGTCCCCTAAATCATTGTGTTTTGATGTTTAAACACTCCTAGGCAATCCCCTTAATTTATTTCCAAGCCTATAGGGACAAGTTTGGGTCATTTTGGCCTCATTTTGGGTGTTTACGGCCTAAGGAGGTTCTTAGGCCGTAAACTCCTTTTTCATTGCTTCTAAGTCCGATTTTTGGGCTATAAACTCAATTCAATATGTTTAGAATAAGCTAGGGTAAGCGGACTTACTATTTGGAAGCGTTTGGTTGTGGTTTCGGGGCGAAAACGGGTCTAGAGAGAGAGTGTGTGTAAAAAGTCTCCAATAGACTCCACTCACCCTTATATAGGGTTTTGAGTTGGGACACAGTGGAAGTCTACCCGATACTGCCGTTAAACGGGGCTTTTGGTCGCACTCGATTTAGTGGTCGTAATAATAAACTAATATTTTCCAAGTAAATGGAAATATGTGCTATGTATTTTATTTCCTTTTATCACGACTTAACGGCATATAAACATACACAATTGAAATGTTTATTAAACTTGAAGACTTCTCATTAACGGAACTTTTGAACAGTGGAATATTCCGTTAACGGTAACGGAGAAATGTAATGGGACAACTTGGGTTGTCACAGCATGACATTGTTACGATACTGATTTTTCTTCAAAATAGCATGAAACTTGTCGCGCACCGCCCCCAATAAGCCCCTTTCTTCATTCCATTTCCGTGGAGTTCGTCTTTTGAAGTAGCACACCAAGCCGCCGTCGAAGCATATTCCTCCTCCGGTGTCCACCATTATGGAACGACTGCATTTTGTGTTTCAACCGCCATCAATTTCCCTTTCGATTTTCCTTTCCTTTTCCCTCTCCTACTACCTCCCGCTTCCACTTCAGCCGATGGCTATTTTGTAGGCAATGGTTAGTTGGTTGTTTGTTACATCGAAGCAAAAGTAGGGAAAAGATTTTGTTGTAAATTTGGGTTTTGACCAATTAAATTTTATTGAAGGTAAGGTGAGATTGGGAAATTGCAGTGGCAGTGAAGCGGGATTGAAAGCGGCGCCTTGGTATGAGATTTGTGGTGATCCTTGAGACGATAAAAAATTAAAATAATTTTCAATACCCGCAAATTCGAGTAGCGAGGTTGTGTTTGGGTTTGATGATGGGGTGGGGGGGGGGGGTTTCGGTTTTGCTCCATTTTTAAAAAATTTAAAGAAAATATGTGTATAAGATATAGAGAGAGAATAAGGAAAAGGTTTATAAAAATTGGTTAAAAATAGTATTTACAAGGATAAAAAGGTTTTAAAAAAATTATTTAAGTTTTGACCGTTTGCAAACGTATGGGTAATTAACATTCAAAATTTCATCCATTTCGATCCGTGGTAATGGCCACGAGTGAAGCCATAACAAGCTTCAACGAGAAGGGGGGGTGTTCCTCGTTACAACCGCATTTCCATGTGCCACCTCAGGCAAGTCATTTATCGTTGTGGCCCATACCGTCCGCTGTTAGGCCAAAAGAAATTTATCTTGTCTCCAGGGTGTGATAAAGAGGTAACACGTTTACTTTTATAAACATAATTAATTATTGAAAGTCGTGTTGTTTAATGTTTATGTTTATTTTCTTTATATTTAAAGTACGGGTAAATTACATTTTTGATCCTTGAGGATAATTGAAATTTTTAGTTTTGGCCTCTAAATATATTCTCTTGCAATTTTCGTCCTTATTTGAGTTTTTTTTGTCACTTTTTGGGAAGTCAACTAAACTCGAGGACCAAAAGTACTCACTTAATCTAGAACAAGGACGAAAACTACAAGAGAAATCTTTTTGAGAATAGAGTTGAAAACGAAGCTATTCTTAGGGACCAAAAAAGTAATTTACTCATAAAATAGTTAGACAAAATTGCAAAAATGATCCCTATGGTATGATTTTTTTGGGGTTTTAGTCAAAACCATGACTTTTTTGGATTGGTGGTCCTTTTGAGCTAGTTTTCTTGCACTTTTGGTCCATGTCCAAACTAAAAAGACTATTATACCCTTAATGAATTTAATTTTCATTTTTCTTTCACTTTTTAAATTTTTTATTATTATTAAATATAAAATTAGGCCCACATCTCTCTCTCTCTCGATTCCTTCCCCAAACCGTGTTGCTGCCATTTCCGATAAACCATTTCTTCCCGTCAATGGGAAATTGAAATTTCAGTGGTCATCAGATGAACACCTTACTCTTTAATCACCACCACCCATGATTTCTCCTCCTCCCATGAACCAAGAAAGTTCCAAATAATGATCATGGAAACGAAGATATGTGAAAGTTTTCATAACCTAAAGTTTATTGATTATAATCAATCCAGAACCAGATGCGAGAACTAAAGAGAAGAAAATGAGCAAGAAATCGACTTTCTTTAATGCTTGCTCCTACCATTCTTGCTTGCAGTCGAACACTTAATCGGAACGAGACTCAACCTCTTCACCAACAAAGATGGATGCGAAGCAACATGCGAAATCCATCAGAGATGTAGAATTAATTTGAGTTCTGATTTTAGGATTCTAGATTCGATTTTAGTTCTGATTTTAGGGTTCTAGAATCGACTTCAACCTCATAAAACACATAGATGAAGCGTCAGATATGGAGGTCTTCATACTCATAAACCCTTTTGTACATGTTTTTTTATGGTCGCTAGAATCTAATCGAAACTCTAGCAGCTTCTTGCACCAGATATAGGGGTTTTCAGGGTTTAAAGGGTAGCGTGCAAATGGTTTTTGGAGTATTTTCTACTGGTGTATAAACAAGCTACATGTTGATGATGATGAAGGTGTCATGTAACCGAAGAAGTGGGAGATGAAAGGGTAGGGATGAATGTTTGTTTTGGATATTGGTATTAGGATGAACATGATTTTGAAGATGTAACAATATATGGTTATGCTGTTGATTTTTTGGGACATGGGGAGTGGAAGATTCCTGATCATTAATGATGACTTGGAAAATACAAGATTATTTATGAAGACCACGACATGGTGGCGCTTGACCACGTCGCGGTGACCTGTTTTATGGAAACTATAAATATCTGACTATTAGGTCAAATGGAAAAACTTCCAACCAATTTTCTCAGGAGAACTTCTATCAAAAACCTATAAAAACTTTGAAGAAGATCGAGAATACAATGAAGCTCAAGAGATGAAAAGGATTTAGAAGATTTCTGCATAGATCCATTCGGTTTGCTAAATAAACACATGTCTAGTTTTAATTGCTTGGATTTTTTGTTTTTTTCTACTACTATGAGAGGCTAGAAACCTTTTACTTCTGTTTGGTGAAGATGAACCTAATCCTTATGTGTTGATTTCATTTATTAGATGATAAATGTTGATGTTACTTATGTTTTACAATTAAAACCCTAGCATGTTTTAGTTCTAGCTTATATTGCTTACTAATCTGATTATGTGTGATAGTTGATCATTCTAATTGCATGAATTTGTCACCTAATTGTTTATGATCATTAAATAATTAAAGTTAGGATTAATCACATCTTATATAAAGTAATAAAAGCTTGTAACTTTAACTGTGTTAGAGATCATAATTAATATTAATTTGTGATTGGTTGCTTAACTTGATCATAGGAAAGTGACTATTATTATTCATAGTGCAATTTGTGTTCATTATCGACTTAGTGTTTAACTTATGCTTGATCATTACATGGTAATTTATAAATTGATAAGTAATATATATTTGATCATAATAGCTAGTTAAAAAATTGGTAATCAACATATTTTATCCACTAGAAATTAACCACAGGAGAAGGTGAAATTGGATCTTAGTAGAAGTACTACTTTAATCTTGAAGTAAATTTCTTTTGTTTGCTTAATTGTTTAGTTAACTTCTGATCTTGCAAAATTAGTAAAAACCCCCCACTTTTAGTTTGTTTCTTAGTTTAATTAGAAGTAGTTAGATTAATTAATTAAATTCCGTTTCATGTGTTTGAAACTCGACTTACCCAAGCTATTCTATAATCCGACTAGGTATACTACCTATAGGTGCAAAGTTAGTTAAGTTAGTTAGGTTATAAATTTAAAACAAGTAGGTACTTTTGAGCACATCAATCAGCTTGAAATTTCTCACGAACAAAATAATAATCAAGATCAATATGCTTCGTACGTTTGTGAAATACTAGATTATGAGCAAAATGAATAACTTATTGATTATCATATTTGAGGGGAATAGGAGTGACATCAATTCCAAAATCATGTAATAAATGTGTCAACCATGTTAGCTCTACATATACTCAACACATGGAAAGATATTCAGCTTCGGCTAAAGAAAGAGTACAATCACTTGCTTTTTTGATTTCCATGATATGGGAGCTCCTCCAAATAGTATGAAATAGCCACTTACAGACCGCCTAGTTAAAAGACAAGCAACCTAGTCACCGTCACAAAAAGCTTCAATCTTAAAGATTGGATCTTTATTAAAGAACAATCCATGATTCATCATCACTTTAAGGTAGCACAAAACACGCATAACAACATCAAGATGCTTTAAACATGGCTGCTGATTGAATTGTCTTAGAAATTGCACTATAGAAGCCAAATCTTAGTTTGAAGAAAAAAAAATTTTAATTTTCCTATCAACTGTTACATTTATATTTCGTTCTCCATTTCATTCCACTTCATTCCATCCCTCTTATATATATATATATATATATATATATATATATATATATATATATATATATATATATAATAATAATAATAATAATAATAATAATAATAATAATAATAATAATATAAGTAAAGAGATTTGTTAATCAAATAAATGAATAAATAAATTCATATGATGATATTGATGAGTTTTATGCAAAACAAATAAAATCTGATGTGTACATGTAACCCTAAATTTGATCTATGTTTTCTCTAATTGAACATACAACTTTAAACATCAAATAAAAACCTTAAAGATACCTAGGTATTTTCAAAAATACTAAAGAAAAGGTTTAGTGTTATATACCTTTTAGTTGTTATAGCAAACAACTAAAATTCTTCTTTGAAGATCACTTGGAAGCAAGCACCACAAATGACGTGCCTCTAATGGTTCACACCGAAGCTAGTGATATATATATATATATATATATATATATAGAGAGAGAGAGAGAGAGAGAGAGAGAGGGGGGGGGGGAGCCAAGATTTCGTCTAAGGCTCTTAGAAGGAAGTCATGGACGAAATATGGGGCTACAGAGGCCTTTGTATAACTGAGGTAGCTTGGTGCCAAAAGCTATGGTTTAATGAGGAAACCTAATCCCTTTGCTTGGTGACCAAGCTACCCATTCCCCTCCTAATTCAAGGGCTTTGACAAAATTCCATGGGTTTGTCCAAGTGATTTTTGTCTACCTTATTGAATGAGGTCCATGGAATCATTTCATCAACTTTCAATAAATAACCAAATTGACCCTACACTTTTAATTAATCCAATTAATCCCAAAACTAATTCCAATTAATTTTGATTTATTAATTAAATAATATGATTTCCATTTAATATATTATTCTTATAATATTTTAATAAATCATTTATTATGATTTCTAGTTAATTTATTAACCGTATAATAAATAAATAAATAATTCTCTCTCTTTCTTTCTCTCTCTCTCTTTCTCTCTCTCTCGCTATATATATATATATATATATATATATATATATATATATATATATATATATATATATATATATATATATATATACTAGTAATCGACCCGCGCTATGCGGCGAAAATAATTAGTTTCATTCCAGAAAATAGTTTCTAGGCAACGATTGTCTTTGTTTGTGCATACGTCAAAAAAATTCTTTTATGTGGTCAATGTTGTTTTGGTTTGAAGGTAAAAGTACATTGTTTATTTGCGTTTAAATGAAAAGTATTTTGTTGGTTGTGATTGTTTTCATTTATGTGAATAGTTTTGGGACAATAATTAGATTTCGTTGGACATGTTCAAATAGTTTCCTTTCTATCAATGACTGGAAATTGCTATTTTTGGTTAAATATGTGTACGTTGTTATTTCGGGTAAAAAATAAACATGCGTTGGTCGTTTTGTCAAAAAAAAACATCATTTATTGTAGGATAACATTAAAATAAGTTGGTTTTTGTTATTAAATATATATTTTCAAATTCCATAGGTGTATGGCAAGTTTGCTTGTAGATATATTATTTGTTTTATTAGTTGTATTATTTTTTTAACATATATTATTATTACTTTTATCGATTTTCAACAAATATATATTTTTATTATTATCATCTATATTTGTTTTTGTTATTAATTTTGTCATTCGTTTTAATTTTTTTTATCCGTCATTAACTTGATAATTCTAATTATTACATCAAATGTAAGAATATATTTTACATATATATCAAGATTGTTGTAAATATTTAATTTGCATAACACTTATTGAAATCTTTAAAATATTAAAAACCCATTGTGAAGTTTGAGGATATAGGTCTTAGTTAGTTTTTTCAGACTTATTTTTCAATAGTTTTTTCTTTCTAAAATGTATTAGAGAGCTGGTAAAAAATCACAATTTAAAAGAATTTACATAAGATTTGTAAGATATTAACAAAATCTTTGACAAATTTGATTCAAACTCAATCAATCCTTATTTTTCAGGCTTGTGAACTAATCAATATACTACTTTTGTATGTTTTTTTACTAATTAATCAATAAACCACTTTTTAAATATATAATCACCACTTCTTAAGTTTACTTTTAATTTAAAAATGGTTAAATTGCTCGGTGGAACCTCTCCTCACTCTCATGTCGACCTCCTGAAGTGGATGCGATCATTTTTCGTCTCCAATTCAACCAACCACCCATTCTTTTGTCAAGCTATTGTCACATCTAATATAACTAACTGGTTATATCTTAATCATACGACCCACTTTTTGATTTTTCATGTTTCCTTTTATCCGTTTTTGTGTTTTCAGTTAATATTTTTCATTTTATATTTTAAATAAACATAGATATAGAACGGGATATCATGTAAAATCCGACTCTAATTTTACTGTTTTTTAAAATGGTTTGGTTTCAAAATAAAATTCTAATATCTGTTTGAATTTACTATAAAAAAATTCAAAACGTAATGCATATATTTCTAGTTTTATTTTGTTGGCATAAGTATGAAGTAGGCTTATTCGGCTTTCAGCAAATGATGGCATTACGCACTCAAAAAGTTAATTATACAACCACCCACAACTTCCATACATTGGAGACCCTTATCTCATGCAAAAACACATATCATAATCATAAATTATTTAAACTCATGTATTTTTATAAAATCCAACTTAATGTACAACCAGACATGTATAATATGCAAGTAAAAGATTGTAGAAATATGATCCATTTTAATTCCAATCCCAACTACAGATTTTGCCACAATAGTTGCTATCTCGATTGGGTGGAATTACATGAAGTCAATCATTGGCATTTTGAAATTACTAAGTCACTAGTATGCTGATGATCAATCCAATCTTGGTATTTGGCTAATGGTTTTTACACAATTTTAAGAAGTTTTAACATTAGTCAAACTTAATATTGGTTAAGTTAACTTCAATATATCTTCACTTGGTTTGACTTTGATCATCATCAGTTAGCATCTTCACTTGGTTTGACTTCCATCCACATCATTAAGCATCACTTCTTGCAACCTTCATTTCATTATGCTAAAAGAAATCCACTATACACAGTTTTTGCTTCGAAAACATATCTTTAGGCACCCACCTAGAAAAATTTAATCAAATACATGTTAACAACAAAAATCACATGATTAGTTACAGCAGTCAGAAACAAATACATGAAAGGTTTCCAGCCTTTTATTAAATATTATAAAAAAAATACTATAATGCCCTTTCTTATACGAACAACCAATCTCTTGTTAACAGATTGCAAGCCAATGGTAAAACCTCGACAACAAACCAAAATGGTCAGACCTTGTTGTAATTGTACCTAAGCATACTAAGACGAAAAGACCCTTTCCCTTTTATTGAACATTTGACAGCAGTCCAACACATCATGATTCAATGGTAAATGCCCAGCAACACTTTACAACTATTTTACTTCATATAAAAGTAATTGAAAGTAGGGAAAAATAATAGAAAAAAGAGTTTAAAAAAAGTTATAATGAGGTTTAATGTTGTAATAGAGAAACCCGGAAAAAAAAAGTCATTTCAATCACATACACACAGTTACAGATAATATTTGCAAGATAGTTTTTAAAAAAATTTAAACCACTATGACTTATTACCTTTCCATGGTCAACATACCCCAAGATGGTGAGAACAAGGGGGCTGCAATTTTTGGAGGGCTTTGTCAGATGTGTTAGGGGTGAGACTTAGGGTTTTGGACTTAGAGATAGAGAGAGAGGACTTGTATAAGTATTCATAAGGTGCCTTGGGAAAACCTTTAGCCTTGAAAAGCATTTAAAAATATTAAGAAAATATGTCAAAAAAAAACCAAGAACTTATAGTTAAAATCCAACTTACCTCTATCAAGAGGTTTTATAAGAAGCCCTCAATGTTTTTTCAAAGAAACCCAGACCATATACAGGAAAGAAAGCTTCTATGAAGAGTTGATTTTTCAGATGTTCCTGCAACAAAAAAAAACACTAACACTATCAAAATTTGAGTATTAATAGTTCCAACAGCAAAAACAGTGGAAAAAGCTTTAAAAACATAGTCATCCAATAAAAGATCGAATCTATTGTGTTTTTAAAAGAAAAGATAACGACTTTTCAGTGAGAAATTAAATTAGTGTTAGCTCCTCCACCTTAAAAACATAAATACATGGATGGGAATAAATAACACTAACAAAACCATCAAAGTAGCCAACACCACATGCAATCCATACTTTTTTTGCCAAGACCAAGTCACATGAAACTGTGTTTCAAGCCCAATTTATTTTGACCAAGCTTACACAGAACAATTTATGACCATTTCCCAAGCTTCAAATCATGAAGATCATATCTCATTTCATGTCTATATGAGTAATGACCCAAACGATTTCATTTGTTTTTTAGGATCATAGTAACATTTGCAACATACAGAAATCTAGATTAAAAACGTTACCTAAGGTTAAATCTCAATATCCAGATCATTTAGAGAAATTCTCAAGTATGTTGACTCCTGTGAAATCAAAAAATTGATGATTATAAATAGTTTGTTGAAATCAACAAACATATTATAATAACATACTACAAAATTTGATGTAATGATCAACGTGAGGGTCAAAGAAAACTAGGGCAAATAGTGAAAACCTTGGATTTGTTGATTGGAGATCAAAAAAATTAACTTACCTGTTTCCTTAGGGTTCAAAATCTCCTAATTGTAACAAAACTTCGTTGGGAGAGCAGAGGTACAAACAATATGCCTCGTGTCAATCTTCAAGTGAAGAAGAGCCATATAGTCTTTCTGGCGGGCTAATGGTTAATTTTTGGTGAGTAGAAGATGGGGGTGAGTAAGTGAGGAAATAAAAAGGAAGCTATTTTTAGATAGAGGAAAAAGATTAGGGTTCGTTGATGGAGAGTGAGGGTTTCTACCATTCCAAGAAACACCACATCCACAAGAAGATCCAAAAAAATCCATTTTGTTTGAAATCAAAGAGTGTCTAGGTCAAAAATGTTACCAGGAACTGGAGCAATGAAAACGATTTGTTGAAATATCTGTAACAACGAAAATCGAAGCTTGCTTTTGTTACAAAATAAACCAAAAAATTAAAAACAATTTGAGCATATGTTCAAATAGGGGAGAGATAAACAAAATCTTGAAGCTCTACCGTTTGACGTGTAGCATGTAACAACTCTAATACAGTTTTGTGAGGTGAATTGTCCGGTGGTGGTGAGTGGTTCAGTGGGTGGCGGTGATGGTGAAAGTAACAATGGTAGTAAGCAGGGTGGGGATAGGCTTTTCAGTAGGAATTCTAGATAGTTAAACAAAGAGACCGATGTTGCAGAAGTGAGAAGTGGTAGTGGGGATTTTGAGAACATAGTGCTTATATGGTGGCGGTGAAGGAGAAGATGGTCATTGAAGGCGTCATGGTGAAAGTTGCAGATGGTGGTGACAGTCAAAGCAACAACAACGACGGACAAAGCCAAAGGTGGTCGGTTGGATTCTAGGGCTTAGATCTGACCTTGAATCGAAACAATCTGCAGGTTGAAGGAATTTAAGGAAACAAGGCCGAGATAATTAGGATTCAAGTTTAAATCTAACTAAAACTCCTTAAATTATGGTATGAATAGGTCAAGTATAATTGAATACTCTGAATTCTTATCTTTGGCCTTTTCACACGCAAATGTATATACAGGACTTAGTCAATAAACCATAGGGATTATTATTTTTACTTTTTCAAATATTGACCAAACATGTGGTGATGCATAAAATCATTGTAAATAATGCATATAGGTTTGTACAACTTAAAATTCAGCATTTGACTAAAAATGCTTTATAAGGTTATATATATATATATATATATATATATATATATATATATATATATATATATATATATATATATATATATATAAGCTATCCTATTCAATTGTAAGGTTTGAAGGCAACCCAAAATAACTGTGCTACCATCAATTCATGTGACATCCCCAAAATCACGACCATAAAAAACCAGTTTAATTATGATTTCAGAGTAATCCTTGGATTAAAAGAGTTGCGGAATTTTTTCCCAAAACAAAATATGATAAAAATAAGATTCATCAAAGCATTTCTTAAAGAAATGTATTTTTCATTATATTACAATACTCGGGATGTCATGTTCCGATAAACAGACCAAAAGCATAAACATTTCAATACAGACCTTACAACAGTTATTTACAACAACAGGTCTATAATCCAAAAATAACTTGACAAGTCATCCAACTTATGCTTTGGCGCCACTACCTGTAATACAAAGAAACTGAGCGGGTCAGGCTTGGGAGCCTGGTGAGCATATAGGGTTTTCAACCCACAATAAATAATTAGATTTAATTCCACCAACCAACAATAACCCAGTTACCCATTCCCGTTATTCTCACTTTACGTCCCTAAAACAACTAACAGAAGGGACCTAGTCTTAGAATATTTCATCAGGGCGACAACACATGCATTCGGGGTTTCGCAGCAATATATGTCAAATAAGGAAACCATGAGGGGGATGGAGTACAGCGAATGAACACCCAAGTTCATTAACACCTACAAGTGGCGAGCCTGCTAGCGTTCCACTGGACTGTCTAGAAAAGTCTGTATTCGTCATCTAAACTCCGCTAGATGACTGAATCAAAAACAACATCGAGGCCTCTCATCTATTTATCGCACATCAACTATCAACCCATGTTCTACCCAACATATTAGTAGATAAAAATATATATTTTTATGCATAGTTTAAAACCTGTATAGCATTCTCATGCAATATATATTCCAAACAACAGATGAGGCACATACACATAACACGTATTTCATAGATAATAAATCATATCTATGAGGTAGAAGAAACTGAATATACATTCACACACATATAACAACAAAATATACACATAACACGTATTTCGTATAAAATACTTCTTAATTATACGTTAGAAGAAAGTGACTACACACTCACTTGATCAGAAGATGATCGGACAACACTACGACTTGTAGAAGTAGTATTCTTCGTTAGATTTGGAAGATATTCACAAAAACCGGGCTTCTCGCGGGCAGAGCTTCGGCTCGGGAATTTTACTTCTCAGGATCTTTGGGGCTTCGAGACTTGCTTCGGGTCTCGGGATTAATACCCAGGCTTCGGGAGTATAAAATGCCAAGAATAAATAAGCTTAGGGTGAAGAAGTGTAAAAATTAGCAACAAAAGCCGAAGGCCTCGCTGCCCTTTTATAGTGGCTGAACCTCGCATGTACGTTAGGCGTACGAGGCACTACATGGGGCATAGTTCGAATAAGCCTTCCACGTGTCGAGCTTCGGGTGGTGAATCGTGGCTCTCTCTCGGACCGCATAAGACCGAGTTACGCCGGGCGTACTTAAACGTTACGCGGGGCGTACCCTTCGGATCAGACCGGTGACTCCTCTCTTCGGATAATATCGAATTTATATTTAAACTAAATACTTTAATTATTTAATAAACTTCAAAAATTCATATCTTCCTCATCAGAACTCCGTTTTCGAGGTTCCTTATATCCACGCGTAGATGAGACTACATTCTACAACTTTTATTTAAACTCCGTTGGCTAATTTTGGATTTATTTTTATTAGTAGGTCGGGACAGGAAAACTCCGTTATAAATTCATAACTTCTTCATCTGACGTCCGTTTTCGCCTGTATTTTTATCGTTTCACTACTATTAACGAGATCTTCGATTCTCGTTTAGATTGTTTCGGCTAAAAACCGCTCGATCTGAAATCGAGTATTCGGGTTGTATACTGCTAAGTCGAAACTTCAGAAAATCATAACTTCCTCATACGAAGATTTGGACGATCTTTTTATGCACGCTCTCGGTTTAAAGAAATCTACTACTTTCGTTTAGATCACTAAGGCTAAATATCGCTCTAACGTAAATTTCACTTTTTTCGTCATTCAGCGTTGCCGGTTCTGTCGCGAAACTTCGACAGGTCATAACTTCTTCGTTATAACTCGGATTTCAGCATTCTTTATATCTTCGGAATCCTTATTTCAACCACTACATCTTCATGCAAACATATCGGGCTTATCTCATACTTAAATTTTGACGCATATTTTTTTCTTAATTCATTAAATTATAATAATTAGGAAAATAAACACATAATTCACATAATTTACATAATACTCAAATATTTCATCATTAATACTTTAAAAAGAGTTACAAGGGTTAACCTAGACTATTACATCAATGATAATGCCTAGCCTGGAAACGCGGGCATTACAATTCATATTTATACCAATTATAGTTATGGACTTAAACACCTAATCCAGAAGTGTCCCACTTGGATTAGTCTAATAACAACAATTTCCAGTATAAATTCTAAACTGATCAGCAAATTGTAGCTTCCAAAAACTGTTATCGAACTCTGACCCAGTCAGTTATGTGTCCTAAGATAAGTGACCAAATATTCCTATGTTCTACAAGATATTTTAAGGACATGAGACATGGATTAAAATCAATCTCATTGACCGAGTTTTATGTCCAAATTTCCGATTTGTGATGACGACATAAGACTTCTAATTGAACACATCAATTTAGTCTTGGCTAGACCTAGCACTTATAAGTCCACACTAAATCAGTGAGGGGCCCACAAATATCATTTTTTCCATTAGGGAAAAAGGAACGAGTAAACTTTATAACACTAAATTACTGATGCGTTTACATATTATCAGTGCGCAACTGAATCGTAAACAACAACTCATATATATATATATATATATATATATATATATATATATATATATATATATATATATATATATGTTTCAATAATATAAGATATTTGTTGGATTAGGTGTCTAAGCTCATAAGTATTATTAATATGTACTTGATTTGATTATGAGAATGGTCCTTTTGGGTTGCCTTCACTCATGCAACTTGATAGGATGACCAGTGGAGAGAGAGTAAGATTTATTATATGAATAATAAATTTGGTACCGAGAATGATTATATTAATATATTACAAGATTAGTATATTATTTAGAAATCTTATTACTTATTGGTAATTAATCAGAAATTAATTTGATATTACTTTTGGGATTAAAAGGAACTGATTAATAATGGAGGGGCTATTTTGCAAATCACTGATAGACTCCATAGGGTGGAGTGAACGAAATTTATGGGCAAAGGCCATAAGATTTCGTCCAAGGGCTCTAAAGAGAAGTCCATGGGCTGGTTAAGCCTTAGGTAGAAATTAGGGTTTCCACCTGAAAACCTTAGCAACCTAATGACTATATAAAGACCCCATGGTCATAAGATTTTCATCCAATGTTCTTTGAGCTAACCTTGGCCTACAATTTTGTGTGTCCTTCCTCTCTCCTTCTCATCATTTGCATTGAGTGTTTGTGAGTCCATTAGAGGTGCAACACTTGGGGCACTAAGCTTTCAAAGGCCAATGATCTTCAAGGTGAACTTGTTATTGCTACATAACAAGAGAGGTAACATCTAATCCCTAATCACTTGTTAAACTCGAAATTGTATGCTAGTTTTAGGGTTCTATGCTTTGATATTCAATTTTCATGTTCAATAGAGAAAAACCTAGATCCAAAGCAATTAGGGTTGCATGTGCACCATATGAATGTTGTAATGCTCAAAACCCATCAATGGTATCAGAGCCTAGGTCATTTTTCAATTGAATATGATGCAATAGTGATTTGGCCAAAGTAGAGGAAAATTGATTTTTGTTTTCTGAAAGATGAACTCGACAAGTTCATTGTAGAACTCAACGAGTTGGGTGAACCTGACGAGTTTAGAGCCCAACTCGACGAGTTGACTCATCTGTCAGCTAAAATTTTGATTTTCATATCCGATTTTGACTAGGATAATTACCAAAATTTCTTTTTACTGCCTAAATTTGAATTTATTGAATGGTGATATAATATCCTTATGAAAATAATAGGTTTGATTACATTTGGATAATGATATGATTGTTTTGATTTAAAATTTAACCTAGTAATTTTTTGAATAGTTTCAAATTGCACCGTCTTGGTTTCAAAATTTAAAATTTGATTAAAAGTTTAATTTTGAAATATGAAATTTGAAAATCCTAGTATTTTAAATGTTTAAAATACATCCTTTTGGTTTCACAATTTAAATTTTAGAATTAAAAATTTTAATTTTGGAAATTTAAATGAAAGACACTAAAAGATATCCTTATGGTTTTATTAATAATTTAATTAAAAGACAATTAATGATTCCATGATATGGTTTAAATTTTAACTAAGTTAAAAAGTTTAATTATTAAAAGATTAAACTTTAGTATTTTAAAAGTTTAAAATACCCCTATATACTATTATATAATCAAAAGTCTAATTTATGTATATATGTACAAGAAATAAGTCAGTCTTACCGTTAGTAGGCCTCATTCACGAAGCTGGTCTATAAGGGGTGTTTAAGGATGTGACCTGTAAAATGACCGTTATTGGGTATCCACTCTTACCCACCGCACTCTTGACTAGTTGAGGGTCGTTAGCCGAACGGGTAAGATAGGACACTAAGCTCTCATTAAAAGTATAATGAAAATACAAACTAACTAAAACTTTTATAAATTCCCAATCTTAGTTACTTTGGGAAAATGTGAATTTGATGCTAACCCATTAAATTGCATATTGCGCCTTATTGGTCAGTTAGCAGAGCGTGTGTGGTTAACCAGCACACTAATGTGGACTAATGAAGGATGGAAATGGGTAGCTCGTAAATTATCATAGACCAATGGAGCGTATGTGGTTAAACTCCACATTGATTAGGTGATAAACGAAATCAAGAGTACCAAGCTAATTTGTGTGGTTATTCACACCTTGTTAGTGATCCTCGGTATCCAATTCACTAGATTGAAGGGCATACTTGAGAATAAACATGCCACTGAAAAGTTCAATGAATCTCAAAAGATCTAAGAATTTCATTTAAAACCTAAATCGTTTAAAATTTTGTTTTCATGGTGGAATTGGTTTTCGTTTACCTACCTTCAAATAATTTGTAATTGGATTACGGCATCCCTCTTCCGAATTATGAAGTATTGTGTTGGGTCCTACCCTTAGTATTTCATTTGGGTGTTATATTAAGGATTAAATCAACTAACTTGATTTCTCCCTTTTGTAGATGTCTAGTTCTGACAACTATGGTCTTCCTCAATCCTTTGAAAAATGCTTTCCATTGGAAGATGATATTCCACGTGGCAATCAAGGTGAAAGATCAATCCCTTCTTCGTGCATTAGTGGAACCAGAAATCATGCTTCTCTTCCTCCATCACCTCCAGTGATTATCCCGGACCCATATTTTCGTTGAATTGAAAAGTTCAAGGTCACTCAAGCTATATTGGCAAGCAAACACCAAGATGGCAGGTATGTGTGTGCGCATGTTTTGAAGATGAAGTCGTATATTGATAGACTAGGAATGTTGGGTGCCGTTTTCCCAAGGAAGCTAGTTGTTGAGTTGGTTCTTCAGTCACTTCCCGAGTCATATTGTCGGTTTGTAAAAGACTACTATGTGACCAACCACGACATGATGTTTATTTATCTAAAATATTTGCTAATTATTGCTGAATCAACAATGCTTTGGCACACTAGTCAAGAAAGTTTTATTGGAAGATCTATATCACATATATCCACGGACTTTGGTGATGGCAAAGGTGATAGTCTAGAAATGGTTTCTCCTCCTAAGGGAGAGAAATCGACCATGATCGAAAGTTTGATCATAAGAGAAAGGCAAACTCTGAGATAGTCCCATGTGTCATTCCCAAAGAGTCCGTATGTTTCTATTACCAAGAGAAGGGGAATTGGATGTGAAGCTTCTGAATCTACCTGAAGGATCGTAAGGACGGTAAAGTCAAATTGTATGACTCTGCCTCAGGTAAGTCCACTATCTAATTCTATTAAGTTCCTATTTATAGATTCTTGATACATGATGTGATAAGATTACATTTTGATGTTTCGTAGGATTGAAGAAAAGAAAGGAAACCTAAAATAAAAGTAAGCTGAGTTTGATTGTGAAGAGATGAATTTCAATCACATGGTTCGATGATCGGATTTTTGAGCTGCTACTTAGGAGTTATAAAAGATTGCTTAGGAATCTTTATAAACATAGTTTTCATTTGTATTTGCATTGTAAGGACAAGTTTTTCCTCATTTTTGTTAATAAAATAAAATTTTATTTTATCTTATCTTAAATTTCCTTGCAATGGCATTTATGAAAATTGGTGTTTATATTTCCTTTGTTAGCAATATTGAAATGGATTTGATTCTTGGTTATGTCGTTAGTGGTAGTGTCGTAATTTACCAAATAAGGAAAGATTCTCATCAGCCTGGTTTCAATTGGACAAAAACTTGGAATCATGTGATTTGAATTCTGTGATGAATGAGAATCTTGATCATTGGGAATTTAAGCCTAACTCCATGTTCACATGTATATGTGTATCAAGTGAAGGACTAATGGATCTAGTACACATTGATGTGGAATGGTCAAATCCACCACAAAGGACGATAAATTATGTTCATCATGATGTACTATTGGTTAAGTAAATATGGTTGTACTTACAAGATTAAGTGTAATTCTAATACCTTTGAAAAATTACAAAGTATAACAAAACGAATAGAAAGAATCAATTAGGCAGAAAGATAAAAGTTTCTCCAATCTGAAAGGAAAGAAGAGTACTTTTGTATCATATTTTATGGTCATCCTAATAAATATGGAACCATATCACAATTGACCCTCAAAGGACACCTTAGTGCATTTGTATGACTAAGGAGAGGAATCGGGAATTGTTGAAATGGTTAAATCAAAAGGATGAGTCATACTTCGTTCCAAAATCACATTTTAGAGTTATACTCTAGTTATTTCAAGTTGAACATTGAGTAACATATTCTAAGAAGGTTTGTAACACCTCAAGAAATGTGGAGCAGAAAAGTCTTCTAACTCTTGCACATTTGAAATTGGTAGTTGTGATGTTTTGGTTAAAACAAAGGCCAACTAAGACTAATTATACGAAGTGTCGTCTTGATAAGAACCTGTACTAACTCTTGAATTTTTGGTTGTCAAGAAATGTTTCTTGACAGAGAATATTATATATTAAGAGGTCAGTGGGAGTCTTAATGGTCTTGAAAAGCTTTAAGAGCTAATCAAGAATAAACCTTTTATTAATCACTAGCACACGACTCGAGGTTGATAACCTATCGTGTTGACATATCCTTGTTTCTGTGCCCATTCCAGTTAAGTTAACAATGCATGTGAGTTCTATGAGTTCTCATTTGACTGCATAAGGCAAAGCACCTTGATCAGTGTAGGTGAGTTGCTCATTAACTTAGAAGCAATGGTTGGCCCTTGTGCAGCAACATGGAAAGAAATTAAGATTGAACAAGTTCAGTCCATATGAGGTTGAATTTTTCATAAACCTTATCTTATTATAGTTGTTGGAAATGACAAGTTCACATGGATAGGAACACATACACCATAAAATCTAAGTGGTAAAAGGTTCTCTCTACTTCATGAAAATGAGTGTGAAGAAAAGGCTTGATTAGTATCAACAGAGTTAGCTGTTGTGATAATTGCGTTGTCAAATTCAATTATGATTACGACATCCCTCTTCATATTTCGAATTGTGAGAAATGGCAAAGAGTTTGAAGACTCGGGACTTATTGCTATAAGTCCTAGAGGAGTTTAGACACACACGTGAGCTATCTAATGAAGGCATATGAGTTTGAGAAGTCTAGATAAAGACTTATCGAAGTGCCACGTATCAGAAATCAGAACATTCGTAAGAAAATCAATAAGTATTGATTTCTAGAAGTCTAGCTGATTTCTGGATACATGTCAAAGCTAGTGGGAGCATAATTGTTATGCTAGTAAGAACATAATTTTTATGCTAGTGGGAGCATGATGATTATGTGAAGTATTCCAATGTAGCAATGCTATTTATAGAAAACAAAGTTTTCAATTTGGAAAGTTGCGAAGTTTGGAAATAGTTTTGCTATAGAAAGTTTTTAAGGGAGAGGAACTCATACTTTATTTCAAGATCTAAAAGTTTAGATTGAAATTTTAATGAAACTTAGTCATATATATATATATATATATATATATATATATATATATATATATATATGTGATGTTGAAATGTTTCAACATTGGAAATTCTATATGGAAATATTATAGCAAGAGACTGATCATGTGTCATGTCTTCATGTGAGACATTATGATTCGTATCCCATATGCTTCGGATATATAAGATCAATTGCATATGCTATAATATTCACTTGATCTAATTTTTCCAAAAGCTTAGTGCATTAAGAGGGAAAGAGGACTAGAACAAAATATGACTAAAGTTATTTAACAACTACGAAAGACAATCTAAAGTTCGATAAAGATTAGTTGCTTGTGGATAGTTGGAAGTATGTATAGTAATGGATGGACCGTATTGACACAATTCTTAGTAGATAGGATTCTTGTGACAACCGTCAAATTCCAGTCAAGTCAAACTCAACTAAAGTCAACAAGTTAAACTGATCGACTCAATTAACCTTTGTGTACTAGGGCTTACGTTAGGTAATTAGTATACAAATCGCTATGCTAATGAGAAATCATCAATTGAAAAGTCCGTACATCTAGATTCCCTTAACCTAAAACTGCGTTAAGTAACGAACCAAACCGATAAAACAATGTTGGGTACTCATCGGGAGTGGGTGAGATCCTTAATCATGGCTTAACGGGGCTTACGGACCTTGCATTGCGGAGCCAAACACTCACAAATGTCACAAACGAAACCTCTCTCAATCGTTTTCACTCTATCTCTCTTTATCAAAAATCTCTCCTAAATCTCTCCAAGAATGTGAAATCTCTCCCAAATCTCTATTTGTATGAGAAATCTCTCCAAGAATGTGAAATCTCTCCCAAATCTCTCTTTGTATAAGAAATCTCTCCAAGAATGTGAAATCTCTCCCAAATCTATCTTTGTATGAGAAATCTCTCCAAGAATGTAAAATCTCTCTTTGTATGAGAAATCTCTCCAAGAATGTGAAATCTCTCCCAAATCTCTCTTTGTATGAGAAATCTCCCCAAGAATGTTGAATCTCTCCCAAATCTCTCCAAGTATGTGGAATCTCTCTCAAATCTCTCTCAAAAGTTCTTGTGACTTTTTGAAGTCATTCGGGTCATTCCGACCCTTAACCGGGTCAAAAATCGCTTAAAATGGAGTTAGAATGGAGAAAATACCCTAAAGGATCCGGAACCTCCCCCTAGGGCCGAAACCTCTTAGAGACCAGACCCTCTTGGACTAGAACCGCAGCATGCGAGCCGCAGCCAGCGAGCCGCAGCCCCGACCACAGTAGGCGAGCCGCAACCACGCACCGCTTCAGGTCTCTCCTCGGAACGCAGCTTCCTCCCTTCGGATCCTCCTCAGCAGCCGAGCCGCTCCGGTTCCAAGGCTGCTAATGACCGCAAACCCCCTCCTGACTTCGGATTTGCCACTTTTCTACCCGGTTTTTGAGTAATTCGGATTTGCCACTTTTCTACCCGGTTTTTGAGTAATTCTCCATTTTAAGCCCATTTTTCATCCTTTTAACGTGGGATTTTCTCCAAAAATCATATTTTAACATATAAGACCCTAAATATTCATAATTTAAACATATTTTTATGGAAATATTTATTTAAGAATAAAATCTAGTGGGTGAATAATTGAGGTGGAGTGTTGACTTTAGCTTAGTGTTAAACACAAGCAACCACCCCCATACCCACTCCATGACTAACCCACACCTCTCCCCACTATACCTGGTCATTCAAAGGTACTTTCCCCACCATTTGACCAGCCATACTCTTAGTCAAAGGATGAAAACCCACCGTCTCTCACTCTCACTCATTTCTTTCATTTCCACCAAAGATCAAACACATCTTTTCTCTCAAATTCTCTCATACAATTTCGAGATTTCCAAGTCATTTTTCAAGCTTTCCATCTTCATTAAGTAAGTATCATCACTCTCCTTATGGTTATTACATTCCTTTTATTCAAATCATTGATTCCTTACACAAACTCCATCATTATTGTGTTAGATTCTTGAATCTTCAAAGCAATTCTTCAAGTGTTCTTGAGTGGAACACTTCTCTTCTTCAACATTCAACCACTGAAATCACTCAAGGTGAGTTCATACCCCTATATTTTCATGTTTTCTCAAGTTTTTAGGGGGGGGGGGGGGGGGGAATACAAGTTAAAACACCAAGAACATAACTAAATTTTTGTAACAGCTTTCATCAGAAAAGTTGGACTTCATTCACGGACTGTTTTGGACAATTTAAACATTTTAGTTTCAAAACTGTTTTAGGTACAAGTAGTTCCAGTTCTTAGCTTTTAAATGACTACTTGAAAATCTTCATACGATTTTTCTACAATTTATGGTGATTTTTACAAAACTGCCTATCATTTCAAACATCAATGTGGACCAGTCTATGATTATGGACCTTTTCACACAAGTTGGAGGTCATTAAAATTCATAATAAAAATTATGAACAAACTAGACTCATTTTCCAAACTCTCAGAATTTACGGATTCTGATTTGCACCTTTAATTATTTTTCTATGAATTTTCTAAAAACAGAATAGAAATGGTAATACTAGAAAAATGTTTTCAATTTCATTTACACCTTGTAACTTGTTGAGCAAGGGGTGTACCTTCATGTGATGATATGCTATTACCATATATGTCATTTTGTCTTGTTATATAGACATACATCGGAAAACAAATGAATTCTTACCTTCATAAGTATGGTAAATATATAAATGGTATTACAAGGCTATATCCATTGAAATACAAACATGGGTAAACTATGACAAGTATAGTTTATGCTCACTACCCCAACAAATATTTAATAAACTATAATAGGTATAGTTTAGGATTCATTTACATAACAAACACATTACTAAAGGTATTACGCATACAAAAGGGTTACTACCACTATGAATAATTATGATAAACTATAATAAGTATAGTTAAGTCCATTATACCCCCACAAACGAATACGCTAGTTATAATATGTATAGTTATGGCGTATATATATTACAAACAAAGTGATAAACTATAATATGTATAGTTTATGTTTCATCTACACTACGAACTTAATTACAAGAAGGGATTCACCACCACTTTTGCTAAGCTATAATATACATAGTTCATGTTCACTACCACTATCGCTATTTGATGAACTATGATATGTATAGTTTTTATTCACCATCACCACCACTTTTGATAAGCTATAATATGCATAGTTCATGTTCACTACCACTATCGCTATTTGATGAACTATGATATGTATAGTTTATATTCACCATCACCACCAATTTTGATAAGCTATAATATGCATAGTTCATGTTCACTAGTCACTATCACTATCCGATGAACTATGATATATATAGTTATTTTCACGGCCACTATTAGTATTTCGTACACTACACTAGAGTTTTGTGACAACCCGATATTTCGAGACAATGAAATGTAACACCAGTCAAATATAGGTAAAAATTTAACTTTCCTAAAATCTTATTTGGGTTAAATAAAGTGGTAGGAATCGTATCAAGGTTTTCGTGCATATAAAGAACATTAAAATCCGAGTTATAACGAAGAAGTTATAACCAATCTAAGATTCACAACAAAAATCGACAACACTGGTAGACGTAAAACGCGAAGTTTCAATACAATAATTTTTAGCCTTAGGTATCTAAATGAAATTTTTAGATATCCCAAAACCGTAAGCATACATAAAAAGAATGCCCAAATCTGACTTCATATGAGAAAGTTATGATTTTTGGAAGTTTCAGACACAACAATAGACAACTAAAAACTCGAAATCGAAATCGAGCGGATTTTTGCCAACATGACCTAAACGAGAATCGAAGATCTCATCAATGGTATTACAACGGTAAAAAGTCTGGCGAAAACAGACAGCGGATGAAGGAGTTATGAAATTTTAACGGATTTTTTCTGTCCCGGCCTATTAAAAATATAATATTAAAAATAAAGTCAAAATTAGCTGACAGAGTCTAAATGAAAGTTGTGGATCGTGGTCTCACCTACGCGTGGATATAAAGAACGTCGAAAACGGAGTTTGTATGAGGAAGATATGAACTTTTGAAGTTTATTAATAATTAAAATATTTAATTTAATTAAAAATACCAGATATTATCCGTTGGAGTGGGAGTCACCAGTCTGATACGGATTACGCCCAGCGTAATTCCTTGGTACGCCCAGCGTAATCCTAGGAATTAGACCCTATATAAAGGGTGCGAGGATGCCGGCCCATATTGCTCATTTCCTTCCTTTCTCGCACCGAAGCTCTGCATTTCAACCCTCAGAGTCATCCCAAAGTCCCGGTTTTCATATCCAAGTTCGGAAGGAAGTTTTACGCTCCCGAGATTCCCGAGAAATTAGCTTTCTCGAGTAGAAGTTCTGCTCGGTTTTCATCATGCTTTCTTCGATCTATCAAGTGAGTTCATACCCCTATAAACTACACTTTTAAATGTTTTATAAATATTTTTGTATGCTTTTAAGGGGGGGGGGGGGGGGGGGGAATACAAGTTAAATACTCGATTATTATCGTGTGTTATATAATAAAGTTTCATTATACGCTTTTTATCAACGGAATCATATGTGATTTATAACTATTATAGGGAAACTTTCGTATGAAAAATATCTCATCGATAACATCATAACTTTTGAAATGAAAAGTGTTGTTATATATATATATATATATATATATATATATATATATATATATATATATATATATATATATATATATATATATATATATATCAAACACTCTGCTTTTACGGTATGTATATGTGTCCATCTTCTGTACCACAAACATACGATTAATTTGGCACGAAAAACATCAATCTTTTGCGATACTTGCTGTTAATAAATCAATCATATGGGATTTATAACTAGTATACAAATGGATTTACTACAGGTTTAGCAGTTTTACTAAACATATTACTTCAAATGACTTTCTTAAACGTTTTAACATGCTTAAATCTCTTTATTAAACTGTCTTACACACTGTAAGCTTCCTTTCAAACTCTATTACAAAGGTGTTTTCAAACAGAGGTTTTCCGTATACTTGAACTGTCTTATCAAACAAAATACTTTCAATCATTTTATATCTGACATCAGGTCATCGTTTCTTATTATTAAACTTTTCAAAGGTTTTAGAAAACTTCTTTTACGATTTTATATTGTCAAATGCATGCCCATATATGTATAGTTATATAAGTAATGTTTAAAGGACGTAGGACGGTTAGCTTGCTTTATTTCCTTTTCCTCGTTGGGATGTGGCCTTAGGGTATCGGTTGTTCGTCCGAATGTCGTATAAATATTATTTATATATCATGTACACATATATAGGTATAAAGATTCCATTAATCAGTTCAGTACCTTTGAGTAACAAAGGTATACTTCCGATTATACTCGTACATTACTAGTAACTATAATAGGTATAGTTAGAAGATACTACTTACAATTCCAGGTACAAGGAATCACACAAGAGTCAGTTCATTCATGAGTCTATACTAATACATTGCATGTTACATGACTACGTTTACATATATACGGTTACATGAGTACATTTTCATAGATACGCTTACATGAATATGTTTACATAGATACGCTTACGGAGATACGTTACATTGATACGTATATAGAGATACGCTTACATGAACACGTCTACATTAATACATTTAATAGATACTATTACATAGGATCAGTTACAAACATTTCGGGACTTACCATTCCTATAACCTCTGTTAGCTACAGAGGTAAATGCACATCTATGGATGTCTACGGTTGATACCATTATAGGTATACTTTCAGGTACTAACTATTCCTACACCCAGCTGTTAGCAATAGAGGTAAATGTACATTTTCGGATGACTACGGTTAATACTATTCGGTAATTCCTATGCCGTGTTTATCCTAGTACCAAAGGATAATATTTAAGTTATTAGTTCATTTCCTTTACTTTGTTATACATTCGCATAAACGACGAGGTAGACTAATACTTATATAATTATATTACTACCTTTATTTTGTGACACATTTACATAGTAGATAAGGTAGGCTATAGTTTTATAACAATAGTTAAACAAGGAAAAACCATCACATTTACAGTGATGCGTACTTTCAAAACAGTCGAGTCTTGGTAGAAGACTACTTTTATACTAGTAGGAAATATAGGATTTCCTAAGGTTTTCAAACGTTTACAATTACTTACAAACATTTTCCAACTTTTCTCCAAATGTTTACAAGTCTTTACTTTACAGTTTTTACAAATCAAATACACATTAATACTTATGAATTCACCAGCTTTATTGCTGATACTCGCTTTCAAAATAACTTGTATTCTCAGGTCACAAATAGACAGGTACGACGACCACGTTTTGTGAAGACGGAGAAATCAAGAATCTTTTTTTTATTTTGATTAGTTATTATGTTTTCTGGTACTATGAAAGAGCACACTTGTAATTAAATTTATACTATTAACGCAATGGATGATATTGTTGCTTGTTTACTACTTTACATTGTTATGATACATTACATGACGTCCTCCGCCCCAGAACGTTTCCGCCGTTCTCGGTTTTGGGGTGTGACAGGTTTGGTTTTGGTTTTTGGTTTTGAGACTACATTCAATCTAGAATTGTTAGTTTTCAGCTATAATTTCTAAGTGTATATGCTAGAGTTATATAGAACCTAGTCGTGATTGGCCTAGAATTGGTGGGTCCGCCTTATTTCCTATTCCTTATTTGGTTGTGGGCCTAGGGCAGACCCATTACATTCGACGTTTTAGCTAACTTTAATTTTATATAGCTTATATACACAAGGAAATTATGGAAGGAAACTATAGAGAATTCTAGGATGCACTATTTCATAACATAGAAACTTACATTTCACAATTTGAGGAAAATATCGGATTTTCTGGAACAACTTAATTGCTTTTACAAGGAAAAACAGTTTAATTCTCAATTAAAACTCTTATGAACTCACCAACATTTGTGTTGACACTTTTTCAAACAACTTGTATTCTTAGGAAATTACTAAACAGGTAAATCACTTGCTTTCGAGGACGGGACGCTAAAGCGAGAAATTCAAAACTTATTTTGTCATCATGATGTAATTGATTTTGAAACATGTAAACTTACTCTATGATGTAACTCTTTCAATTATATTGATGATGGTTGTGTTTGCTTTCTTCACTATTCCATCCGTTGTTATGATACTATACATGAAGTCATCCACCCCAAACGTTTCCGCCGTTCTGGTTTGGGGGTGTGACAGATTGGTATCAGAGCATTGTTTATAGTGAACTAAGTATATCGAACAATATAAGATGTACAAACTATAAATACATTAGGACTGAAAGTGGCTGATTTAAAATTTTCCAAATAACTATACTTTTAGAAACAAATAATTTCTCGGTAAAAGTATGAGCACGTGCATACACACTAGGGTCAGTATCATGGTGGGATGGGACAAAAGTGGTGATTGTTGAACAGTACGAGTAGGCTTGGGGATGTATAGTCAGGTCTGGGAATGACATAGCCTGATCAACTATATCTCACCCAGAAGTGATTAGCATATGCCCAGGAATGGTCGTAGGTGTTGCAACAAGTCTAAAAACTTACCAACTCTATCTACAAAGAAACACTGAGAACATAAGACAGATATTAAAGTACTATAGGAGTACTTTGAGGCACTATAACTAACTATGTGAAAACTAAAGACCCCTATTAGTATGTCTAAAATGACTAAGTGCATACGCTAAGGTTATACATAATCAAAGATATTATAGACTCAGAATCTATGACTATTGCTCTACTTCTTGTTCCTTGTTTGGTTGTGGATTTAGAGTAGAGTCATTTATTCGAAGGTCTATTTTATCTCAGATTATGTAGAACTGGTACACACTATGTGATTATAGAAGTGACTAATAAGGATCACCCCTATAAGTAATTATAGGAGTAGACGTCTATTAACTATCTCTTCTACCCCTGTTCTCGCACGAACAACGTGGAGGGAACCCAACTATTTCGTACACTACACTAGGGTTTGGTTTCTTTTTTGGTTTTGAGACTACATTCAATCTAGAATTGTTAGTTTTCAGCTATAATTTCTAAGTGTATATGCTAGAGTTATATGGAACCTAGTCGTGATTGGCCTAGAATTGGTGGGTCCGCCTTATTTCTTGTTCCTTGTTTGGTTGTGGGTCTAGGGCAGAACCATTACATTCGACGTTTTATCTAACTTTAATTTTATATAGCTTATATACACAAGGAAATTATAGAAGGAAACTATAGGGAATTCTAGGATGCACTATTTCATAACATAGAAACTTACATTTCACAATTTGAGGAAAATATCGGATTTTTTGGAACAACTTAATTGCTTTTACAAGGAAAAACACTTTAATTCTCAATTGAAACTCTTATGAACTCACCAACCTTTGTGTTGACACTTTTTCAAACAACTTGTATTCTCAGGAAATTACTAAACAGGTAAATCAACTGCTTTCGAGGACGGGACGCTAAAGCGAGAAATTCAAAACTTATTTTGTCATCATGATGTAATTGATTTTGAAACATGTAAACTTACTCTATAATGTAACTCTTTCAATTATATTGATGATGGTTGTGTTTGCTTTCTTCACTATTACATTCGTTGTTATGATACTATACATGAAGTCATCCACCCCTGAACTTTTCCGCCGTTCTGCTTTTGGGGTGTGACAATTCTATTAAGAATGAGTTGTCATATGGCAATATGGAAATGTTTCTATTATGGGAGTTGGATATTACAAATCTATGTTTAAGTTGGAGACTTTTATGCAAGAAGGGTGTTCAAAGGAATGTACTTTGAATGTGAGACTTCCTTTCCATGGAATTTTTCTTGTAACAAGTCTCCAATGGAATACTTTGTAATACCATTACCCAAGTCTCTGTGACTTTGTTGCCTTGGAATTACAAAAGGATTATTGCATGAAAGTTTAGACTTTAACATATTCTAGCTAGTAAGTGGCAAGAATTTTGTATTCTTACACTTGTAATAAGGATTAGGAATTGTGAAATGGATATCATTGGAAATGTTTTCAATTGATTTGTTTCACAAAGAAAGGACCATAGATAAACATGGTGTGCATGCTAAGAGCATGGCATGTCAAATATTTTAATTCAAGTATTCCGTTGATTGGTTGAAAAAATATACAATGAATAAGGTCTAATTAATATGGTGATTGAATAATAAGTATTTTATTTATATTCAAAAGTTTGAGACCATATTGAATTAGCTTATTCTTGTGTTTCACTTCGCATGTTTTACTTCCCGAATAACTAGGTTATTCAAATATCCACAGTTGATCATACTTTGGAAGTAAGTAATGAGGTAAGACTATCATGAATCTGACTGTAGATTGTCTAAGAGCTTAGACATAGCTAATGTCGACTGCAATGTTCATGAGTACTCCTAAAATAAAAGTTTGAGTATTGGATTAAACCCACGCTCATTTGAATCACTTCATGGATTTTGTAACGAGTGATTGTGAGACAATAATATCTTATATTCTCGAAATGGATACATTGAAGTTATTGTTGCAAGTTGGTTTCATATTGATAATACATAAACACATCAGTAACTTGATGTTATAAAACGTATTGTCGTGTGTAATTTGATGAGTAAATAGTACAAGCATATGTGTCGAAGTTTATCCGTTCCTTTTACCCTAAATGGGATAAAAGCGATATCAAATATCCACAGTTGATCATACTTTGGAAGTAAGTAATGAGGTAAGACTATCATGAATCCGAATGTAGATTGTCTAAGAGCTTAGACATAGCTAATGTCGGCTGCAGTGTTCATGAGTACTCCTAAAATAAAAGTTTGAGTATTGGATTAAACCCACACTCATTTGAATCACTTCATGGATTTTGTAACGAGTGATTGTGAGACAATAATATCTTATATTCTTGAAATGGAGACACTGAAGTTATTGTTGCAAGTTGGTTGCATATTGATAATACATAAACACATCAGTAACTTGATGTTATAAAACGTATTGTCGTGTGTGATTTGATGAGTAAATAGTACAAGCATATGTGTCAAAGTTTATCCGTTCCTTTTACCCTAAATGGGATAAAAGAGATATCTGTGGGCCCCTCGATGATTTAATGATGACACCTAATCCCTTGGCCAAGCCTGGACTGATTTGATTTGTTCAATTAGTCGGTCGTCATGAATCGGAAATCGGGAAACAAACCTTGGAGAAAGAGAATGATTATGATCCATGTCCCATGTCCATACGATATCTTGTAGAGTGGAGGAATATTTGATCACTTATCTAAAGGACGCGTTACTGATATGATGAGAGTTTGACAATAGCTTTTTAAAGCTACGATTGTTGATCGGATTCTGAGGTCATACTTGAAATAATAGTTATTAGACTTATCCAAGTGGGAGACTATTGGATTAGGTGTCTAAGCCCATAATTATTATTGATATGTACTTGATTTGATTATGAGCATGGTCCTTTTGGGTTGCCTTCACTCATGCAACTATACAGGATGAAAGTGGAGAGAGAGTTAGATTTATTATATGAATAATAAATTGGTACTTAGAATAATTTTATTAATATATTAAAAGATTAATATATTATTTGGAAATAATATTATTAATTGGTAATTAATCAGAAATTAATTTGATATTAATTTTGGGATTAAGAGGAACTGATTAATAATGGAGGGACTGTTTTGCAAATCATTGATAGTTGCAGAACTAGGCTGATGGACTCCATAGGGTGGAATGGACGAAATTTATCGGCAAAGGCCATAAGATTTCATCCAAGGGATCTAAAGAGGAAGTCCATGGGTTGCTTAAGCCTTAAGCAAGAATTAGGATTTCCACCTGAACAACCCTAGCAGCCCAACAACTATATAAATACCCCATGGTCATAAGATTTTCGTCCAATGTTCCTTGAGCTAACCCTTGCCGAAAATCCTTATGTGTCCTTCCTCTCTCCTTATGGATGAGTTAAAAACTCTAATGATCGATAAGATTCAAACAAGTAATAACAATCAAACACAAATATAGATCAAGAATGTGTCGAATGATTATAAATCGCAACCTCAGAAGAGCTTGATAAAGAACTGCTACTGTAGTGGCGTGTAGGGTTTACAATGACACGATTAACTAAATACACGATGCATGCATGCACCTTTAATAGTAAAATTCTAATCATTAAACACAGGTGGATAGGCCCAACCCGGATATACAAAAGACTGAATACAAAGGCCTAAAAGACGCAACACTTAATACTCAACCATCTCCCCTTTTGCGTCGATTGAGGCGAGAGTCTTTCATGGATGAGTTCACTTCTGAACTTCAAAAAACTTTTGGAATTATGCTCAGTAGAACCTTGTGAACTTGGATATACCAAAGAATCATATCCGAAAAGCACTTCTTGTGGCCTTTGTTATTACCCCTGTGCTTATTTACGAAGTCCAAGATGTACTCTACGCAAGGAATGGAGAATAAGTGTTTATCATCGAGAAAGAAACAAACTTTGTGAAAGTCTCCATCAATTCGCTCTTTTAATTGAACAACTAAAAACCACCCATCGTTTTGTATCTTCCCAAGTTTCTTTTTATCAAAACCTTAAGGGACTTCTTTGGGAAGTGAACACGGAAAAAATATCAATATCCATTTCCCCAACCTCATGAATGTATGAAATAATCATCTGTTTGAGGTGAGCAATAACAAACCCATATTTCTGTTCATCTCTCAACAACAAGTTGTAAAGCATGATCCAGTCATAACGGTTAAGGCATGGAAAATTAGCGAGGGTAAATTCATGGACCTGACTGGGTGAATCTCTAGCTACTTTGAATTCTGCATTAGTGAAGCTATCGGTTTCAATTAGACCAGTGACCTTCACAACCGTAATCTTACTCACACTCCACGTTATGTATTGTGGCTTCATATGCTTGAGATAGAATGAGAAAAGTAAGTGGTGTACATCACTATCTGTTGTTTGAACATTCGCTACTTTCAAAAAGCTGCGAAACCTGAAAGCTTTTAGAGTGATTGGAAGGTCCAACTGCGAATCTTGGGTATTCTGAAGATCGAATGACGCAACCGGTTCCAACCAATAATGGCTTGGCATATCAACTGCTTCATTCAGGATTCGCTTCAAGGTCCATATTGGAAACAAGTGATTTCGGCTTTCCAGCATGGCATGAGCTTCGCGTTCAAATTTTTTTCTTTTTCTTCAGCCTCACGAATAATTCTTTGGTGTTCCTCGAAGTAAGCGTCACGGTCTTTTCTTCTTTTCAGCTTGTGTTCATCAGGCTCTTCATCTTCACTATGGGCCGCCCAGAATGGCTTGGCATATCAACTGCTTCATTCAGGATTCGCTTCAAGGTCCATATTGGAAACAAGTGATTTCGGCTGTCCAGCATGGCATGAGCTTTGCGTTCAAATGTTTTTCTTTTTCTTCAGCCTCACGAATAATTCTTTGGTGTTCCTCGAAGTAAGCGTCACGGTCTTTTCTTCTTTTCAGCTTGTGTTCGTCAGGCTCTTCATCTTCACTATTATCAATGTAACGATCGACTTTTGAGGTATTAATTATTTAATTTTCTTAAATTATAGTTGGGCCAAGTGTGGATAAAAAGAGTATTAGATTGGACTTATGCACTTGAACCAAGGACTTGGGCCGCCCAGAAGGCGTACACTGGGTGTAATGGGCCGCGTGTGGAATCGGGCGCGCGCACACATACACACAGAATACCAAAGTGTACACACAGCGTACGTGAACAGATAAGGAAATCCTAATTTAAGGGTTTAAGAGGTATATAAACCCCATTATAGCCTCCCACTTGGCCTCGTCACATATCCTTCACTCTCAGAAAACCCTAGTTCATCCTTTACTCCTTTGATTGTGTGTGGTTGATCGTTTGGGCTCATTTTGTGAAGAAAATCTTGGAAGAAGAGAAGAGGAGTGGAAGAAGGAGAACTTTAGTATCTTGAGCTCAAGGATTTGGGATCATTTCGTCATTTGGCATCCAAAAGAGGTATAAAGTTCCTAACTTTCCTCTTATAAGCTTAGATCTAGGAGTTTTTAGAAGTTTGGACCTTTACCATGTAACTTCATCATGAGCTTGGGATTGCTATCCTTGAACCTCAAAGTGGCCCTATAGCAATAAAGTTTCAAGCTTTGGGGCCTTTATATAGTCATGCATAAGATCTAGCCATTTCCATGGAAGTTTGTTGTTATTTCTAGAGTTGGGTGCATTTGGTGGGTTGCAAGCCACCAAGTCATAGACTTTATGTATTAAGACGTTGAAAGGAACATGGATCTGTAGTTGTAGCTTCTGGGTTTGAGTATTAAGTGCTTAATGTGGACCAAGCTTTGAAGCATGTCGCGCTGCGTATAGATAAGAACGCCCCGCGTAATCCACAAATTTGGACTTGTACATTTTCGGGCCTCAGTTTCGGCCATTTGTTAAATTTTCAGTTATTAGGCCTCAACAAGGCCATCAGAACTTAGATTTTGGACCAAGGACATGTTGGGTTTATGTGGGACCATACAAGGAGTTAGGCTCGATTTGGAAAATTGGGCCATTAGTGGGCCTTTAGTGGGCCATTGTTAGATCTGGAAAGATTTAAGGGGGGTTTGGACCCTAGTCATGAACCACACCATAGAAGGGGTAAAATAGACATTTTAACCATAGAAGGATCCTCATTTTTATTAAGTGTTTTATTGGTCATGATAGCCGGAGAGCAGCCGGGACATCAGTCAGGGATCCTTCACTCAGATTTTAAGCAGTCAGTTCTTGATGGGTTTTATACAAACAATCCTATGTGTGCATGCAACCCTAGTATTGGATCTATGTTTTCACTATTAGTTATACAACTTTATGAACACAAAAAGAAACCTGGCATGCTACTATAATTTTCGAAATTCATATATAAAACTATAATACATACCTTTTGTTGTTATATAGCAATAACAACTTGTTCCTTGAATTTCCTTAGCTCTTGAAAGCAAGTACCACAAGTGTAGTACCTCTAATGGAGTCACAAACACCATATGCAACTTGGATGAAGAGGAGAAGAAAAAGAGGCACCAAAAACGGCTGGAAACCCTAATGGAAGTGTTGTCCACGTTTTTGGAGTCTAAGGGGTCCTTTATATACTTGTGTGGGCTGCTAGGGTTTCAGTCAAAACCCTAATGGACAGCTTAAACTCTAAGCAGCCCATGGAACCTTCTGGATAAGGCTATGGAAGAAAATATGATGGGCTTCCATCATAATTTCGTTCACCCCTTACTCCTTTAGCATTCCTTAGCCCAATAACTCAATTATCCAATAATTGCAGTCCAGTCCCCTAAGTTTAATTAATCTCTTTTAGCCACAAAATTAATTAACAATTAACGCTTGACTAATATTAATTAAACAATATGATTTCTCCTTTAATATATTATTCTCATAATATATTAATAAATCATATTTAAACCTTTCTCTCCTTAAATCATCCTACATATTGCTATGGTGAAGGCAACCCAAAAGGACCATGCTCATAATCGGGTCAAGTACATACCAAAATAGTTATGGACTTAGACACTAATCCAACAGTCTCCCACTTGGATAAGTCTAATAACTATTTTCCGTATGACTTCAGAACCTGATCAGCAATCGTAGCTTTCAAAAGCCGCTGTCAACTCTGATCTTATCAGATAGCGTGTCCTCTAGATAAGGGATTATATATTCCTCCATTCTCAAGATATCGTATAGACATAAGACATGAATTTCAATCATTCTCTCTATACTGTTTCCCGACTTCCGATTTATGACGACTGACAAAAGACTACAATTGAACACATCAACTTAGTCCCGGCTTGGCCAAGCGCTTAGGTGTCATTACTAAATCATCGAGAGGCCCACATATATCGCTTTTATCCCACTTTGGGTAAAAGGAATGGATAAACTTTGACTCAAATGCTCGCTTGCATTTACTGATCGAATCACACACAACAATAAGTTTTATAACACCAAGTTACTGGTGCGTTTACTTATTATCAATGTGCAACTGACCAACAAATAACAACTCACATGTCTCGGTTTCAAGAATATACAATATTATCGTCTCACTAATCACTCGTGATAAAACCATGAAGTGATCCAAGTGAGCGTGGGTTTAATCCAATACTCTAATCTTATCAAAGCACTCATGAACTCTGCAGCAAACTTGTGCCATGTCTAAACACTTCAGACAATCTACAGACACATTCATGACAGTCTTTCTTCATACCTACTCCCAACGTATAACCGACTGTGGATGTTTGAATAACCTAGTTATTCTGGAAGTCAAAACATGCAAAGTGAAACATGACAACAATACTTAATCCTATATGGCCCCAAACTTGTGAGAGTAAATAAAACCCTTCTATTTATCCACCATATTGATTACTCATTATTTATCATTTAATGTTTCGGATAATCAACTCATTACTTGAATTATACCAACAATTGTCCCATGCTCTAAACATGCACACTTTGTTTCCTATGGTCCATGCTTTGTGAAATAGATCACCTGAAAACTTTTTCAATGATGCTCATTTCAAAATTCCTTAATCCTAATTATTAGTGTAAGAACACAAGGTTCTTGCCACTACTAGAATATGCTAGATTCTAACATTTTATGCAACGATCCCTTTGCAAAATCATAGCACAAAAGTCACCAAGACGTAGCTAATGAAATTACAAAGTACTTTCTTAGAAATTGTTACAAGACAATTCCATAGATGTGAAGTCTCACATTCAAAGTACATTCCTTTGAACATCCTTCTTGCATAAAAGTTTCTAATCTAGGCATAGACTCTCAATATCCAACTCCCAATATGGAAACATTTCCACATTTGCCATATGACAACTCATTCTTAATAGAATCTTATCTATTCATAATAATGTCGATATGGTCCATCCAATACCATACTTCCAACTACTTACAAGCGATCAATCCTCAGCGAACTTTGGATCGTCCTTTGATAGTTGTTAAATTCTTTCAGTCAAAACCAATTCTATTCCTTTTTCCCTCTTAATGCGCTAGACATTTGGAAAATTTTAGAATGGTAAAATACTATAGCATTTACAATCGATCCTATACCCGAAGTGTATGGGACACGATGCATAATGTCTTACATAAAGATATGATACTTTACCAATCTTTTGCCATAATATTTTATGTGTCATGTTC
Source organism: Lactuca saligna (assembly GCF_052625555.1). Classification (NCBI taxonomy): domain Eukaryota; kingdom Viridiplantae; phylum Streptophyta; class Magnoliopsida; order Asterales; family Asteraceae; genus Lactuca; species Lactuca saligna. Next base: position 35,761,844 of record NC_136419.1, on the reverse strand, counting down.
TCACAATTCGAACTATGAAGAGGGATGCCGTAATCATAATTGAATTTTAAGAACATACAATGTATCCTTTGACTGAAAATATTAAAATTTCTTAATCTAAGCTTTAGATTTTGAAACAGAGTATAGTATTCTCTCCCTTAATTATAGCAAAACAACTTTTCAACCCATGCAACTTTGCAAATGGAATCTTTGTTTTTCTATAATTAATATTGCTAACTTGCAATACTCGCCATAAGCATAACACTTATGCTCCCACTATCATGACGATTATCATATAAGCATAACATTTATGCTCCCACTAGCTTTGACATGTATTCAGAAAACAAATGAACTTCCAGAAAACAATGCCTATTGAATTTCTGAAATTCATATTTCTAATACCAGATGATTCGATAAGCCTTTATCTAAGCTTCTTAACCTTATACACCTTTGCCTTAATAGCTCATATGTGTGTTTAAACAATTCATAACTTATGTTACTAAGTTCCAAATGTTGAAACTAATTGCCAAATCTCACAATTCGAACTATGGAAAGGGATGCCGTAACCATAATCGAATTTGAGAATACAATTTTCTCAATTGCTATCTTTTTAAAATCTCTCTTAGTGAAAGCATTTCCTCACAGTCATTTTCATGAAGGAGGGAATCTTATGACACTTAGATTTTATGGTGTATGAGTTCCTATCCATGTGAATTTGCCAAAACCAAGGTTTGCGACAAATCCAAACTCATATGGACTGAACTTTCTTAATCTTGATTTCTTGCCCTATGGTAACACGAGTGCCCACCATGTCTTCCAAGTAGTTTAGTAACTTGTCCTTACATATCAATTTACTTTCCATCGACTAAGGCTTTAGTGTGTATTCAAATAAGAACTCATAGAACTCATATACACAATTAACCCAATTGGAATGGCACAGAAACAAAACAATGTCAGCACGATAGGTTGTAAACCTCAAGTCGTGTGCTAGTGATGATCGATAAGGTTTATTCTTGATTTGTTCTTGAAACTTTTTCAAAACATTAAAACTCCCACTGACCTCTTGACATATATGATTCTCTTTGTCAAGAAACATTTCTTGACAATCAAATATTCAAGAGTCAGTGCAGTTATTATCAAGACAAGAACACTTCACAAGTTGGTCCTAGTTGGTCTTTGTCTTATCCAAGACATCACAACTTACCAATCTCAAATGTACAAGAATAAGAAAACTTTTCCAAGTTCCATATTTGATGAGTGTTATAAACCTACTTAAAACTTTTCACTCAATGTCACAATCTTGACTTTAAGACTTGATATTGGAACGAAGTGTGATTGACTTCTTGATTTAACCATTTCTACAATACTTGATTCCTCTTCTTAGACATGCAATTGCACTAAGACTCACTTAGAGGATCTATTGAGACATGGTTCTTAATCTTTAAGACTTATCATAAAACACAATAAAAGGTACTCTCCCTTCTTCCTAGAAAAGAGAAACTTTTATCTTTCTGCCTACTCGATTCTTCTTTATTCGTTCTATTATTCATTAAAATTCTTTCAATCAATCTCAGAATTACACTTAATCTTATAAGTATAATCACATTTACTAAACTTTAGTAAATCATGACGAATATCTTTGTCACTCTTGTGGTGGACTTGATCAATGCACAACCTAGTGTACTTGATCTCCTAGTCCTTCAACTGACACTTTGCCAAAGAATTAGTCTAAGTTTCCCAAATGTGAAAGTTTTCCATTCATCATACAATACACATTGCATGATTCCAAGTTTCTGTCCAATTGAAACTTGGGCGATGAGAAACTCTCCCTATTTGGTAAACGTTTGACATTTGCACAAATAACATAATTAAGAATCAAATCCATTATGCTAATAATAGAAGTACATGAACATCAATTTTTCATATATTTCATTGTAAGGATAAATAAATAAGACAAAATCAAAATTTATTTTATTGCGGAAAAAATTTGTCCTTCCAATGTAATTCAATTGAAAAACTATGTTATTACATATTTCTTAATAATCTATTCTAACTCCAAGTAGTAGCTCAAGAATCCATTCTTCAAGTAATGCGATCGAAATCCATTTCTTCATGATTAGATTCAGCTCACTTCCTTTCTCAAGTTTCCTCTCTTTTCTTCGATCCTACAAAACATCAAAATGTAATCTTATCACATCATGTATTAAGAATCTAGAATAGGAACTTAAAAGAGTTAGTTAATGGATTTTACCTGAAGCAGAGCCATACGTCTTGACTCTCCCATCTCTTAGATCTCTCAGGTAATTAGGGCAGCTTCGTCTCCAATGCCCCTTCTCTTGGCAATAAAAGCAAATAGACTCCTTTGGCACAACACATCGGACAATCACAGACTTAGTTCTTTCTGGACTTCCAATGTTGCCAGTGTCCATTGAAGTTTGGGAGTTTGATTCACTAGACAAATTTGCTTGACCAGCACGCCAAATCATTGCTAATTCAGCAGCTATAAGCAAATAGGTGAGATCAATTAGGGTCACGTCGTGGTCCATCATATAGTACTCTCTAACGAACTCACTATATGATTCAGGAAGTGACTGAAGAACCCAGTCAACAGCCACCTCACTTGAAATCTCGACACCCAACATGTTTAACCTATCAATGTATGACTTCATCTCTAAGACGTGCGCACACACAGGTTTCCCATCTTCGTGTTTACTTGCCAAAAGGGCTTGAGTGAGCTTGAACTTTTCAAGCCTTTGAACTTGTGGGTCAGGGAGAATAATTGGAGGAGGTGGAGGAAGTGAAGCATGACTCTCATTTCCTTGATCGTATCTCGGAACGTCATCTTCATTTGGAAAGCTTGTTCCAAAGGATTTGGGAAGACCATTGTAAGATTCAGACATCTACAAAACGGGAGAAAATTCAAGTTAAGTTGATTAGAATTCTTGATGCAACACCCAAATGAAACATCAAGCTAGGATCCAACACAATACTCTACAACCTAGAAGAGGGATGCCGTAATCTAGTTGCAGAATATTTGAAGGTAGGTAAATGACGATTTACCAATTTTCACCATGAAAAACGAAAAAGAAGTTTAAGTTTTAAATGAATTGAAACTCCTAGATCTTTTGAGACTCATTGAACTCTTCAATGGCATGTTTAATCTCGATTATGCCCTACTATTCGTGACTGGGATGCCGAGGATCACAAACAAGGTGTAAATAACCATACGAATCACGTGGTGCACCCAATGCTACTATCACCTAATCAATGTGCCGGTTAGCCACACACGCTCCATTGATCTATGATAAGCATCGAGCCACCCTTTGCCACCAATGTCATCCCCAAATTAGTGTGCCGGTTAACCACACACGCTCCACTAACATTTGACAAGGGTACGAAGTGTAATTCCATGGGTTAGCATACAATTTCACATTTTGCCTAAAGTAACTATGATTTGGGAATTTGAAAAAGCATTTAGTTACTTTGTACTTCATTATACTTATAATGGAAGGTTTCTGTCCTATCCTACCCGTTCGGCTAACGACCCTCCACTAATCAAGAGTGCGGTGGGTAAGAGTGGATACCCATTCAATCGCCATTTTATAGGCAATTTCCTTAAACACCCCTTATAGACTAGCTTCGTGAATGAGGCCTACTAACGGTAAGACTGAATTTTTAGTTATACATATATAATATTAAACTTTTAATGTTATATATAGTATAAGGGTGTATTTTACACTTTTAAAATACTAGATGGTTTAAATTATACTTTTAATTAACCAAAATCATTATGGATTTATTAAATCTCTTTTAATTATACACTTAATTAATTTAATAAAACCATAAGGGTTTAATTTGAACTTTTCAAAATCAGGGTTTTGGAATTTAGACTTTCAAAATTAACTTTTAATCAACAATTTAAATTCCAAAACTTGAGGGCAAGTTTTGAAACTCTTCAAAACAATTAGGTTTTAATCTCACTTAAAATTTTCGAATTTAAGACATTTAAATTAAAATTTTAAATATTAAAACTCTTGATTTAATAATTACCATAAATTAAACAATTAATTTAAATTATTAAATCACAAGGGATTATCTAGATCATGAGGATAATTACCAATTATACATCTAAGATATCCTAATCCCTTGAATCCCTCTCTAAATCTCGAAAATAAGGGATGGGATAATTCAAGATCTTTAATTACCATATTTAACAATTAAAAGATAATTACAAGATATGGGATTATCCAAATCCCTAAAATTTAGGATCTAACCTTGGGGAAGGAGGTAATTTCGAAATCCAAGGGTTGGATAACCCTAGATTTCAAAATCTTGGAGGCTAAGGAAAGGATTTGGGAAACCCTAGCAAAAATCGCCATCAAGGGTTTTGCAACCCTAATTGCGAAAATTACCTAGCCTTTAGGGTTTATTAGCCATAAACCCTAATATGTCAAGTTCACAAATTTGAATAAAAGCTAACTGAAAACAAAAACCAATGGCTCTGATACCACTGATGGGTTTTATACAAACAATCCTATGTGTTCATGCAACCCTAGTATTGGATCTATGTTTTCACTATTAGTTATACAACTTTATGAACACAAAAAGAAACCTGGCATGCTACTATAATTTTCGAAATTCATATATAAAACTATAATACATACCTTTTGTTGTTATATAGCAATAACAACTTGTTCCTTGAATTTCCTTAGCTCTTGAAAGCAAGTACCACAAGTGTAGTACCTCTAATGGAGTCACAAACACCATATGCAACTTGGATGAAGAGGAGAAGAAAAAGAGGCACCAAAAACGGCTGGAAACCCTAATGGAAGTGTTGTCCACGTTTTTGGAGTCTAAGGGGTCCTTTATATACTTGTGTGGGCTGCTAGGGTTTCAGTCAAAACCCTAATGGACAGCTTAAACTCTAAGCAGCCCATGGAACCTTCTGGATAAGGCTATGGAAGAAAATATGATGGGCTTCCATCATAATTTCGTTCACCCCTTACTCCTTTAGCATTCCTTAGCCCAATAACTCAATTATCCAATAATTGCAGTCCAGTCCCCTAAGTTTAATTAATCTCTTTTAGCCACAAAATTAATTAACAATTAACGCTTGACTAATATTAATTAAACAATATGATTTCTCCTTTAATATATTATTCTCATAATATATTAATAAATCATATTTAAACCTTTCTCTCCTTAAATCATCCTACATATTGCTATGGTGAAGGCAACCCAAAAGGACCATGCTCATAATCGGGTCAAGTACATACCAAAATAGTTATGGACTTAGACACTAATCCAACAGTTCTTAGAGGTGAGTTTCCTTCTAGTAGGAACGGGTCTACGGACAAAATGCCGACCCGTTTAGATAGCAGTAGTTCCGGACTGCGGTCCGATGCCGGGGTGGTCCCGAGAGGTAGTTCAATATGCTTGATGTCTTTGTGATTTAGGCATGTTTATGTGTTATGTGTTCCGGACTGCGGCCTGATGCAGTATGCAGTATATGTGTTATTGTTATATGTTATGGTTATGTTATGCTACGTTCAGTCAGTTCCGGACTTCGGTCCACTGCTGTGAGCAAGGCCCTAGTTAGTTCCGAACTTCGGTCCAATGCAATGGGCAAGGCCCTAGTTAGTTCCGGACTTCGGTCCGATGCAGTGGGCAAGGCCCTAGTTAGTTCCAGACTTCAGTCCAATGTAGAGGGCAAGGCCCTAATTAGTTCCGGACTTCGGTCCGATGTAGTGCGCAAGGCCCTGGTCAGTTCCGGACTTCGGTCCGATGCTGTGGGCAAGGCCCTAGTTAGTTCCGGACTTTGGTCCGATGCAGTGGTCAAGGCCCAGTATGTTATTTATATGTTATTGTATGGTATATGGTAGTTTGGGGTAGCTCACTAAGCTTCGTGCTTACAGTTTCAATTTTGGTTTCAGCTACTTTAGCTAGCAAAGGGAAGGGCTTAGGATGATGGCATGGCGCACACCATAGTTTTCGCCTGGGAGTTAGAGTCTGATATTTTTGTCATGATCTTGACATCAGTTTCGGTATGAGACATATTTTATGACATTTTGAGACATACGACTTATGGTTTCCTTATATGATATTTGGATATTATGGTTTTAGTAATGTTTTCAAACGAAATTTTTGGCTTGTATTTTTAGGATGTTACAATCAACTATTGGTTCTTCACTGAAAAACTTTTCTTTGCCTTTAGAATCCGAAGCTGCATTACCCTTCGGTTCTTTGTCAGACTTGGGCTTAGGGTTTTCCTTCTGAATTGACTTCAAAATTTTCCCCCTTGTTTCGGAATAGTGCTCGACTCCGAAATACCTTGAATCTGGTCTAGCATTGCAAACATCGGCCTTAATTTTTTTGATAAATGCTTCCTGACAGAGATCGTGATCATTGAGTCATGGGTCTCAATGATGTCGGATAGCAGAACATTCACATCTACAACACAACTCTTGATAACAACCTTTTCTGAAAGAAGTTCAGTGATTTGCTTTTCAGCCTGCTCGAGCTTAATAGCGAGAGCTTTCTTGTTTGCTATTTTCTAGCGAGTTGATCCTTAAGACTGTTGTCAGACACCAAGTCATCTTGAAGTTTTTGAAGTTTAGTTGAAATGGAGGTTTTCAACTCCGAGTGATCAGACTGGATGCCAGTGCGAACAGCTTCAAGCTTGGTCCTTTCAGAGAGAAGATCAGATCGAAGGCTAGAAATAACTTCATTGGCCTTCACGGTGTTAGATTCGGATGAACTCTGAAATGTCTCCATGAACAAGCAAGCATCTGTAATTAGTTTATCGACTTTTTCGGTTGTTGCGTTGCACATTGAAGCAGAAGCATCTACCACCTTGTTCATCTTTTCAAGGTTAGCGGAGTGCTCCTTCGTAACGGTCTCGAGGATGGACTACATCGATGCTTGTGAATAATCATCAGTGGATGATGCTTTAGAGGCTTGGGGCAACGAGTCTAGTTTTTCATTTATCGCTTTGAGTTTCCCTTTTGTTACAGGAGCTTCGTCATCACTTTTTGTCCAAATTTTGAATGGACTGTAGGCGAATCCTTCGAAGTCTTCGTCATCATCACCATAGATCATGGCTGGATCATCATGGTGGAAAGGTGAAACAGGTGGTGTCAAATGACCAGCTGTGAATCCTGAAGCACCTGCCCCCACATCAGATGCATTAATAGTTACTAGAGGATCAACAAAGAAGGTAGTGATGGTGGTGGTGGAATCAGAAAAGAATGAGGTTTGGACTTGCAAGACTCCCAATGAAACCGTTGGGCAAAGGGGAATGGTAATGGGAGTTAAAATTGTGGCAATTGGAGAAGGGACAGAAAAATCTTTGAAAACTTCATAAGTTATGGTAACAAATGTTGGGATCTTAAAGGTTACATCATGATTCGTAGAGACAACTTGCAAAACCTTCCGTTAAGATGTAGCGATTGCCTCATTTTCGTTGTGAACCTCCTCTTGAATGTGAATCTCTAAAATTGTGCGTGAATCCAAAGCTCCATAGTCACTCGGTGTTGGACCTCTTGGTTTGCGAGCCACTTTATTGATCTTTTTCTTTTTAGGAACTTTAGGGGGTTCGGAGGTTCCTTCATTAGACTCTGATTTAGGAACCTTCTTCTATGACTGAATAGTTTCAAACATACCAGCTTTCATACCCGTTTTCTTTCCTCCTTTCTTGGGTTGATCTGCTTCGTCAAGCATCTTTTGAAATTCTATAGAAATAGGGCGAAAGCCTGAGAGAGGTTTAGTGCGATGGGCTTACAGTACCTCGCTCGCAACAGGAACATCTTGAAGCATTGCTTCAGGAATACAACCGATAATGATGAATTTGGAGTTATCAGGGAGGATGATGTTCTTTGTGTGAAAGGTTGGGATCATAGCCAAAGACGAACCTTCCATATAGGGAATGTTAAACATGTTAATTGCCCTTTGAACAACAATGGACTAGAAGCGAGCACATGAGATTTCACTATGTTGAGTGGTTGAGAGAGTGCTTTGTATGAACTGAGCCTAGAGAATTGACCCATAGTCCAAGTTGATGCCAGAGTAGACACCGTACATCATCGTCATGAAGAATTTGCTCGTACAGTCGAAGCCAGTAACCTGTTTAGAAAAACTCTTGAAGGGAAGCGTGAATAAGTCATTCCACATCGATGACAAGTTGGGCCTTTCGAACTTTGAAACAACAATTAATATTTCCTTATAGCCCATATGGTAGGACATCTCCATAATCACGGAGTTGGTGATGCTGTCAGGGTTAATTAGGTCTGGACTCTGAGGAAGCCTTAGAAGAGTGCATAACCTCGGTTTCGTGATGTGGGTTTTCTGGTTGTGGACTTCGAATGTGACCTGTTCTTCTCCTTTGGTATAACCTGCAGTGGATTAAGCTCTTGAGAGATGTACCAGAGGAACAATCTCAGTCTTGGTTAGCGCGATGATGGGCAGGGAGTAGTTCAGGCACTCGAGAATCGGTTGGAGAAACCCATCGTATTTTGCTGGGTCAAGATCAAGGATCATGTTTCGATTAGCTTTCAGATTGAGAATTGAGGACTGGGACACGTTTTCTGAAGGAGTCTCTAAAGAAGCTACCATTGAAGCTTTGATGAAGAAGACGATGAATAATAAAGATTAAGATCGCCGGAGGATTTTTTTTGCCTTTTTTAGAGTAGTAATTGATTAATGTGGGGTCAAAATCCTTTATACGAAGTAGTAGGTGAGAGAAAATCGTTGATTTGTTTCACCAGTTACTAAAAAGACGAATAAAAAGGGATGAATGACAGTTGTGACGTACGACAGACGACGTCAAATCAGCAGCATTTCAAATAATTGTTGTTTCAAATTCTCGCACCCAATCTTATCCGTTAAGATACCGCTTCAGGTATGCACTGTCGCAGTTGAATCAGTTATAAACTTTCGCATTTGATTCAGTAATGGACTTTCGCAGTGATGGGACATCAACAAGCCTTTGAAACTAAATGTAAAAGTAAGTACCATGAACTAGACTTTGGAAAATCACAAGGATCATCATGCGATAGTGTGCCAAAGATAAAGAAATAAATCAAAGTTTTGTGGGATATTAGTGATGTCTTATGGAGACATAAAGAAGTGGATCCCGGACAACGATCTCTTTCTTTGGAGTCAAGAGAGACTCTAAAGTGTCCGTGTGGTTTCCCATTAAATTACGATCACTGGTTTTTAAGAAACAACGAAAGGCATCTTTTGCTTAGGCTTTAAGGGTGGTTGATCGTCAACCAAACTACGAAACTTGATATAAGTCCGAACGTTTGATGAAGTATTTTTCTGACCAGTGTAGCCATAAAAAAAGTATGTTTTGGAATTACTGTAAGTGACTGGGATAAGCATAGAAATCTCAAGAAAAATAAAAACCAGATCTATTGGGAAGAAACGTCTTAAGTCTAGAACGTATCATTAAGATCATAAAAAGAAAAAGAGATTTCCTGGTATTGGCCATGAAAATGGACATTTGTTAATTCCAAGGTGAAATATCTAGAACATGTTTATTGTTCACCGTCAATTTGTATATATGTGTTGGATTTTGGGTTTCACTCAATTCGTGGTAATAACGAATTTAAGATCATAAACAACGAATTTGTTATAACCATAAACCTCAGTGGTAACTTTTGAGAGTGTTAAGGGTTACATTTGTGAATATGAAAGTTGATGCAGAAATGGTATGAGGTGGCTTCAAAGAAACAATGTACCTCTACTATACGAAAGTGACAAAGTAGGTAACTCTTAACTCGATGTGAGAAGAGTTAGGTAGCTCTTGAGTTATGTAAATAAACAACCTTATTGGGAAGAAACGATTAGTGTTATCGAATCATTAAGGCTTCTACATAGAAAGTCTTCGAGGATTTGTTCTAAATGCAGCAACATGCTTCTAGGGATACTTAACTAGTGCAAAGTTTCGGAATTTATACCTGCCCCATCATTTGCAAGTGAGATCACCAAGATGTTTGCCTTAAAACCTGCTTAATTGGCTATAATTTGATGATAAAAATTAATAATGAAAATAAAGGAAATATTTTTTTGTATTTTGTTTTTTTTTTTAAATTAAAAATAGAAAGAGATAAAATACTTTTGTATTTTTGTTTTTCTGAAAAAGTAATAAAAACAAAAAGAAATAATATATTTTTGGATTTTCGTTATTCTGAAAAAGAAATAAAAACAGAAAGAAATAACAAGAAATAAAAAAATGTACAAAGGATGCAAGAAAATTGCAAACCACAAATGAACAGTTGTCTTCGAGTTACTACGAACATTTGCACCAATTCACAGTGTGAACAGTTGGTTGCGAGTCAGTGCGAGCGTTCACACTAATTCCCAGGACAAAAGATGATTGCGAGTCACTACGAGCATTCGCACCAATTCGCACGCCAAACAAAAATTTATGACTGCAAATGTGGTTTCGGAATATACTCAGTGTCTATCATTCCTAAGCCTTGAAGAATGCGATTGAATGATTATTCAGACAAGGATTTCATGAAGATATCGACTAACTGGTCAGCGAATCTTACAAAGTATATCTCGAAATTTCCATCTTCAACTTGATCTTTGTTGAATTGATACCTTAGAGCGATATGTTTCGTCTTTGAATGTTGCACAAGGTTGTGACAAATGTGAATGGTGTTTTCAGAATCACAATATAAGGGGATTCGTTTCATGTTGATGCCATAGTCACGAAGTTGACTCTGAATCCAAATGACTTGTGAAGTGCAGGAGGTAGCAACAATGTACTCTGCTTTAGCAGTCGATAGGGAGATCCAAGTTTGCTTTTATATTGCCAACTTATGAGTTTGCCATCATGAAATTGGCATCCTCCCGTTGTACATTTTCTATCTAGACCGCAAACTCCAAGATCAGCATCTGAAAACACTTGCACAAAGAAGCCTGAACCAAAGGGGTACCACATTCCTAATGAGGATGTACACTTGAGATACCTGAAGATGTTCTTAACTTTTGTCATGTGAGGTTCACGAGGATTAGCTTGAACCTAGCACAATAGCAAACAAAAAACTATTTGGACGACTAGCAGTTGGATACATCAATGACCATATCATCTGACGATAAAGAGTCATATAAGCTGCTCGTTTATCCAGAGATGTTGTGAGTTTCGTTCCATATGCCATTGGAACCTTTGCTTTTGATTCTCCCACCATTGAAAACTTGGAGAGTAAGGTCTTTGAATAAGCCTCCTGATTTATAAAGATACCTTCCTGACTCTATATTATATTCAAGCCAAGAAAAAAGTTAATCAGACCCATGGAGCTCATCTCAAATTTAGTTTCATCAACATTCGGAATTCAACTGTTAAGCGGGCGTTAGTTGATCTGAAGATGACATCATCAACATAAATTTGGATGATCATCAAATGGTTACCATCTTTCTTGCGAAAGGAGGTTCGGTTGATTGATCCTTGTCTAAATTTAGCCTGTTTTAGAAAACAAGTTAGAGTTTTGTACCAGACCCATGGAGCTTGCTTTAGACCGTAAGCTGCCTTGTCCAGAATATAACAGTGGTTCAGATACTTTTCGTTTATGAACCTTGGTGGTTGTTCCACATACACTGTTTCTTTGAGTTCCCCATTTAATAATGCACACTTTACGTCCATCTAATAAACTTCAAAGTTCTTCTGTGCTGTGTATGCCAGAATGATGCAAACTGATTCTAACCTTGCAATGGGTGCGATGGGTTCTTGATAGTTGATTCCCTTTTCCTGACAGTATCCCTTTACTACGAGTCACGCCTTATTTCTAATCACATTGCCTTCCTTATCCTTCTTTTTTTTCGAAATACGCATTTAAGATCAACAATAGATGCATCCTTTGGAGTGGGAATGGGTCTCCATACCTTGTTTCATTCGAATTCATTGAGCTTATCTTGCATTTCCTGCACCCAATCAGAGTGATCAAGAGCAATTTGAACATTTTTGTGTTCAATTTTGGAGACAAACAAATTGAACATGCAAAATTCCACTTTAGAGAATAGTACAGTTTGCTTCACCTTTTTTTGAGCTCACGTAAGAACACCTGAAGAAGATTGTCCTGTGACTTGAGTTTTCGGATGATCTTTGGTCCATTTAACTAAAGGAGGGTAATTTGGATCATATGAAGGATCCAATTTTGAATTCACTTCTTCAAAATTTGATTGTACATCCAAATCATCATTCGCATTTCCATTCTACCCTCTAATGATGTGTGAATTTCATCTTCTGAATTCAGATTCTCCCCCTAGAAAGGTGGCTCTAAGCTGACACCAGGAGTTTCGTTCCCCCCCCCCCCCTAAATAGTTGTATCAGTTGAGGAGGTTGAGGTAGAACTCTCCCTTGTAATGGAACATTCGCGTCTATAGGTTGAACTGGAACTTCAGGATCTTTCGTAGTGGTGTGTTCCTGTTCCATTTCTTTCGCAACATCATCAATGATCTTCTTTAATTTATCTTCCTTATTGTCTGCTGCTTTGGACTCCGAGGAGATTGGCTTTTCAGGCTCATCAAATAGATTCAGGAACTCCTCGTAAATTGGAGAGAGTGGAATGGTAGCAGGATTCGGTTTAGGAAAGATCTCCTGTGTTGGACTGTCATTCTTCTGAAGCTTCTTCATGTAGTTATCGTCGAACATAACATAGTAGGTTTCTTCAAACTTTTTGGACCTTTTGTTGAAAACCTTATATGCTTTAGAAGTTAGAGAATACGCCAGGAAGATACCTTTATCAGCCTTCACATCGGATTTGTTCCCTTGTTCTATTTAGTTGAAGATAAATCATATAGAACTAAAAACATGGAAAAACTTGACATTAGAATTGCTTATTGAGGATGAATCTATTTTGGGTAAAGCAAGTAGTTCCGATCACATCTACCCATAAGCAAAGTGGCCGATTTGTGAATGACAGCATGGTTCTCGTAGCTTTGCACAACGAACGGTTTCGTATTTCAACGAGTCCATTTTGTTGAGGAGTAAAAGCAGCTAAAAAGTTGTGAGTTACTCCTTTCACAGTCAGGAATTCATCAAACACTTCGTTTTTGAATTCTAGACCGTTGTCACTGCGAACATTATGAACTAACTTTCACAGTTGAAGCTCCATCTGCTTTATGAAGTCCTTGAGCTTAGGAGTGGGTTCTAATTTCTGTTTAAGAAAATATACCCAGGTGAATCTAGAAAATCATGTACAATAACAGGAATATATCTATTACCACTAATGCTTTCAATTGCAGAAGGACCACTGAGCTCTATATGTAAAAGTTCAAGTGGTTCAATGACTTTCGTGTTCACACTTGTTGGATGACTCTTCTTGCTCTGTTTTCCAATTTCGTAGGCTGCACAAAGATGTTCTTTGTCAAATTTCAATAGAGGTAATTCTCGCATATGATCTCCAAGAACGATCTTGTTGATATCTTTGAAATTGAGATGCGAGAGTCTCCTGTGCCACAACCAACTATTATCAGTAGAAGCTTTTGCAAGTAAACAGATTGTAAGCTTCCCTTGGATGGGATTCATATTCAACGGATACATTTCGCCTTTGAGTTTGGATTTCAGGAGCACTGTTTTGGACTTTTTTTCGATTATTTCGGATCTTTCATCATCAAATGATACTTCCAGTCCTGTTTCCCATCACCAACTGTGAACCATTAATGAGGTTGTGTTGCATTCCATTTACATACGCAACTTTGCGAATTGATAACTCTCCATTGGTTATCACGTCATAACCTTTGATTTCACAAAGGAAATTGTTGCCATATTTCACCCTTCCTTTGTCTTTTAGTGCTCTAAACTCTCGTAGTTCTTCCTTCCTTCCTATCATGTGACGTGGGCAGCCACTGTCGATATACCATTCTGATTCAAACTGCTCGTCACATATTGCGTGCGAAAGTTAAGCAAATGTAGGAACCTAAAGTTCTTTAGGCCCTCATGAGTTTTTCATAGGAAAAGAAATAGCAGGATCAACCAGATAAGTTCGTTTTATTAAGGTTGTTTGATTTTTTTTTTGTGATTTGAAAAACAGGAATCCTATTATCTTTTGAGATCGTATCCTTGGAGGATATATTCTTTTGTTTATGTTTGATTTGCTGTTTAACGACCTTTTTCTTAACATTCTTAGAACTAGTTTCAGATATTTTGAGAGGAACATTAGGCTCCGAAACTATCTTTCCTTTGCCTTTAACATCTTGTAATGTCTTAGCTGAATGCAAAACAATCTTATTAGGAGACAAGTTAGAGTTGGATTTCTGCTCACATTTCGCATGATTTGGAAATGATGGTTTTTGAAAGACTTTTTGATTCGAGACATGTGGAGCATGATCTTATTGAAAATTTTTAGGTTTCGCATGTAAAGAGACTTTCGCATTTGGATTGGGTTTTTCTCTGCGAACAAAGTTAGGACTCTTAGACTGCCATAACTGCTTTCTTTACATTAGATTTTTGTTGTATCTTGCATTCCTTTGGTTTTTTTGAGTTGCGAACTGCTCAGAGAATTTGTGAATGTTAGCCCTAGGTTTTGGTCCAAACTAATGATGTCTCACTTGGAACGTTCTTAGTTCCACCGGGACATCCCTTTTGTAGCTTGAATTGACTCTCTTTAGGGGTTCTACTACACATCGGCTGTTTGTTTTCCATGAGGTCATTTCAGATGGACCTTCGGTTTCATCTGCATTATCGATTGAAGCAGACCACAAGAACTCATCACATCCATCTTTGTTATCATCTTAGACTAAGGACGTTAATTCGACTGTTTGATTTTTGTTCAGTCCTTTTGTTGTAAAAACTTGGTTAGGTACAATTTGAACTTTTGGGAAAACAGTTGCTTTAGCTTTCAAAACATTAGATTTGTTCTCAGAAACATGTGCGAACTCAATTGAATTTTCAGAAATTAAGACTTTCGTAGGTAAAGGTTCGTTTTTAACAAATTCCGAGCAGTCAGTCTCATCCTCTACAGAGATTTGACTCATATCACTTTCATCGTCGAATTCAGAAATATTTTCAATATCAAGTTTATTTTCTTAATTTAACTTGTTACTTAGTGACTCAAACTTCTGTACAGTTTTGGATTTAATTTGCTCTTTGTCTTTTTCATCTAAAAGTTGTTTGAGCTTGTTTTTGTGATCTTTGGACTTTATGAAAGATTCAATTTTGTCAAGTCCTATTCTATATGTGTCCAAAGTTTTGTCTGATGAGACAATGGATTCGCACCTGTAACACCCTGCATCGATTTCTTCCTATTTTAACTCAAAAAAGGGAAAAATCATCTTGTGAATTTTCTTCCCAATCTCACAATTTAGATGCAATTGAGTAATATTAAAATAAATTCTTTTGGCAATCAAACAAAAAATATTATGATGTTTTAAAAGACCTAAATTATCTCTCTAAAAATAAATAGACTCATCCCTAGACTTAGACAAATCTGTCTCCAAATTTTTAATCCACATGCGTCTCTCTTCACTTCTTGATGAAACCTTGCTGAGTTGATCGATTAAGTTAGAATTTCTTAAGCGAGTTTGTTTCAAACTATCACTAAAACATGAAAATGTGTATTTTAAGACGTTCAATTCAGTTTCATATCTAGACACACATATATTTAAAGATTCGAGAATTGAATTTACCTTGTTGATGACTTGCTCGCATTCGCTTATTTGCTCAGGAACTGGTTTCACAGCGAAACAGCTATCAACGCCACGTCTACCATCAGTAGCATAGCGTCTCAACTCTGACACGTCACTTGTAACCATCAAAGACCTTCCATGAAGCTGCAAACCTTCATCCTTCGCTATGAAGCTCCTTCCATGAGAAGGTCTATGAACCTCTTCATCTTCAAAGTCAGTCGACCAGACCTCGACTCTGCCAAACTCATCTTCAGCTTCATTTTCCTAAAAAATTAAAGCAGGCATTGTGTTATCAACGTTCTTCTTCCTTTTGATCTCCTGTAACTTTTGGAGATAATAAGCTTCATTATCCTCTCCTTCCTTTTTATCATTCAACCTTCTCAGCATGCACTCCTTGGCCAGATGGTTTTTTCCATTACAATAGTTACAATCATAGCTAGAGTCCCTCATGAGATTCTTATCCTTTTTCGCTTCTTCTTTCTGAGAGTCATTCACACTCTCCTCCTTTACCTTTTCAAAGCTGTATCTGCCTTGCTAGTTTCAGTTCTTATTTTGACCGAAGTTTTTCTTTACGAATCTATTTGGATTGGATACTATCAAAGCGAACTCTTCCTTAGAAAGTTCACAATCTGAGAGATCAGACTCCTAACCATCATCATCTAAAGCCTTTTTACCTTTCACAACAAGGGCCAAAGATCCCATTCCTGAAACCATCTTCACTTCTTTCGTCACTTCAGCTTCATGTGACTTCAATATTCCAACCAACTTTTCCAACGAATAGTTCCTAAACTGTTCATGCAATTTTATAGTAGAAACAATAGCCTTCCATTTGGATCTTAGCCCGTTGATGAACGTGACTTTTTGCTCGATAAGTTCACGTCCAATCTTGTGCTTCATCATCCTACTGAGAAGATGATTATAGCGATTAAAATTTTGATCTAGGCTCTCTTCCGGATTTTGTACAAATGCTCCAAACTCTGAAAGAAGTAGAGTCTGAGTGGAATCCTGGAGATCAACATCAGTTGAGTACAATTCTTTAAGCCTATTCCAAATGGATTTTGCTGTGTTGAACGAACTAACCAAATGAAGCGTGTCTGGTGGCAAGGAAACCCTAATGATCCTCATTGCTTTAATGTTGCTTATTAGCATGTCCTTCTCATTTTGTGACACGTCTTTTACATCAAGAAGAAGTTTGTTGTAGTCTTGTTGAGTTTTAATTTCTCTTCTCGTTCGTGTATGAGTAAACACCTAGACAGTAATAGCTTCGCATAGCAAATACCCATGGTCTTCAAGCCCAAGTACATAGTCTTCAAAATGAAACGCCTATACTTCATAATCGTTGGGAAAAAGAATGGGAATTATGGTTGTAGATCAAATGTTGCTTGAAAGATTTATTGAGTTAACATGAGAATCGTCTGTCATTTTTAGAGATTGATAAAACCTGTATGAATCAGATGTGTAAACTAAATGGTTTTTGGGTAACATATATATATATATATATATATATATATATATATATATATATATATATATATATATATATATATATGGTTTTCAACGGTAAAAGTCTAGCAAAAATAGACGTCGGATAATGAAGTTATGAATTTCTAATGAAATTTTCTTACCGCGACCTTTTAAAAATAAATAATAAAATTAATTTCAAAATTTACCAACGGAATCTAAACGAAAGTTGTAGAGAGTAGTCTCACCTACGCGTGGATATAAAGAACGTCGAAAACGGAATTCGTATGAAGAAGATATAAATTTTTGAAGTTTATTAAATAAATAAAATATAAATTATATACTAAATTTCGGTATTATTCGAAGGAGGACTCACCAGGCCGATTCGAGTTACGCCCAACGTACACTCGTACGCCCAACGTACTCGAGGTCTAAGCCTCAGATTGTCCACGTCGCCTCTATGCGAGGCTATGCCCCATCCCATCCGAAGCTCCGAGGCAGTCGAGGAGGCGGTCACGCATGACGCACGTGTACACCCATCGTATTGAGGCGGTTCCCAGCCCCTATAAAAGGGATGCGAGGGTTCCGAAGAAAAGGCCCAATTCCTCTCATCTTTCTTGTGTTTTTGCCTCGTTTTCTGTGCACGTGATATCCCGAAACCCTGGTTTCCTCGCTCAAGTCCTGAAGGTCGTTTGTGCTCCTGAGATTTCCGAGAATCCCGAGAAAATCCGCTTTCTCGAGTCGAAGTTCTGCGTGGTTTTCATCTCGCCTTCTTCGATCTTTCAAGTGAGTTCATACCCCTATAATCCACACTTTTAAATGTTTTATAAATGCTTTTATATGCTTTTAAGGGGGAAATACAAGTAAAACACACGATTATTATCGTGTGTTATATGAAGTTTCATTATACACTTTTTATCAATGGAATCATATGTGAGTTATAACTATTATAGGGAAACTTTCGTATGCAAAATATATCACGATAACATCTTGTCTGTTGAAATGAAAAATGTTGTTTATATATATATATATATATATATATATATATATATATATATATATATATATATATATATGTATATATATATATACATATATATATATATATATATATATATATATATATATATATATATAAGTAAAACACTCTGCTTATACTGTATGTATATGTATCCATCTTTGGCACTACAAAAATTATACTCTTCATAACAAGTGAGCATTTCACTAGGGATTACTATACAAACGAGACACACTTTTAGAAAACTTTAATAGGTATAGTTTTACGAGAACATCACAAACTTTTACATACTAGAAACACTATTTCAAGAAGTTACTTTCATATACAAGAAGAAACAAACATTTTCACACGTAAATCTATTTTATAGTAAGTTTTGTGAGACATTAAACTTCACGTACGTTCGAGTACACATTTCAAGTCGTGTATTATACACCAGAATCCCTTGGAGGGGGAGCATGGTGTTTGTGTATAGATCTATACTGGATTGACAACCCCGCGCCCTGACTGTTAGCTACAGTACACCATTTGGGGTGATAAACGTCAGAACATTCCAACGCCTGAAGAACGTTGTGTATAGGCATTTCTAGTCAATAGCATGGTTATAAAACTCACATGGAGTATTAAAAACACTTTGATTTACGGGGTTTTTCAGATGTATTGACAATTTTATACGTACATAAATTAACTACTTTAGGCATGAAAAACCTTATCGTGATACAATTTTGGAATTTCTAAACCACTACCCACATACGGAAAAACATCAATTTTCTAGAAACAAACATTGGTCTTGATAGAAGGCTACATTTATACAAGTAGAAAATATGGGATTTTCTAGGAACCAACAAACAAAAACAAGCCATTTCATTTTAGTTCTTACAAACATTTTCATCTAATACTTATGAGACTCACCAACTTAAATGTTGATCTTCTCTTTCAAAACTATTTGTATGTCCTAGGGATTCAGTAATTACAGGTAACAAACATGCTTTTGAAGAAGGGACGCTGCGGCGCCAGTTTAAATTCATATTTTCCGCATCATATTGTAATTGGTTTTGAACATGTACCTTTTAACAATGTAAACTTTCAATTATATATATGATGGTTATATTGCTTTCTTTACTATGTATTCAATTGTTACGTTACCACATGAAGTCATCCACCCCCGAACGTTTTCGCCGTTCCGGTTTGGGGGTGTGACACCTACTATCTCTATCGGAGATAATAGATACAGGAATACCATTTAGTCGCACAATTTGTTTAATGTACGTTCTTGTGAGTTTCTCCATCTTATCGGTTTCCTTGATGGGTAAGAAGTGCACGGACTTGGTCAATCTGTCAATGATGACCCATATGGTATCAAGCCCACCTGTTTTCTTGGGTAGCTTGGTTATGAAATCCATAGTGATCCACTCCCACTTCCATTCAGGTATCTCTGGTTGCTGTAGTAGACTTGATGGCTTCTAGTATTCGGCCTTGACCTTTGCGCAAGTAAGGCATTTACTCATGAAGGTAGCAATCTCTTCTTTCATGTTAGGCCACCAATATGATTTCTTGAGGTCCAAATACATCTTATCTGAACCTGGGTGAATGGAATATCGGGTGTTGTGTGATTCCTTCATGACCAAGTCTTTGTAGCCACCGTGTCGCGGTGTCCAGATTCGGTCCATTAGATATAAGGCTCTGTCAACCTTGACCTCCAAGTTCTTATCCATTCCTCGTAGGGATTCTCCCGCCATATTCTCAGGTTTCAAAGGTTCGAGCTGAGCCTCCTTAATTTGTGCGGATAGATGCGAATGGATAGTCATTGTTAATGACTTGACTCTTCGACCAGAACATTCCTTTCGGCTTAGGGCGTCTGCTACTACATTGGCTTTTCCCGGGTGATAACGAATCTCACAGTCGTAATCATTGAGTAGCTCGACCCACCGTTGTTGTCTCATATTGAGCTCCTTTTGGTTCAGTGTATGTTGGAGGCTTTTGTGGTCAGTGTATATCATGCTCTTCGTACCATACAGGTAGTGTCTCTAGATTTTCAGAGCGAATACAACCGCTCCTAATTCGAGGTCGTGCGTGGTGTAGTTAACTTCATGTGTCTTCAGTTTTTTCGAGGCATAGGCGACGACCTTACCTCGTTGCATCAGAACACAACCGAGCCCCTGATTGGATGCATCGCAATATACTACAAAATCTTCTGTCCCCTCAGGGAGGAAGAGTGTTGGCGCGGTGCATAGGGCTCGTTTCAAGTTCTGGAATGCCTTCTCCTATTTCCCTCCCCAGTCAAAGGTCACGCCTTTCTCGGTCAATGTGGAAAGGGGTTTCACGATCCTAGAGAAGTTCTGAATGAATCTGCGGTAACAGCCAGTGAGGCCTAGGAATTGACGAATTTCTGTAGGCGTCTTTGGTGCTGACCAGTTCTCGATAGCCTTAATCTTGGATGGGTCCACCTGGATTCCTTCCTCTCTAACCACGTGTCCTAATAATTCAACTCTTCGAATCCAGAATTCGCACTTTGAGAACTTCGCATATAACTTCTCCGATTGTAGGATTTCTAGGACTCGTTGTAGATGATCTCTATGCTCCTCCTTACTCCGAGAGTAGACAAGTATGTCGTCAATGAAGACGATGACGAACTGATCCAAGTAAGGACGGCACACCCTATTCATTAAGCCCATGAATATTGCGGGTGCGTTGGTCAGTTCGAAGGGCATCACTATGAACTCGTAGTGTCCATAACAAGTTCAAAAAGTTGTTTTCGGAACATCCGCCTCGAGCACTCGTAATTGATGATCCCCGAACCTTAGATCAATCTTAAAAAAGTAACTCACCCCTTGTAGTTGGTCGAATAGGTTGTCTATACGAGGAAGAGGGTAGCGATTTTTTACCGTGAGTTTGTTGAGTTCCCAATAATCGATGCACATACGGAACGATACATCTTTCTTCTTTATGAACAAGACCGGCGCTCCCCAGGGTGAAAAGTTTGGTCTTATGAAACCCTTATTGAGCAGCTCATTAAGTTGACCGGACAGCTCTTGCATCTCCGCGGGTGCTAGACGATAGGGTGACTTGGCTACGGGGGTAGCTCCTAGAATTAGGTCGATCCTGAACTTTTCTGGCGTTTGGGAGGTAAACCTGGTAACTCTTCTGGAAAAACATTGGGGAAGTCGCATACTACGGGGAAGTCTTTTAAATCTTTTGCGTTCTGGCTCGTGTCAACAACGTGTGCAAGGAACGCACGACATTCTTTACGTAAGTACTTTTGGGCTTGAATACTCGAGATGATACGAAGACTCACACTGGGCTTGTCTCCGTAGATTAACAGAGTTTCGTTATTTGGTAGGTTTAGGCGGACGGCTTTATCGAAGCACAAGATATTAGCGCGATGGAGACTCAACCAATCCATGCCCACAATGACATCGAAACTCTTGATATATACTGGTATAAGGTTGATTGGAAATGAATGATTATCTAGCGTTAGGGTACAACCTATGTAGATCTCATTAGAACTCTCTGTCTTTCCCTTAGCCATTTCTACAACGAATGTTTCTTTTAGTGGTTGTGAGGATTGCTTAAGTAATTGTCTAAAGTTATGGTTTACGAAACTACTCTCTGTTGCACTATCGAATAGGATACCAGCATAAGAGTTATCAAGAAGGAAGGTACCCCATGACTACTGTGGGGTATGCTACTGCTTCATTGTGGCCAATAGCAAGTAGTCTTCCAGTTCCTCCTGCATTCCCCGCTTTTGGGAAGTTTTTCTTGAAATGCCCTACTTCGCCATAGCCATAACAGGATTGGCTTACTCCCGAGCCGGAGACCTGAGAAATGGGTTTGGGTTGAGATTTGCAAAACCGGGTGGTATGGCCCTTCCGGTTGCAATTTGTGCAGTGCATTTCACGGCAGGGGCCGTTATGATGGAAAGGGCACTTTGGGCACTTAGGCAGGTTTCCAGCATAGGATTTTGCTGGTACAAGGGGTAGCAGGAGTAGTGGCAGCATGGACAGCGACAATATGTTGGTTTTTAGAAGAGGATTGAGTTTTCTTGCCCTTCTTTTGGTCCCACCGCTTCCTTTTGTTGTCGGATGTCTTGGTCGCTGTAGTGGCAATTGTTGTTGCTGTTGATGGAGTGAAAGGAACTTCATGATCAATCAACCTGTGGGCCAATTCCTTGGCACTGTCAAAGGTTGTATGGTGTGATGATAGAACGTTTCCTCGATACGGGGGCACTAAACCCCAGATGTATAGTTCAATTTTCTTGCTTTCAGAAGGTATCATGTTAGGGCACATAGCTACGAGGTCGCAGAACCTGGCCGTATAAGTCACTATGTCTGTCCCTTTCATCTTGAGGTTCCACAGTTCCTCCTCGAGTTTCTGAACCTCACCTCTAGGGCAGTACTCCCTTCTTATTAGGTCCTTCAGTGTATCCCAGCCCATGGCGTTGGCCGTCACTAAAGAGAGTGAATTGACATGGCCATTCCACCATGTCAGGGCCCTTTCAGTAAATGTGGCATCAGCGAACTTTATCTTGCTCTCCTCAGGGCACAACACATTTCAAAGACGGCTTCAGCTCTTTTGATCCATTGGGAAAGTGTAATGACCCCTCCGTTTCCTTTGAAGAATGTTGGTTTGCAGCTCATGAAATCCTTATAGGTACACCCCTACATACGTGCATGAATTTCACCATGTCTAGAGTTGGTGCCAATTCCGGCTCCACTTGCATCGCCAGAATTTATTAGAGACATAGCTGCAGTCACAAGTACGGTTACATCTGTCTGAAACATCACTTGATCGAACTGAGGAGGAGGAGGAGGTGGTGGAGGTGGAGGTGGAGTTTGTGCCGAAGGTCTGCCTTTGCTCGGGCGCTTGCGAGGAGGCATCTTTCACTGAAAGTTTACAGAGATGACGACAATAGTAAGAATCAACTGTAAACAGGATGAGAGTGTTTCATGGACTAAACTGATGTAGTCCAAACATCAGAGAGAGTCATAGCAACAGAGTAGGGGAAACACGAAAACATAAACTTTCCCCTGAAGTAGGTAACTGCCAATATTATTGGTATTACTGATGTGAATAAGTTTGGGAAAATTGGCTTAACAGTAAGCCTTACATCAAACTATATGAGGGGAAAATGATTGACAGTTTAGAAGTCTACATAGCATACTGAAAGTTGGGAATATTATATAGACAAGTGTTTCATTCAAGTGCAGATGTTAAAGGCTGTTCCTAATTCAAAAGAAAAGATGTGCTATATATTCATCTTTTAACGGCGGCCGCGGATGTTCCTCGGGAAAACTCTAAGGTCTGCCAGTTGACATTCCATGTCTAGGAGGTGTCGCTCGTAGACCCTCTGGCAAACCCGGAGCTCTATGACTTCAGCCCGAGTCTCAGCTAATGCCTGATGCAGGGCCTCATGGTCCGTTGTAGACCTCTCCCTAGCATGCTCCAAACGACAGGTGCGAATGGAGTGCAGTCCTCCGTTTGTATCAACCTCTGCGATACGCTGGAGGGCTGTCCTGCCTTGGATTTCATTACAGGCAACTCTTCGGGCCAGGATGGGCAAGACTCTGTCCGATGATCCTCCTTCGCTCGTGTCATAAAAGCTTCGGTCACCATTGAATGGCATGGGTTGATTTTGCTCTTCACTCCATGTTTCTATGAATTCCACCCATGCAGTCGTCGGGCCTTGGAAGGCTTTGCGGGGGTTAGGGTTTGGGACCGGAGCCATAGCAGGTAGGTTGTTGATTTCGGGTTCGGAGTCTGACCCATCCGAGAAGCCTTCTTCACGGTGATCATCCAAAGGATTCGGATGCTCATCTTCTGACTCCTCCTCGAGCCATCCTCCATTACCTTTGTATTGATAGTACGGATCACCAGGAAGGTGGAAGCCATCCATCCTATCTACGTGAGAATGGGGAAAGAAAACTTAATAGACGTGTGAATCTAAGATACTTATAAGATGATCGTTATTAGTCGACCCAATACTTGCATAGTGCATATCAATTACATGTAATCGAAGCAAGATAGACCTTCGAATAAGTGACCCTAACTCTAAGTCCACAATCAAACAAGAATAGGAAATGAAGCAAAGGTCACATATTCTAAGTCTATAGTGCCTTAGTCACATGTAACCGTAGTGTATCCACTTAGCAACTATTTCCCTACTAGTAACGACCCTTTTTAGTTCTCACTTATGTAGTTAATAGAGTGCAGAATACTCCTATAGTACTCTTGTCCTAACATCTTGTGGTAGTGTTGGTAAGTCTTTAGACTTGTTGCAACATCACAATCACTCTTAGGCACACGCTAGTCACTCGTAGGAAATGCAGTTGATCAGGCTACATCCACCCAAATGTGACTATATGTCTCTAAGCCTAATTGTGCTGCTCAACAATGTTAATACTTTTGTTCTGTTCTAGTATGATACTGACCCTTTGTGTTTATAGTTCGTATATCTTTTATGGGTTGATATACTTGATTCACTATAAACAATGCTTTGATACCAATCTATCACACCTCGAAACCGAGAACAGAGGAATACGTTCTGGGGTAGAGGACGTCATGTACAATATCATAACAATGCATAATAGTAAAAATAAGCAACAACACCCATCACAATAATATAGTACTTGAAATACAAGCGTGTTCTGTACAGTTTGTTAGACACCAAAAATAAAATCAAGATATAAAGAGGAGTCTTATATGTGCTCCATCTTTTCAAAAGCTATACCTGTGCCTATCTACTATCAACCTGAGAATACAAGTAATTTTGAAAACGAGTATCAGCATAAAGCTGGTGAGTTCATAAGAATTTATTGTCATTGCTTGTATAAAAGTGTTTACAATTGTATAACATGAAAGTTGTTATCAAGTTTGAAAATAGTGTGAATCTCTAGAAAATCCTATATTTTCTAATAAAAGTAGTCTTATGCCAAGACTTGGTTACTTGTAGGTTTGATCCTTTGAATGTGTAAAATTCTTCCCAGTTAGACTCTTAATTATAAAAATATAGTTTGGGCTTCATTTGTACAAAGTAAATGGGAAAATAATGTATTATTCTAGCAGTGTCACTGCTAAATGAATGGTAAATAACAGCAGACTCTAGGTAGTGATATGTATTTAATACACCTCGGGGAGTCTACTTTACCTTTAATTCGTAATTTGTTAGGTTAGGTTTCCGAATATGAATATGTATGTAACCATGCGGATAGGCGATTGAATGTATCATGACCCTCCAGGTCACATGTAGTGTGGTAGCATGTTATCATCCCTAGGCCTAGTCGGCTCGCACTGTAGCTAGCAGTTGGGATGTGAGAGTGTTCGCCCGGTATAGATCTATACACGTAGAGCCCGCTCTCCCTCCAGGAGACTAAGGTTACACGGTGAAGGCGCAGTAAAGTGTCATACAGAGAAATAGTGTATCACATTCTGTTTTAGTATGTTCTCTTGTATTAGTATATAATGTGCTTCTTGGTATAATGTATTTAGTGTTCTTTTGTATAGTATATAATATTCTTCTTGTGTAGTACTTAACATATAGAGACTCATAATAGTACTAACTGTGGTAAGTATCATAGTAATGGTAGTGAGGAGTGGTAAACCTTAACTATACCTATTATAGTTAACTAGCATGTTGCAGTTATTCTTGGATACTCAAAAGTATTGAACTGAGTGAAGACATTCATATCCAACACAAATACATATAATATATAACTAAGAATTCAACAACAGTCGGATAGATAACAATATACCCTAAGACCCCAATCAAACAAGAATAGGAAATAAGGCGAGCTATCAGTCCTAAGTCCTTCAAGTCTTACTTATATAAATATATTGGTGTGGATATATTTTAGAAACATAAGAAGCTTTAAAAGAGTTTGAAAATAGTTTTTATAACAAATTATCATGAAAATGAGTTTGAAAACATTGAAATCAGTTTTGATGGAAAAACGGTTAAAAGTATACATATGATTGTAAGCTACAAATCACATGTGATTGATACTATAAATTGTTGGATTCAACTTGTATTCCCCCCATAAAATCATTTAAAAACATTTGAAAGGTTAATTAAGGGGTATGAACTCACCTATAGCGAGTGATGCGATGGTAGGATCAGTTTAGGAGGTTGGGTGTTAATTGCGGACTTGAGCACCAAGGAATCCTATTGACCATATAACGACATAAATATGTGTGTAATTAGTGTTTGGAATAACTATTCATTGTATTGGGACCTCTTTACGGACTAGTAAACACTTATTATGAAGTGTTACAATCATATAAGGTTGTATATGAGTGATATATGACCACACAAGGGAGTGTATGGTCAATACGCACAACAAATGTGTGTGTGCGGTTTCACACTTGAGTGTGCGGCTGTATAGTGGGGGTGTGCGTCCGTACACAGGAGTGTGCGACCGTACACTCCTAATCTGTGTCCAAAATGTTGATTTTTGAGGTGTTCTTAGATCATATGAATGTGTGTTGTCACCACATGAAGGTGTGCGGCCACCACATGAAGGTGTGCGGCCACACTCCTTCATAGAATGAAGAACACTATGAGTTTTAAGCTTAGATTCAGATGTTTTACCAGAAACAAGTTGGTTGATGGAGGTGATTCACATTTTCGAGGTCCTTAGAGTGTTCTTTGGACGAGACTTTTAGAGAGAGAAAGTATAGAGAGAAGTAGATTGTAGCCAAAGGAAGAAAGGATGAATGAAAGGGGGGGTCCTCCCTTATATATAGGGTGAGTGTGTGGCTGGAAACGGGTGTGCGGCCGCACACACCTGTGTGTGGCTGTACACTCAAGTGTGTGGCCGCACACTCTATGTTTTGGAGTGCTTGGCCCGATTTTGCTTGATACACACTGTGTTATCCTATTTCTAGGTTCCGCCTTCATTTGTATTACGTTTAGAACACTCTAATAGACCCCAAACGGTGTTGAAAGCTAACAAAATAAGTCTAACTTGTATTCAATTGGTCTCTTGTACAAGAAAGAAAATTCGAGTTGTCATGCAAAGGTCCAAAAGACGCAATACTTAATACTTAACACTTCTCATCCTTTGCATTGAGTGTTTGTTACTCCATTAGAGGTGCAACACTTGGGGCACTAAGCTTTCAAAGGTCAGGTAACTTCAAGGTAAACTTGTTATTGCTACATAACAAGAGACGTAACATCTAAACCCTAATCACTTGTTAAATTCGAAATTTTATGCTAGTTTTAGGGTTCTACGCTTTGGTACTCAATTTGGATGTTCAATAGAGAAAAACCTAGATCCAAAGCAATTCTGTGACATCCCCAATTTCATGGCCAGAAAAGACCAGTTTTGTTTATACTTTATTTCAAAATCAAAGTAACCTATTAATAAAAGGATTGAGGAATTTGTCCCAAAACAATAATATGATAAAGATTTATCAAAAGCATTTCCTTAGAAATGTATTTCATTAAAAGACTCGGGATGTCATGTTCGATACAGTACATAAGTATAAACAGTACATTATAAGCCTCACAACAGTTATTTACAACTAATGGACTATAATCCAAAACTCCCTCATCATCATCATAATTATGCTCTGAGTCCACTACCTATAAAACAGAAAGCTGAGTGGGCCAGGCTTGGGAGCCTGGTGAGCATATAGGGTTTTCAACCCACAAATAATAAATTTATTAATTTCATCGATCAACAATAAATTTATTAATTTCATCAAACCAACAATAACCCTGATTACCCATTCCCGTTATCCTCACTTTACGTCCCTAAACACCTATACAAGGGATCTAGTCTAACGATTTTATCATCGGGATGGACACTACTGCTAAGGGGGTTCCTCAACAATAAATGTCCTAAAGGCAACGATCAGGGGATGGAGTACACCGGTGAACACATCGTTCACAACACCTACAGGTTGCGAGCCTGCCAGTGTTCCACTGGACTGTCTAGAAGAGTCTGTGGTCGTCATCCATACTCCGCTAGATGACTGGAACAACAAGAACATCGAGGCCTCTCATCATTTTAACACACATCAACTATTTCGTCTACCCATGTTTTACCCAACATATTTGTAGATAAAATACATATACAGTTTATAACTTGTATAAAACATTGTATTCAACAATCATCTCAAATAAACAATCAATATAATTACACATAACATGTATTTTATAGAAAATACTTCATATCTATGTGTAAGATGAAAGTGACTATACACTCACTTGATTTGATGATAATCGGGCAGCAATTCGTTCCTTAAAATGATCGTTTCTGATATAACCGGGAGTTTTATTGAGAAACCGGGCTCTGCGAGAGTTGGAGCTTCAAAACTGAAAAGATAAAATTTTCCGGGTTTTCGGGCACTTCGGGATGTATTCCGGGCTTTAAAAATGATATTGGGGCTTCGGGGGAAGTCAAAATAGTCAAAATATAAGTTTAGGGCTGAAAAATGTCAAATTTCCAAAAGTAGTCGGAAAGGTTCGCAGCCCCCCTATTTATAGGGTGCGAGTCCGAGGTCTTCGTGGCTGAGAAGCTTCCACGTAGTGCCTGCGAGGTTCGGACACGGAAGGAAGAGGTGGCAGCAGCGAGGCGAGACACGGAGGCGAGCTACGAAGGGTCGAGAAGCGAACACCGATGCGAGGCGCGTCGCTCTTCTATTGGACCTCGGCTTCGGCCTATTAGAAGCTGACACGAAGAAGGCACGCGTCGGTCTCGGATTCAGCCACGACTCGGTGACGCAGCAGCTTCGACCTTGAGGCGGTTTCGACGTGTCCGGTTACTATTCATGCGAAATTTTTCGAATTTTGATCCCCGAACTTCTAAAATCCCCTTGGACCCCACCAGGGGCACTGCCCCCGGACCCCCGTTCGTTTAGAGGCTTCGCCCCTAAATGACAGTGTACTTTGAAACTTGATCAAACTTAAATAAGTGTGTACTCTACACCTTCCTTAGTTGTATAATATTTATAAATATCACTTTTGATCAACAAAGTAATCTCATTACACTTAAATAACATTGATGATAAAAAATCACCAACATTGATCACACATAGAACAATTTTTTCATGTTGAATGATCATAGTGGAAATAGTTTACCATGGATGAAGTGCCAATGACAGATCCAGGATCACCCCATTGACCTAAAACAAAATCACAACCTTGAACCTTATCAGGGGAGATGGAGATGACTGAAGAGTCATTTGGTTTGTGTTTGTAGATGTCATAAACCAAGTTAATATCGCTTTTGATTTTAACTTCACGGACTAACTTACCTATTGTACCCATATTTTTTTCTTGTGAGCCCTGGCTAGCTTCTTGTCCCAACTAGGCTCTAGCAGTAATTTTGATATTTTCCCAAAGAATTCCCTACATTTGATTTCTATTTCAGACCTGGTCCTTCTCTACGTGCCATGTACATGATGGTGTATTAAATATAAAGTACAATACAAAAAGCCAAAAATATAAAGACAACGCTCAAATCACTATTGATAAAGAAATCCCTTAACAACTGATATAAAAAATTGAGCGTATTGAAGAAGGATTATTGTTGAACGGAAAATATACACATTAACAATAGTAAAAAAGTTGATAGATTTATAGTCAACAACAAATTATTATGTTTTTACTTTTAATACATGCATCCTTGCACCCAAAATTCACCATAGTGAGGAAACACGTGTTGACAGGGGCGGAGTTTCTTTGGGGCCAGGAGGGGCAGTGGCCCCCCCTGATTTTTGGGCTAGAAGCAGTAATTATAGTTCAAAAATTTTTTGTTATTGGCCTGCTGTTTAAAATTTGGGCTTTGGCCCCTCCCGATCCCTCACAGACTCCAAATCTCCAATAGTCCAATATACGAATTCTCCAAGCAATTCTTCAAGAAATCAAAATCGTTCATCCAATTTCCCAATTTGCTAAATCGCTTCTAGCTTTCTGTTGTGACCTTTGTTGCTGTCTCGCATTGTGTCGCACTGTCGCTGTTTCCGCCTGGTCTCACTCTCGAGTCTGAAGTCTCGCCATCGGCCATCGCCATTCGCCAAGTCTTGAAGTCGCCATTCACAGAAAATAGAAACTCAGAAATCAGGTATGGTCTCGTATGGAATCCCGATTCCCGAATCGGCGAATCCTGTTCTTTCTTTTCTAGTTCTCTACTTCTGTTGTTCTTTCTTTAATTCTTTTGATTTTTGATTGTTGAATGTTGATTGTTCATTGTTGTGTTGCTGCTACTACTATTTGTTGTTTTTGAGTTTCCCTAATTCTCTCGGTCCAAACTCCAAAATAGGAATTAGAATTTCTTTTTAACTTGGCTGTCATTTGCCAAATGCCAATTAATAACCTTTTGATTTCAGTTATGGATTAAATTAATTGTTGACGGTTATGACTTATGATTTAATGTAAGCTCTAAGACACCAAAAAGGAACATAAAATTATTGATTTGGTCATTTGGTTATGCACTTATGCTTCAAACAAAACTAATTATTGATTTGGTCATTTGGTTATGCACTTATGCTTCAAACAAAACTGAAAATCAACAAGACATTATTGATTTGGTCATTTGGTCATTTGGTCATTGTTCTGTTTTCACTTAATCACTTTTGATTTCAGTTCATTTTTTTCATTTTTTAGTTTTCACATATTGTTAATTGTTAAATGAGTTATTGGTTATTGTTATATTTTTTATTTTGATTGAATAATTGTTCCTTCATTTTGATTTTTGTAGATATAATCATGGGAAAGATTAAAACCTTAGATTATTTTTACAAAAGAAAGGTAGATGATAAAGAAACGAATTGATGAATTTAAAGACATTAAAGGTCGTCGGGCTGAATTGTAATCATTTTTCTATGTGTTTTTGATGTTTATTTGTTGAAAACAATTTGTTTTTTTTTTAAGAATGTTAATTTCAGTTTAAAATATTTTTGGTCCCCCAAGTTAGTTGTTCAAGCTCCGCCTCTGCGTGTTGATGAACCTCGTGACTCATGTGATTGAATCATTTGTATAGAATGTTGACCCTACACCTTTCGTTCCCATATCCTTAGGATCAAATTCATCTTTTTGTTCGCCATACGAAAATTTCCGACTTGTAAAGTGTTTGGTTTTGGAGAGAAATTATTTGAAGGGTTCGTTGATTTTCACGTAAATGATCCAATCCAGAAAGGCGTATCTTCCACCGGTTTGATTGGTTCAAATGATTGACAATTTATTGTCTTTCAATGCTTGCATGATTGGCTGATTGCTAGCCATCTCATTTGGTTTTCAACCAGTAAAGACATCATCAATTTTATGAAGTTCCTATTGTAAGACGACACTATATATTAATTTAATGGGTTTCGGTGAGTTTAATTCCCGGAGAGTCTTAAATCTTGTTCACATGGAGAGATGTTAGTTACATGGGAATCAATGATTTCTCTTATGCATTATTTAAGAGCACTAAAATACCAAAAAAATTATCTAACGCTTTAAAGGTCATGATCCAGGGCCGTCTGAAGACCATTTGACACTACAAGGAAAACAAAAAATGAAGTCGTTCGCTACAGATGTAAAGATTTTTTTTGAGTAACTTACATAGATGGTCCCTATGGTTTCAGTTAATTTGTGTTTTTAGTTTCTAAATTTTTTTTATTGCATCGTTGGTCCTGATGGACTTAAAATAACAAATATACCCTTATTTATTGTTTTAATTATTTTATTTATTTTTAATTGATTAAAAAAAATTGTTTAATATTAATGGGTCCTACCCAAATCCCTTCGTCCTTCTCATCGGTCTTCCTTCCCCAATACCTGATCACCTTCTCGTACAAAAATATCCAACTACCAACTCCGACAAATATCTTCGGCCACTATTTCTTGTATCTATCCATGTGTTTTAAACCTTTTAACCTCCCCCTTCTGGTTAAAAGATCAAATCAAAAACAAAATAAAAAATAAAGCCTACCTGAAAATCAAATCTAGAAAAACCAAATTTGCAAAAATCCAAGCCAGTCTCCCTCTAACCCATAAACAATTTCCATTGAACAAATCTGCATTAGTTATTATGTTACAAATGAGTAAAATTACCTAGATCATTCAGCAAAACTTTGACCAGGAATCAAAATTAAACAAAACATCAATTTACCTACAGAAATTTTCGGACAATTGAATGAATTGGAACCTAAATCATGTTCATCACTATTATCAGATTCAACAAACATCAACCCATTGAATCCAACTAATTTTTCATATCAAACCACCCATACTACCCAAAACCGTCCTCATCTTCATCTGTTCTTGAACCGGTTCATCTTAAAAAAAATCATGATAATCAACAAACCAAAATCATCTCGTTCTCCATCAGTTCATCAGTTGTTCTTCAAGCATCGTCACTGAAAATCATCAATAATGGCAAAACAAGTTCTTCACTAAACCCAATTGTTCACGTGAGAGGCGTAGATGAGTGTTCTAGATCGGAGGACCAATATCCGACGAGTTTTCCTCCATTACACCATAACAGAGATGGCTACATCGGAGGTGAGAGGCATATGTGGACGTCGGATCAGAGATGGAGAGTCGCTCTAATTTTGGATGATGAGTCGGTGGCTCCACCACCTTCCGCTTTCACCTCCGCCCCCAAATCGCAACACTCGACAAGGCAGCGACGACGATGTTGTTAGGTATTCGGTAGGTGATGGTGGTATGAGTTTGTAGAAGTTGAGAGAGGGAGAGAGATGAGATGATCTAGTTTGGTGTTATCATGTGAGATTTGAGCGAAGAAGGTAGATGAATACACCTACATATTCAAGAGAAGGACAGAGATTTACATGGGACCCATACATATTAAACAATTTATTTTAATTAGTTAAAAATAAATAAAATAATAAATAAGGGTATATTGGTCATTTTAAATCCATCAGTGACCAACAATGCAATAAAATTAAACCATATGGACGATCCGAGTTAGGAAAAGAATATTAGAAACCAAATGCGCAAATTACCCAGACCATAGGACCATTAGCTTAATTTACTCTATTTTATTATTATTTTTTAAATTATTTTTTTATTTTTTTTGTAAAATATAATGGTATAACTAGAAAGTTTTATTAATAAAAATAAAATATACTTGCAAGCAAGACTCCCCACCAATATAAAAGAAAAAGGCTTCAGCCAAACAACTCAAAATTAATAATACAAAACAATAAAATGTCAGGTTATAACATGCTTTGAACATAACCGTATTAGAATACAATTTTACGAATATGTATCTTCACAAGCATCGATATTTATAAATATAACAACTGATATTTATTTATTAAACAACCACTTCCCTTTAATCTATTATTACCAGGCAAGTCGCTTTTGGAGCTGATATACATGCATAATGTCAGCGACATGAATTTATCTAGTGAATATATCGACGACATCATGGGTACTTGAGAAAATGAGCACCTACATTTCCAACTAATCCACAAACCAAATCCAGATAGGATGTTGGATCCGGTATACTTGCATTGGCCTTCTCGAATTCTATAGTCAAGATAACAAACTTCTTATCGCCCACATCTTTGGTCGTAAGGATAAAGCTCAAAGAAGCACTACAACAAAATCAAAAATAAATAGGGTTGAAAAAGCAATTAAAATACGGACATTGAAGCCTATTTTAATAGAACGTGTTTTATTTGAAGAAGCAATAAAATACGCTTATACAACCATTTTCTATTTAGAAGATATAATACGGTAAACTATGCATAGAATACGGTTCTAAAACCGTAATCTATAAGAATATATAGTACGGTAATCTAAATAATAGAACACGATTGTAGAACTGTAATATATAAGAAGATTTAATACGCTAATCTAGGAAACAGAGTACGGTTTTAGAACCGTAACGTATATATCTATTAATAAAAAATCAAATATAAAATAGTTTCAAAACCAATTATACCGGTCTTCCACTTCATACATGGATATGCGTGTTTATAATGTTAAAAACTTAGGTGTTGTTTGTTTTTTTAGGCAAAATGTCTGCAATCTGCGGACCATATCTGTAGACCTCTGCAGTAGAAAAGGTGGACCAAATGTCTGTTGTCTGAAAAAAGAAGACTGCTTTTTAATATCTGCGGGCTACTAAAATAAACTGAAATCTAAATAAACTGATTTTTTTTAACTTCAAAGTAATTTTATTAATATTTTTATGACTTTGTTATAAATAATTAACGAATCCATATCAATTTTTATGTATTGGTGTATAAAAAATAAAAATAAAAATTATATGAATTAACGTATATATTTGATAAAAATCAACAACTTTGGTTGCAAAGTTATAACTAAACATTATAATTAGTGATCAAAGAATTTGATACATAAATGGATGGAAATAAACTTCAATTTCTCCAATTAAATCCATTAAAAATGTACAATAAATATTTTCTTGAAAATTAACGATACTGTATTAAATAATGTTTTACAAAATTTGACAAAAAAGTATAAGAATATATTATAATTTTTTTCATATTTATATAAACAACTTCAACGACTATTATTGTAATAAATCTTTATTTATAAATTTATCAAAAATATCATGTTTGTATCGTCGAACGTTTTTTTTTAAGTTTTTTAATTTTTTTTTTCAAATTGTTTATTATTAATAAAGTTGGAGAAAAAATATAAATTAAAAAAAAATTGAAAAAATAAATATATATGTTTTTTTTTTTTTTGCTAGAAGATGTCTGAAGACGTTAGAAGACTGTGATCCACATTTGCACCAGAAGAGGACGCACATACATTTTTAGGTCTGCAGTCTTCAAAATAACAAACAGTCTGCAAATGCTAATGTTTGCGCGTGGTCTGTGCGACACAGACAGAAGAGGTCACGCAGATCTGCAGACAAAAAATAAACACTACCTTAGTCATGAGAAATTATAAAATTGACAACTACAATAAAAAATAAACATAAATACATTAGCTTTTACGAACGATAATAATTGGTCATTTCGAATAATAACAAGTAACTATAACAAAATAGTAGTTAAAAATAAAGTACTAAAACACAATCATGTTAGACTCAAACGACAAAGAAGAAGAACCATTGTTTTCATTACAAACCTATGACACCTAAAAAAGGTAAAAAAAAAAAAAAAAAAAACTTCTTCTATCTTTTTTAAGCTTTCCGATTACTATAGCTCCATTATTCAAAGTGGATTCGAACCAACCATCAGCAATGAAAAGCTAATCAAGAATCAAAAGCAAAGATGAGTCAAGATTTTATATTTTTATGGTTAAAAACAAAGCATATGATACATTACTTTGTTTTAACCGTAGAAGTTAAAAATCAAACAAAATAATTGAGAATATAATGTAAAAAACTTAAACAAACTTATTCATCTACTATACATAGTTTAGACACCAATAAAAGATATTACAAAAATATTATCATCAAAATAAATCCAATAACAAGTGTAGAGAATAGATCTAACCATTACAAACAGGCTTCATTTCATATGTTTACTTTGAAAAGTAGTCATCCACGCATTGACCACATTGTCCAAGAACTTTTCTGCAATGGGGTTTATGTCATTCCAAAGATTCTACATGCAAAATAAAACAAAAGGTGTTATTGAACAAAATAGACGGTTTGGTGCAGTAGACAAAATGAAAAAAACAATATTACAAAAGTTATTTACATTTAGGAATGCATATTGTCGATACATGACAAATTCACGCATCCATTTCAACATGTAATAGCCACATTCCCAATTAGATGATTGTTGGTTGCACTAAAAAAATAATCAAAGGTTTTCTTATGTTATATATATACATATACATACATATATATATATATATATATATATATATATATATATATATATATATATATATATATATATATGCACACACACACACACAGAGAGACAGAGAGAGAGAGAGAAGTCAATTACATCAACAATCGTCCATGTCATTAAATGTGATGTTTCAAAATCTCCATTAAACATTTCAATAGCCCTAAAACAAAAACAAGTAATATTGTTGCATTTTATAGAAAGAAATGTCATCCAGAAATATATAAAAAAATATCTTAATTTTCAACATGCTTTATGACTTTGTAAGAATTAGTCGGATTTCCCGACTTCTGGATGGAATCCCAAATGTAACCAGTGTGTTGATAAGGGAAAATCACAAGCAGCAACCAATGTCGACTAGAATGTTTAAAGTGCTTAGGATAAAAATCAATGAACAAAAAAACATACAACAATTAATATAGTAGAATATGGTACCTTTGCCAATATGGGGGAAGAAAAAAAATTTCTGATGGAAATTCATTGTTTCAGCGATCCCAGTTACAACACGATTGTTGTGTTGGTTTGTCTTGTCCTGCTCATCATGGACACATTCTGTTTCAGTGATCGACTGTGGATTTATATATGCACATCTGTTAACCCCATTTGTTGCAAAAATGGAATGTGACACTCTGAAACAAAATAGTATATATAAAAATAAAATATTATAAAAGTTTAATATAATGAAAATTAATACACTTACATTTGATACCAAAGTATACAATTGATGTTAAGCTCTTCACTATTCAACATCTCTATAATCACATCATGTCTAATGTACGTTTCAATCCTCCCCGACCCAAACATATCGAGTTCTGACTCAACATGAAATTCTTCAACGAATTTGTTGCTTGTAAAACTACTATACCATGATCGGATGATTAGTATGCCTTGTAGTTTCTTTGGTGTCACAAATTTTTGTGTTGCCCTCTTTGCAATTGTTGGCAACCGCTTAGCAGCTTGCTTTTTTTTGGTATTGTTGGACCTGCATTAAAAGACCATTTGACTGTTACATAGGCTTCAAGAATTTCAAGGGACTAATACTAGTTTTGAGCAATTACATGGTTATCCATAATAAAGGCAACTTGTTTGGTGGGAGGACTTGCATCTTTTTCGACGGATGGAGGCAAGTGGGAGGTCTAGTAGATAGTCAAAGCAAGTGATTAATATAATTATGGATGTACTACTACAATATTAGAAGAAAAATAAAGGATATGTATGTATACCTTAGTAACAAGAATGGCATGCCTTGGCCACTGAATAAAACTATAAAGTGCATCCCCTAGGTTATCAGCATCATTGGTCGCACATGAATATGGAGAGAATGATAGTCACCATAGATTATATCTACTGATACCTTCACGTAATCTTTTTGTAAAGGTGTCGAATGTACTATCCCATTTCCAAATGGGTGGATGCGTCCGTTGGCACATCTTCTTCGCACCATGCCGTAAGGTAGCAACAACTCACACTCTGTAGGAACCTGAAACATACATCATGTTTCATGTAGCTAGTACCTTTATATAAGTAAATTATTTATGTTATACAGATACACAATACGAACTGATATTTTATCCAATGCATCCACTACTAATGCCGATTCAAGTCTTGTTTTGTTCACCATCGGGCTTGTAACAATGTCGTCATTATTCTTAGCAATCTCACGTCGTAATGAGGCAATCTTATCTTCCATGTCAGCAACTGATTTGGCATGTTCCTCTTGCTAGTATATAGGCTAAGGATCTTTTCAGGAATTGCTTGTTAGAATTTCCTTATACTTAAGATGCATTATCACCTAGGGAATTTCTTGTTATTTACTGCTTAGAACCTATATTGATATTACTTAGTTTTTCGAAAAGTACGTTAGGTTGCATGCTCCCAACATTTAATAGTTTTAGATTGCCTGATTTGGTGCTATTACGCAACTATTGTTTGAGTCTAACCATCGTAGTGTCGAACCTTTTTGTCGACAAACTATTTGATTTTAGAGGTATGTAATCGTATTTTTTCGATAATTATTTAATATTGATAGATGTTCCTCCTCGGCCAATAGAAGGGAGGAGTGGAAGGAATCCTAAAAGAAGAGTCTAGGAAGTTTATTATATGATTGATATGGTATATGTTTGTAAGGTAGGGCGTTGGTAGAGACACGAGAACCTAGTAAAGTCTAGGAAATAAATAATTAGGTCCTTGAAACATTGTATGTGAAAAGACCTACAAAAATAGCATAGTGTAGTGACTTTGAAACCTTGGAGCAATTCTTGGATATATTGTGGATAGGTGTAGAATATAATATGTGTATGTACTACCAAAAGTAAATGATCCATAAAAGAATTAAGAAAAGCCACAAAGTTGCTAAGGAACTGGAGAGGACTTGAGTTTCATTTTGGAGTTAGATTCGTATTAAACTAATCCCATTACACCTCCAGCATGATAAGTCTATTTGATGAATATACTAAATTGTACTAAATATGTTGAATTGATGTGTGATTGTCCAAGAATGGCACTACTTTGATGAAATGTTGAACTTTATGCAGGTCATTATATACGACTAAAAGTGGGTGGAAACTACAAGAAAAATGAGCAAAATAAAGCTAACATGTATGGGAGACGAATTACTAAAGGAATGAAGAAAAATGGTGTTGAGAAATTTGACCGCTCTTCAATGTTTTGATCATATCTCAAGATCTAGAGCTCTGATTAACATGAATGAAGAAGTTCTGAAAACTAGACAAAATTTCCTACAAATTTAATGTTTTGCGTTTTTACTGATTCTACCATTTTCATCACCAAAAAGGGGAAAAAAAGATGTGGGACGTCCTAGAACGCGTCTAAGATGCCCCGTAGGGCGCCTACCTGTTTTAGGCTATTTTCTAGTGAAAATCAAGGACGGAAGAAGGCATGTAAAACGCCATGAAGGACGCCCAAACGTCCTACCTCACGTCCAAGACACCTACTACGACGCCGACGCGGAAAACAGCTCCGAAAATCAGTTTTTTAGCACCTATTTAAGGGAGATTAAACCTTAATCGATCGAGGACCTCTCCCCTGCGATTTTCCTTAGTTTTGGAGGGTTCCAAACACTTTCAAACCTTCTCCAAACGCATTTTTGATCATCAATTTATGAATCCGAAGCTACGAATCACCAAGTTCATCATCAAGCAACGTTTGAAGATCATTCAACCGGTGAATCATCATCAATTCCATCAAAATTCAGATTTGGTTACTTCTTCTCCAAGGTGTCATCATTCCATGATTGATTGATCATTAGATTTTATTAATTTTATGATTTCAAGTTTGATTATGAATTTTATTATGAATTACATTGTTTTTATTCAATTTTTGTGTTTTGTGCAATCTATGGAAGGCTAAACCACCTAGGTTACTTCTGGGAATGTTTAGGATGATTTGATGAAATTGTTTTGATTACCGAAACTTTGGTTGGTCACGAGATATTATAATGAGTGTTGTTATATTGATGGTTTTATGTAATAACTTATTTAAAAATGAAATTTTTGGCCCTAAATTTTGGGATGTTATAGAGCCACTGATCGTCCATAATTCACGTTAAGTTTCACACTTGAATCAAAATGAGTGTTGAATTCCTTGATATTCAAATTTTGAAACATTGTCAGAATTTTATCTATATAAATAGATTGACTCAGAGAAATCTGACCGCTTATCCTTTTCACCTTCATACCAAGAATTGTATCAACTTCACCAAGATCTTTCATCTTAAAGTTTGAGGATAGGTATTTCTTCATCTCAATAATACCTTCTAGGTGAGTGAAAATGATCAATATATCATCAATATAAAGACATATTACTACTATGTAATCGGATGTGTATTCGAATAAATATACTTGTCAGCACTATTGTGTTGAAATCCAGAAGCAGTCACACTGGTATCATTTCACTCATGCCATTGTTTGGGTGCTTGCTTGAAACCGTACAAGGATTTAACAAGTCTGCAAACTTTGTTTTCTTGTCTGGGTATTACGAAACTGACAGGTTGCTCTAAGTAAATCTCCTCCTTGAGATAACCATTCAGAAAGGTTGTCTTCACATTCTTTTGATGAATGTACAATCCTTTCAAATCTGATATTGCTATGAGAGTTCTAATAGAACTAATCCTAGCAATTGGGGCATAGGTATCAAAATAATCAATCCCTTCTCGCTGCTTGTAGCCTTTAGCGACTAATCTTGCTATATAGACATATATGGATCCATCTAGATGATATTTTCTCTTCAATGTCCATTTGGATCCTATAGGCCTCTTCCCCTTGGGTAGATCAACCAAATCCCAAGTTCCATTACCCATAATTCAGTCTATTTCATCATTGCTGGCTTCCTTCCACAATGGATCATCTCTAGACGTCATGGCTTTAGTACAGGTCTTAGGGTCATCATCCAAGTTAATGGAAAAGATGACCTCTCTCGTCACATTCTTTTGTGTTCCTTCATCCAAATAAGAATAGAAATCATCTCTAAAACTTTTATATATTCTAGCCCTAGTCCTTCTCCTTGCTTCCTCCACAATAGGAGAAGCTGAGAGTATTTCTCGAGAAGTATTTGTAGGGGTTGTATGACTGGAGTTTTCATCATCCTTAGAAAACTAGTCCACAAAGAGTACCACATCTCTAGATTCCACAACAACACATGATTCAATATCTAATAATCGGTAAGCCTTGATATTGTGATCAAATCAAATATATATACTCTTATTAGCTCATACTCCTAATTTGGTTCTCTTAGGATCGGGATTCCGATAATAAGCAACACACCCCTACACTTTCAAATAGTCTAGGTTAGGATTCTACCTTTCCACAACTCATAAGGGCTTGTAGTAATCACATGACCAGTGATCTTGAATGAACATAGTAAACAGTCAATAGTGCTCCCCCTATAGATTGTTTGGTTGACCCGATTTGTTCAACATACAATTGACCATCTCGCAAAGGGTTCAGTTCTTTCTTTCAGCCAAACCATTATGTTGGGGATTATATGGTGATGTTCTCCCATGTTTGATTCCATTCTCTTCACGGGATGTGTCAAACTCTTGGTTGAAATATTCTCCACCTCGGTTCGAGCGAGAATTATGATGTGTCTTTCAAGTTGATTTTTGACTTTAGCCTTATACCATTTAAATGCATGAAAAGCTTTGTCTTTTGATGTCAACAAATAAACAGGTAGATATTGACTAGAGTCATCACAAAATGTGATGAAATATCTTTTTCCTCCTCGAGTAAGTATTCCAATTAATTCACATATATCAAAATGAAACAACTCAAGTAATGATGTATTTCTCTTAACCGATGGAAATGGTTTCTTTGTAAACTTTGATTTCACACAAGTTTCACATTTATGTCATAGTGTGTGCTAAACATTTATGCCATAAAAAATTGAACAAACAAAATAACCAAAAAAGTTCACTTCACTAACATCTGCAACCAATCCACCAATTACATCAACACAAGACACACTCATAACACTCGCACTAGCACTATTACACTCAACACTTGGCCTAATCGCACCACCCTCATCACTAAGGCACAAACGATACATCCCAAAACAATTTTTCATCCTCCCAACATATATTCTACCCTTAGTAAGCACATATTGCTCGGGTAAGTGAAGAGATCATGAAAACCTATCCAATGTTCACACTTGCCACCA
Source organism: Lactuca saligna (assembly GCF_052625555.1). Classification (NCBI taxonomy): domain Eukaryota; kingdom Viridiplantae; phylum Streptophyta; class Magnoliopsida; order Asterales; family Asteraceae; genus Lactuca; species Lactuca saligna. The sequence continues at coordinate 35,720,290 of NC_136419.1, read as the reverse complement.
TGTAAGTCACCTGCTCGACTTCATATGCTATCGGTCCTGATTTAAAACCCTTGAATTCTCTCACATAGTTCTCAATCTCTTCGCAGACGTGGAAAGGTCCGGTCCTCTTCGACTTTGAGTTAGGATTCTAAAATCTCAATTTCTTGAAGCTTTGTTTCTTGGGTCCCAAGTTCATTTTTTTGTCCCCCAAACTTAGTCTTATGACCAAAACCCCTAACTGATACATGGTGCACACTCGATCTGACTTTACCATGCTTGTCCCTGATGCAATTTTCCTCCTCAATGCGAAGGTATTTCATCAGATCATCCAAGGAGCAGTCCTTAGATTTGTGCATCATTCTCTTAGAGAAGTCTTTTCACGAGGGTTATAGTTTTGCAATGACCACACCAACTTGAAAGAGTTTTGGTATCAAAATGGAGAGCGCGTTCAGCTTGTTGAACATGAACTAGAGTTTATTTACTTGATTTGTGATAGGTTTCTTATTAGCCATTTGAAACTCTAGGTACTTTTACACTAAGTAGTTGTTGGTACCTTCCTCGTGTGCCATGTACTTAAATTCCAAAGCACTCCATAGCTCTCTCTGATCTTTGACCGGTGAATAAAGATCAAAGATGATCAGATAGTGCGTTCTTGATGTGACCCGCACACAATTCCACATACTCTCTACGCGGAGCCCTTTACTTTTCTAGATAAGAGATGATAGTTGGATCCATAGTTTTCCCTGCCTCGGGAATTGGATCAGCAGGAATTGGGGCTACTCTTAGGTCTAAAACATAGGCGAGCTTCATCACATAAAGCATGAACTTGAGCTTATCAGACCAGCGGGTGTTGTTCTGACAATCAAATCGACCAAGCTTGACAAACTCTTGGTTCATGTAGTGGAGACTAGCAGTTAGGATTTGTGTGACCATTAGTTTATTGATTTATAAATAGAAAAAAATATAAAAACCTTTAACATTGTTGTAAATCAAACTAATAGACACGCAAGAAAACTGACAACATAATATTACGAATTATATGTCGATTAGTTGCGAATAATAGATCCAATTATTATTAATATGATTACCATGTTTTGTCCAGAAACCTGATTAATCCTTCTTGATTAGATCTTATTATAAGAAAGTAAGAAGGAGAGTGTCCTATTATTGGACGAAATTTAAAAACAAGACAATAATGTAAAACCGAGATGTTGACGGTTTATCTTGAACGTGGAATAACTGCATGGATCAGACTCCTGTCTTTAAGGGTTTTTACTACGCTTCTATTGGCTGTAAGCTATAGAGTAAAACCCTAGGATTTAATGCATATTTCTCGAGTTTCCAACAGCAATGAAAAACGATAAAGGCAAACTGAATACTAAGAAACCGGGAAGAAATAGCAAAGAGAATTAGAGAGCTTTCTATTTTTCATGAGCATTAAATACGATTCCTAGGGAGCTGTATTTATAGATAGCGAAAACCTAGAAGGCAAAAAACATCCCACATAGGCGGACCCCTACGGAACTGCTTTTTGGGTCTTCCATAATATTCTGACTTGTCTTCCACGAAGGCAATGACGATCAACCATTTAACCGGATTGGTCAAACCGAGTTGACTCGAACTCGTTAAAAATAGAATGGTCTTGGCCCATTTCATTGAAAAACTAAAACCTTTAAAGCCTTATCAATAGAAATGGCATATAAACTCACTAAAGTTTTCTTCCCCTACCAATGTGGGATAGAGTAAACTTGCCAACTTGCAAGATTAGCTCTATAATTTCCAAAATGACCAACCCTCAGATGTGCATCTATTTTAGTCGGTTACAATTAAGCATCTTATTTTTAACACAAAACCTTCTACTAAGCCTCGACGTCAGCTATTATTATTGTGTGGAAGTATATGTTTCATAAACAAATATGAAATGTTTTGAGCACCATCAGACCATTCAAAAAAAATTTCTTTGAAGTACAAAAATGGTCCCTAAGCATTACATAAAATTATTGGATTGGTCTATAAGTTTGACGTTTTCCAAAAGAATTCCCTACGTCTGATTTCTATTTCAGACTTGGTCCCTCTCCACATGCCACGTACTTGAGGGTATATTAGATATATACTACAATACCGAAAGTCTTAAATATAAAGACAACCCTCGAACCACTATTGAAAAAGAAAGACCCTAAGAACTGATATAGAAAACACAGCACATTAAAGAAAGATTGATGTTGAACCGTAAATATACACATTAACCTTAGTAAAAAAGGTCACCGGATTTATAGTTAACAAGAACTTATTATGTTTTTACTTTTAATACGTGCATCCTTGCACTCGAAATCCACCATAGTGAGGAAACATGTGCCGATGAACCTCGTGACACATGTGATTGACTCCTTTCTGTATAATCTCGACCATACACCTTTCGTTTCCATATCCTCATGATCAAATCCATCTTTTTGTTTGCCAAACGAAAATATCCGACTTGTAAAGTTTTTGGTTTAGGTGTGAAATTATTTGAAGGATTCACTAATTTTCAAGTATGTGATTCAATCCAAAAGGTTCATCTTCCACTCGTCTGATTGGTTCAAATGATTGACAATTTATTGTCTTTCACTGTTTGCTTGATTGGCAGATTGCTAGCCCTCTCATTTGCTTGTGAACCAACTAAGACGTCAATCAATTTTATAAAGTTTCTATGGTAAGACGACCCTCCATATTAATTAAATTGGTTTCAATGAGTTTGACAATAGGGTAACCTGTACCATATAATCACACAAATTTCAACATAAGATCATTTTGATCAATTAACTTATATTAAAAAAATCGGATTTATAGGGATAACTAATTCCTTTATTTTTAAAAATCTGAATATTTTTAATGAATTCAAATTTGAAAATCCGATTTTATTCTATTAGAATGTCAACCATAAACTAATAAAGATATTTTCGATTTTATTATTGCGGAATATATTTCCAATGCATATTTTTTTTATAATTAACCTGATTTAAGAATTTAACATATATTCTTCATATACATCTAAACTTGAATATAAAATCATATATATTCTTACAGACTAATAGTTTTATACATTTTAATATAGTTATACATATTCTACTAGAATATCATAAAAAATGAATAAAAATCATAAGAAATAACATTCTTAAATATACAATTATTGAACAAGTACACTTGATCTTCTTCAATGGTCCGAATAATCCACTTGATTCCAACTATTACGAAAATGTGATGTATTAGTGTAAGAATATAATTCTTGGCATATATACTTGTTGTTGAACTCGATTCCAAATCTTTGTCTTGTATGATCAATATTGAATTCATTTTGCAAGTCATTCTGAAAAAATAACATGCATTACTCGTTAGTATTACCAGTTAAGCTACTATACTTGTTGTTAACAAATATTCTCAAAGACATTCTAACAGAATCCGTTTATACAAACAAATTTTGACACAAACAAATTTTGACAGAATACAAGCATTACTTATTTAATGGAAACTAAATAATAGAGAATGATAGCATATTCTACTAGAATGTTTTTCATTTCTCCTATCTTGCAATGTTTTTTTATTTTTCCGATATTAGCAAATAAGGAGATTGAAATTGAATTTTGTCATAATAATAGGTATTCTGAGAGTTTTGACAGAATACATACCACATGATCAGATTCTCTTTAAGGCATTTTTACAAACATTTTCGTTCAACATATATAGATAATAGAGAATCAAAGCTCAAAGTATAAAAAAAAAAAAAAAAAAAAAGATCCAACAAGTGAAAAGGGTTAAAAAGCAAAAACCTAAATTCGTTTTTAGGCATTTCCACAAACACTTATTGTGCAACTTATGAATATAACTATTACTTCAATTTGTTGTTTTGCAATAAGCTTTTAACAGCTTGAGTATATATACACATAGATTATGAAATTAAGGTAATTAAACAAAAACAACAAACAAATAAAATGAGAAATAAATAGCGATTTGGATAGAATAAACATAAAATCAATTGCAACTAAATGACAACATCAGGTAGTTAAGTGGAGATATTATCGTAATCCAAACATAAGAAATTCAAAAATATATAACGTAGCATCAAAAATAAATTTAATTTCAATTGATGACAATAAACGTAGGTAGCCGTCACAATAAAAAAAAGTTGAAATTAGTGTTTATCTTCGTTGATGAGTGCCGATCCATATATGTACCACATGCAGAATCAAAACAAACCCTTTCCAAGTGAAGATTTCTCCGAGGATTGTGTTGGTGGTGATGTCGGCAAGTGATTCAAGTGATCTAGGGCTGTAAACGAACTAAACGAACACGAACAAGGTCTTGTTCATGTTCGTTCGTTTAAGTTAGCCGAACAATAAACGAATACGAACGGATAAACGAACGAGATTTTCTTGTTCATGTTCGTTGGTTTAACAAATTACTTTGTTCATGTTCGTTCATTTATGTTCGTGAACATGCTAAACGAACATAAACGAACAAACATAAACGAACAAAGATAAAAAAAAAAAACACAATTGAACATATATGAACATAAACGAACATATAATATAGCAATATAATAAAAAATAATTGAATATAGATGAATATAAATAAACTTAAACGAACGAACATAAACAAACGTAAACAAACATCATAAACGAACGTTCACGAACATAAATGAACGAACGAGACCATTGTTCATGTTCGTTTATTTAACTAAACGAACGATAATTTTTGTTCATGTTCGTTCATTTATTAAATAAACGAACATAAACGAACTTCCCGTCGAACAGTTCACGAACAGTTCACCGAACGTTCAGTTCGTTTACAGCCATAAAGTGACCTCTTTCGTCGGTGGAAGTGTTTGCAGACCTTCAATTAATACGGGTTTTAATTTGGTAAATAAAAAACTGAATCCTAAAAGGATATTAATAATTACTAAATTAAATATGGTAAAGATTACTATAATACCCTTTAACAATTTAATAATGATTTTATATTTGGTAATTTTTTATTGGTATTATTCCGAAACACAATGATTACTATAAACATTTGAATTATATATATATATATATATATATATATATATATATATATATATATATATATATATATATATATATATATATATACACACACATACACAAAAGTAGGTTTATGCAAAAACATAAATATTTTGCAAAAATACGAAAAAAATAGTTTATCTTACAAAAATCAAACACATGTACTTTAGAAATTAAATTTATTAACAAGATAATAAATTTATATGGAAGGATATTATGGTAATATATATAATTAAAGGTGGTTTAGCAACCGTTTCTATTTTTTTTTTTCATTTTCACGTCCTTAACCTCTTTTAAATTCAAGTTTTCATAATAAAAAAATTCAAAAACCATGATTTGCTAATATGAAAGAATTTCTCATGTATCAACAATTATCATCATGTAGTTCAAGATTTGGTTGGATTCTTATCCAAAATATATGATTAAGGTGAACAATCTAATAGGTTTTCTTTGTTTTCGCGTTTTCGCAGATTATTTGTATTTTGGGATAATATCACTGTAACACATGAAACTTTTTCGATTTGGATAATTTGGTCATTAAAGTTTTTTTGGTACATTAGACCATTAAATTCCATTTTTACGTTTTAGTTACACCATTTTCTAAAAAATTAGAAGTTTTACCAGTTACAATACTTATGTGGCACACTGATGTGTCCATTAAGCTTACGTGGGATACTGATGTCTCGAAGAAGCCGTGTTGTCGAACAAGCCTTATTAATTGAAACCCTCAATCCAACCTTCATTTAAGTATTTCTTAACCTTTTACGAAAAGTCTAAGCCTTTCCACCGAGTATTTCCGTCCTCAAGAACAATGTCTTCAAGCTCATCCATTTCAAGGAATCAGCTACAAGTGACTCGTGCTCAAGGGGTAAAGCATTGTGATTATGGTGTTCCAACTAAAGAACGAATGTGTTGGAAAATAACAAACCCTGGAGGCGTTTCCGGAATTGTTAAAACAGTTTGGTAGGTCGCGATAATCCTAATCTTGATAACTTAGTATTTTAGGGTTTGCTGTGGTATTTGTGTAAAGACGATCATGGAATGTATTTTCTAAAAAAACCCTAATGTTATTTTCTTCTTGACGTTTATTTGTGATTGTGAATCAAACCCATTTCGTTAGGACATTAAAGGTAGCTGATTTTCTTAATGTTTAATTACGATCCAAATCAAAGCATTTTCATTTATTGATGCATTGGCTTTTTACAGACTAGATTAAAGAAATGTAGCTTCTTTGAATGAAATATGAAGAACAGGAAGAAGGGTACTACAAGAACCTTCTATATTCTCTGAAGCAGAAAGTGGATGCTAAAGAGGATATATCTGAGATGAACAATTTGAGGAGAAGGATTACCGAAGTGGAGTTCCTGTTGTCACAGCAGCCGTATAAGGTGGCAAAGAGTGAGAAAGAAGTTTATGATGCAAGGAAGGCAATTGGCAGGTACAGGATGATAGTTGGCTTATTGTTTGCTTGCTTGGTCTTTTATGTTTTGAAGTTAAGGGGTGATTGTACTTAGTTAGGGTGGTTGTTGTAAGCTTTTGTATTTTTTTGTAAAGGTAGACTGGAAAGCCAGTAATGATTGGCATTTTGTATGTTTTGAAGCTGCTTTTAGTTACATGTTGGGGCTATCAACCTAGATGTGTTGATGTTGTAAGCTGGTAAGTCCCTAATGAAAAGGCATATGGTAACTAATGTAAAAAAAATATTGAAAGTCCCAATTGTAGGGCATTTTGTATAATCAGATGTTGATGTTATTGAAAATGTTGATGTTATTGAAACATATGCATGGCTTGTATTTCCAACAATTATATTTAATTAAATTTGTTGCTGTACATGTTATTATATTGGGAACAAGTTAGAAAGTGGTCCATGTGGAAGTACATAATATGTCTGGGGGCCAATTGTAAATAGTCAGTGGGTGTTTACTTAAAAAGACAATATCTAGGACCATAGAACACATTTACATGCATGCATATTATTCCAAAATTTTCCATGCAGAAATATCCAAAGTCATATGTCATGAGTTTACTTAAAAAGGCAACATACTTTTATAAGTGAGTAAAATATCATTTCATGTCAACAGTTTACTTAAAAAGGAAACATACATTCATTAGTGACCAAAATACCCTTTTCTGTCATGAGTGAACTTAAAAAGGCACCATGCATACATAAATGAACAAAATACCCTTTTATGTCATGAGTGAACTTAAAAAGGCACCATGCATACATAAATGACCAAAATACCCTTTTATGTCATCAGTGAACTTAAAAAGGCACCATGCATACATAAATGACCAAAATACCCTTTTATGTCATGAGTGAACTTAAAAAGGCACCATGCATACATAAATGACCAAGATACCCTTTTATGCCATAAGTGAACTTAAAAAGGCACCATGCATACATATATTACCAAAATACCCTTTTATATCATGAGTGAACTTAAAAAGGCACCATGCATATATAAATGACCAAAATACCCTTTTATGTCATGAGTGAACTTAAAAAGGCACCATGCATACATAAATGACCAAAATCCCCTTTTATGTCATGAATGAACTTAAAAAGGAACCATACATACATAAATGAGCAAAATACCCTTTTAAATCCAAACAAATTACCATCATCCTAATACACAAACTTTAAATCCAGATTACCATCATCCTAACACACATACTTTAAATCCAAATAACACAAACGAAAAGTCAACACTAATCAATTAGAAGAGATTTTCCCTTAGAATTTCCTAGATCATCATCACTACTAATTCTCTTGCCTAATTTCAGCTTCAAGATTCTCTCTGACTTTCTTCTCCTTATCCTCTTCAAAATCTCTAAAATTGGTCTAACCCTTACTTGCTAAACTTGGATAATAGGAACAACCTCCTGAATTTGAACATTATCAACAACTTAGACATTAGGAATTTGAACATTACCACCCTCCTTAACTTCCTAACCCACAACAGTCTCCTCACCCACAACACCCTCATCACATTCATAACTTGTAGGTGGAGTAAATTGCATAGACTTACTAAATTCCCCTGCACTACTGGATTCAACATCAGTAGTAGTAACTTGCATATCATTTTGAGTAGTATCCATCTTAATTGGAGTCATTTCAACCTCTTAATGTTGTTGTGGTTCACTTGTACTACCCTATATGGCATGATATAATTATGTTAGTGGAAAATCAAATGTAAATAACTTTTAATTTTGAATGGTTTTACTTATCCTGCATTTTCCTTCACACAAACTTTTTGTTTCTTCTGTTTCTTCACGTTTAAATTTTAGGGCCTTCATTATGAACAAGTGGACTTGTTGTGACCTATCTCCTTGCATATACAACATCTAATTTTCTTTCCAGCCTTAGAAACCTTGTGTGTTCCTGTATTCTCTGTAGTGGATTTCTTCCTCTTAGTAGCTGGCCTACCAGGCATCCGTCTACTCATAGGAGGAAATGGTGGATTATAATTATTCTCTGGCCACATGTCACTGACATTCATTAGGCAATTTTGTAATTGTATGCCTTCTTAAAGGTGTTGGTGCTAAACATGCTGTGTACATAAGCTTCTACATCCCTATTAAGATAGGATATGCTAGCTACATAATGAGCACATCCATATTTATTCAATTACCACAACCTAGATGAACATGTTTTCCGTTCTAAGTCCACCTCATATGCAACTGTTGCTCCCTTACCTTAAACGGGTTTAATCAACTAGGTAGTACCTGATAATGCCTCTGAATTTTTTAAAGCAAATTCACCTTGTCCTTTATCTCTGGACAAATATGATTTCCCTATTGATGTCCCTTTAGTTTCATGTTGTACATTATGTCCATCATATACGATCTTAACTTCTCTAACATGGTCATTATGGACTTCTTCGTGGCATCTACTATTACAACATTAAAACTTTCAGAGAAGGCATTTTCAGCTGCATCACAACACCTTCCAACTTGAAAGAAAGCTCTTGACCATGTTTTAGGATCTTTCTCCATGAGATATTGATGGGCATTTGGGTTCAATATCTCAATTTCCTTCATCACAAATTTAAAGCATGATCAGTTGTGGCTTTAGATGCTCTCCAAAACAAGGTATGATATATAGCACCAGTGAATCTCTTCTGCAAATTCTGGCAAATATGTCTAGTACAGTGCCTGTGCTCTACATATGGAAGCAACTATTTAACAACCTCTATCAAACCCTATATTAATAAAAAGGTTTAAATCAGATAGTATAAAATAAATAAAAATGAATTACTATGTAAAATACTAACCTTATTTTGGTTTGACATTAAACTGAATCCATTGCGTAAATTCAAGTTTAGATCATCAATGAGAAGCTCTAAAAACCACTTCCAATTGTTCTTGTTCTCCACACTAACCACTGCCCAAACAATAGGATATAACTTGTCATTTGCATCCCTTTCAATAGCACAAAGCAATCCCCCCTTACAAACACCTTTAAGAAACATCCATCTAGACCTATTATCCTTCTACACCCTTCAATCTAACCTTGTTTAACTCCTTGAAACAAACATAGAACTTGCTAAAATATTTCTGTCCATTTGGACCATCCTCCACATCTAGTTTCATAGTTGTAACGTCCGAAAAACACAACCAATTTAAAATTTTCAAAACAACCCGATTTTCATTAAAATGTTTACAAAAAGGTTTTCAATACAATTCATTTAAGTATTCCCAGAATCATGTCGTTACGAAATCATAAGGAGCGGTACGATCGCGCCTTCGCCTTGCCACAGTCTCCTGAAGAACCTGAAAAACATTAAACCACAACTGTAAGCCCGAGAGCTTAGTGAGATACCCCCAAGATACCAACCACGCATACGCCCTTCCAGGCTACGACCTTCCGGTCCAAAGCATATAAATCATACATAACATAACAGAACATAGAACAGCCATGCATATCGGGTCTAACGTGACTGGTCCGCCGTATCGGGCCTTCAGTCCTTCGGATCCATCCTCCGGGTCTAGTCATGTCCTTCGAGTCTACAGTGGGGTTGGTCCGCCCGCATCAGGCCTTCAACCCACCTGGTCCACTCTCTGAGTCTACAGTGTGACTGGTCCGCCCGCATCGGGCCTACAGTCGGCCTAGTCCACTCTCCGAGCCTCGGCACGTCTGGTCCGCCCTCATGGGCCTTCAGCCTATCCGGACCGCTCGCTGGGCCTTCGGAACAACCGGTCCGCCCTGGGTATCTTGGCCTACAGCACAAAGCAGGACCCGCCTCAACCCATCTCCAGTCCAAACAACCATGTGCACAAAACATACATTCATATAACAGTCATAATCAACAAACTGAGTAAACAGATCACATAGCATATCATTACTCTAACCGGGCTACCGACCTACCCGTTCACTAGCATAGCATTACTCTGCATATCGAGGACTGACCTTTACAAGGTCCCCTAGCATGTACCATCCTAACTACCAGGATGCAGACACAACCAGCAATAACATGATAAACGTAACTGAATCTCAATACAATAAGGGGCCGGCCTTGGTGCCTTAGACCCTGTTGATATAGTGAGGATAACTCACCTCGAAACTGACGGCTGAAAAGATAAGATCCCGCTGCTTCGAACTCTGACACAACTCCTCCACTGAACATCAACAATAACCCAATAAATACCCATAATTACCGAAATACCCCTGGAAGACAACTGATCAACCCTGGACAGGTCAAAGTCAACCCCTGACAGACCCTACTCGCCGAGTCAACCCGATGACTCGCCGAGTCCTTATGCTCAGACTTCCCTCACTTAGTGACCCAACTCGCCGAGTCACCCCAAGACTCGTCGAGTGTAACAACTCTGAGTCCACTCGCACCCAACTCACCGAGTCATCCCTCGACTCACCGATTCATCGACTCAACCAGGAATATTGGGACTTCCTCGACATGACTCGCCGAGTCCAACTGGACTCGCCGAGTCCAACTGGACTCGCCGAGTCCAAGGCAATCTTCAACCTACTCGCCGAGTTGTTCTTCCAACTCGTCGAGTTCAAGGCCATCTTCAAGCAACTCGTCGAGTCCACCCATGTGACTCGCCGAGTTCCACCGGTCTGAATCCATACAGAAGCATCTCAGGCCATGCAATTGATCCAAAACATAGATCCAGCCTCCTACAATCCATCCATCACGTAAAGTGGCAAACTTTACGTGAATCAAACGAGATCTAGGCCATTTTCACCTTAAAACCAAGGTTTGGGACATGATAGCTTCACTCATAGCACAAAGGTTGGGACTTTAATGCACTCAATGACTTTTCCACTCCAGATCTGAGGTAGCAACCTCAGATCCATCCTCCAACACCAAAATGTCACACAACCAAGCATCCCACACAACCCCAAATGATGAAACTAGGAATGCACAGCTTAAGGACGAAGATATTACCTCTAGAAGATGCCTCAATAACAGCTAAACACGAATCCAAGCAAAGCCCTTTGATCCAAACCACTTCTCCTTCAAGATTTCTCCAAGCAACACCTCTCCAAGCTCCAATTGGCTCCACCAATTCTCTTCTCCACGAGATTAGGGTTTCTGGAACTCAAGGGGGGAATAAGAGAGGTTGTGGAGGGGTATAATGTTCTTTATATAAGGCTCAACCCCGGAAACTAGGGTTTTCTCCATACAGCACCTACTCGCCGAGTCCATACTTGGGACTCGCCGAGTAGGCCACTCGGCTCGCGACCATGACCGCGACCTGACTCGTCGAGTCTATCCATGGAATCGCCGAGTCATCCTCTAAAACTTACACTTTTAGCCCTTCAACTCTACTCTTGCGACTCCGGGATGTTACAATTCTCCCCCACTTAAATTAGGCTTCGTCCTCGAAGCCTTCAGCATCTCATCTTCAATTTACTTCCCACTATGCGCCACTTGACCTTGACCGAACCAGCCCCCCCCAAAGTACAACCATAGAACCAGAAGCTCACTTTCTCCTTCCATACGGTGTTCCCACCACCTACTCAAACTGGCACCCACTGTACCCTCCGATAACCACACTCAACAACCGAGAATTACCCATAATGCCTTATTATTCCAATTCTCATCTTTCACTTGACTCGCATGGCTATAGAGCTACGAACCCTCGAATTCCCGATCCAAATTCCACTCTACCCTTACCATGACGACCGAAAGACTCATTCTTCCATTTCGGAGCAACTCCCCCGAGTTCTCCTATCGCAATCACACATACATGCCGATCTAGCTCTAGCAACCTCAGGTGCGGATAACCTGATATACAGACGATATCCTCAACATCCTTCCAGAATAAACCACTGGCACATACCCAGGACCCTGATCATGATCCCACTGAGAGTCCAAGACTCCTGCTCTGTATCCCTTCCGAACTCCTCTCCCTGACTCCACGTCACGATATTCCCTCTGCGCCCAAAGCAACATATCGAGTCGAATAAGCTTATTTTCTGCCGCCGCAACACACTACTCAAAGACCATCGACGGACCACAGTGATCGCAACTCCACACTGCCAATTTCACTTCCGTGAATTCGCTCTCCCTTTCCGGAGTTTCATTCCTCCCTCTTTCCTTACCAAGGAAACCACTCGTCTGCTCGCTCATCATGACAGGCACCCTAGTGCTCAACCTACGCCACATTACCTCCTTACAGCGTACTCAACATCCATGCATTACCGCTACTCTGCCTCTCATCACAAGGACTCTCAAGCCCGTGCACTACCTTTACCGCTAAAGATCGCTCGCCGGGCCAGACCTCCCAATGTATTCCCACTGCAACATACGCAACCCATAACCTCCAACCGATCTAACATTACCCGCAGAGTCTTCAGCATGACTGGACCGCCTCCCCGGGCCTTCAGCCAATCTGGAACACTCTCAGAACCTTCAGCCAATCTGACTGGACCGTCCTCCGAGCCTTCGGCCTGACTGGTACGCCTACGGCCTTCAGTCTATCCGGACCGCTCAACAAGCACTCATTATTCCGAACTATCTCTTCAGTAAATCCTCCCGTGCATACCGTTCTAACCCTCTAGGGGTTCCGAACTCTATCTCCATCCTACATGCTCGATCCCGGCCTGCTCCCATGCCTTCCTCAATCAACTGCTCTAGGTCTGTATTCCGCCCCGCACGCCTGTTACTCACTCATACGAGCCTGCTCTCAACTAATAGAAATACCGCTGAATTTCCCAAGCAGCTAAACAACCTCTCAGGCCCAACGATCATCCGGAGAATTTCCAATTCTCCCCCACTTAAGATACTGACAGATAATCCTCGGTTGCCATCATCGATCTCCCCAAGCAACCTTGCAGGAATCAACACATGCACTCAAAATGTTTTTCACCAGCACCAACAACTTTCATACCATCATGTTCCCATGCTGCACAACCTGCTCGAAAGGAACCCAATCTTCAACTATCAATTCCTCAGACTACCGAATCTAACTGTCCTTCAAACCAACGCCGCATCCGCCACCAATCCTCACAAAGATAATCAACGATAGCTCGAAGTACAAACCCATAACCATAACGATCCCCCAGGGAACACAAGATACTAAAACGAAATCTCGATCACAACTCGCCAAACCCTCAAGGAACAATGAATACCACACGAAACCCGAAACGCAATTCCATAACCAACCAATGAAACCAGCAGATATCAATACTCTACAACAATCATAAATAATCAAAACAGCAGAAAGAACATACCCGTAGCAGCCAGCTGAAAAAACACGGCCCTAAGCCCTTGGGGGCTCTGCTCCACCCTGACCTCCACCTGTGATCCTCAACGTAGCCGGTGCTGGAGCCTGCACCGATCCCGCAGCAAGCTGTGGACAGTTGACCTTCAAATGTCCAACCTGATGACAATGATAGCATATCCTCAAATCCCGAGCCGGAACTGACTGCCGACAATCCCTCGCATAGTGTCCCTCCTTCCCGCACTTGCGGCATGCTCCACCGGACCGATAAACCCCGGCATGACCCCTTCCACACTTTCCACAGACGTGGCCACCCTGATCTCCCATCCTGGAATCAACGGTCTTAGACCGTTTCGTCGCCGGCTGCGACTGAACCGGAGCTTGCCTCAGCTCACGCATTTGCAACTCAATCTCTAACTCACGCCGCCTGGCGGCCTCCTACAACTCCAGCAAGGTCTCGCACCTCTGCGCAGACACAAACTGCCTGATGTCTCTCTTTAGCATACTCAGATATCGGGACATCTGAGCCTGCTCCGAAGCGAACTCAGGGCAAAACATCGCCCTCTCAGTAAACATCCTGGTGATTTCCGTCACCGACTTCGAATCCTGTTTCAACTCCAAGAACTCCTGAGCCAACCTCTCCCTCTCGACCTGCGGAACATAACGAGTGCTGAACATCTCTCTGAACCGATCCCATGAAATCGCAGCCCTCTGCGCATCCGAGTACGACCCCGTGGTCAATCTCCACCAATCCTTTGCTTCGAGCCTCAATAGGTTCAAAGCACATCTCACCCTCTGATCAGCAGGGCATGAACACGTGAAGAAGCATCCTTCCACATCTGATAACCATCTCATAGCAACGATCGGATCCTGAACTCCATCAAAAGTGGGAGGCTTCGTATTGTCGAAGTCCCGATACTGAAAACCTCTACTGGCTCCTCCCCCTGCCGCTGCTACTGCTGCGGTAGCCGCCGCGACAGCCGTCTCCGTGAGAGCTGCATAGCGCTCATCAAAATACTCCACCATGGCGGTCTTGATCGACCCAAACAACTCTGGCAGCTCAGCCCGAAACAATGCGGCAACCTCATCATGCAAGATCTCACGAATCCTCGCATCCAACTCATGCGTACTCATCTGGCTGACAACCTCGGGTTGTACAGACCCACCCGGAACTCCCTCTCCGGCTCCTGATCCTGACCCGGATCCACTCCCAGCGTGCCCTGAAATCTCCATACTGAAAATAAAACACCAAATCTCAGACATATTCCACCATCCCGGGACCCGGCTCACATCCCAACCCTAGAGGTCATGGTTTCCCTGATACGCGTATGAGTCCGTGCTTTCAGAAGTACGGGCCCATACTACCTTCCACACCAACCCATATTTGCATGAAGTACTCCCACAACACCCTAGCGACACACATAACAACGCTCTATCCTCACAACTAGAGGAACACTAGAAATCTCTCACAAGGAACCCTAGGCTAGCAGGCATCATAAATCAGGCAACTTATCAATAAATCCTGAAGATCCCTAGCCTAACTCTAGCATGCTGTTCTATCAAAGCTCAATAAAACAATTGCCATGTATGGTATTTTGGGGTTACTTACTGGCTCCGGCTGATCGTACCTCCGCGTCCTCCTTTACTTATTTGAAAACCATTTTAATTTCTCTTTTTGAAAACTCTCCTCGATTTGAGACTGGAGTCACACAAGTGTTCCTCCAATTCACTCAAACCAAGGCTCTGATACCAACTTGTAACGTCCGAAAAACACAACCAATTTAAAATTTTCAAAACAACCCGATTTTCATTAAAATGTTTACAAAAAGGTTTTCAATACAATTCATTTAAGTATTCCCAGAATCATGTCGTTACGAAATCATAAGGAGCGGTACGATCGCGCCTTCGCCTTGCTACAGTCTCCTGAAGAACCTGAAAAACATTAAACCACAACTGTAAGCCCGAGAGCTTAGTGAGATACCCCCAAGATACCAACCACGCATACGCCCTTCCAGGCTACGACCTTCCGGTCCAAAGCATATAAATCATACATAACATAACAGAACATAGAACAACCATGCATATCGGGTCTAACGTGACTGGTCCGCCGTATCGGGCCTTCAGTCCTTCGGATCCATCCTCCGGGTCTAGTCATGTCCTTCGAGTCTACAGTGGGGTTGGTCCGCCCGCATCAGGCCTTCAACCCACCTGGTCCACTCTCTGAGTCTACAGTGTGACTGGTCCACCCGCATCGGGCCTACAGTCGGCCTGGTCCACTCTCCGAGCCTCGGCACGTCTGGTCCGCCCTCATGGGCCTTCAGCCTATCCGGACCGCTCGCTGGGCCTTCGGAACAACCGGTCCGCCCTGGGTATCTTGGCCTACAGCACAAAGCAGGACCCGCCTCAACCCATCTCCAGTCCAAACAACCATGTGCACAAAACATACATTCATATAACAGTCATAATCAACAAACCGAGTAAACAGATCACATAGCATATCATTACTCTAACCGGGCTACCGACCTACCCGTTCACTAGCATAGCATTACTCTGCATATCGAGGACTGACCTTTACAAGGTCCCCTAGCATGTACCATCCTAACTACCAGGATGCAGACACAACCAGCAATAACATGATAAACGTAATTGAATCTCAATACAATAAGGGGCCGGCCTTGGTGCCTTAGACCCTGTTGATATAGTGAGGATAACTCACCTCGAAACTGACGGCTGAAAAGATAAGATCCCGCTGCTTCGAACTCTGACACAACTCCTCCACTGAACATCAACAATAACCCAATAAATACCCATAATTACCGAAATACCCCTGGAAGACAACTGATCAACCCTGGACAGGTCAAAGTCAACCCCTGACAGACCCTACTCGCCGAGTCAACCCGATGACTCGCCGAGTCCTTATGCTCAGACTTCCCTCACTTAGTGACCCAACTCGCCGAGTCACCCCAAGACTCGTCGAGTGTAACAACTCTGAGTCCACTCGCACCCAACTCACCGAGTCATCCCTCGACTCACCGATTCGTCGACTCAACCAGGAATATTGGGACTTCCTCGACATGACTCGCCGAGTCCAACTGGACTCGCCGAGTCCAAGGCAATCTTCAACCTACTCGCCGAGTTGTTCTTCCAACTCGTCGAGTTCAAGGCCATCTTCAAGCAACTCGTCGAGTCCACCCATGTGACTCGCCGAGTTCCACCGGTCTGAATCCATACAGAAGCATCTCAGGCCATGCAATTGATCCAAAACATAGATCCAGCCTCCTACAATCCATCCATCACGTAAAGTGGCAAACTTTACGTGAATCAAACGAGATCTAGGCCATTTTCACCTTAAAACCAAGGTTTGGGACATGATAGCTTCACTCATAGCACAAAGGTTGGGACTTTAATGCACTCAATGACTTTTCCACTCCAGATCTGAGGTAGCAACCTCAGATCCATCCTCCAACACCAAAATGTCACACAACCAAGCATCCCACACAACCCCAAATGATGAAACTAGGAATGCACAGCTTAAGGACGAAGATATTACCTCTAGAAGATGCCTCAATAACAGCTAAACACGAATCCAAGCAAAGCCCTTTGATCCAAACCACTTCTCCTTCAAGATTTCTCCAAGCAACACCTCTCCAAGCTCCAATTGGCTCCACCAATGCTCTTCTCCACGAGATTAGGGTTTCTGGAACTCAAGGGGGGAATAAGAGAGGCTGTGGAGGGGTATAATGTTCTTTATATAGGGCTCAACCCCGGAAACTAGGGTTTTCTCCATACAGCACCTAATCGCCGAGTAGGCCACTCGGCTCGCGACCATGACCGCGACCTGACTCGCCGAGTCTATCCATGGACTCGCCGAGTCATCCTCTAAAACTTACACTTTTAGCCCTTCAACTCTACTCTTGCGACTACGGGATGTTACAATAGTTGACCCATGATTTATCCTTAAAATCTCATGACCATATGACCATAGCTTACCATAATGTTCAATAAGGCTACCTTCAACAAGATTCAGTGCATACTTCTTTGCTCTCCTACATTGGCCCATACTAACTTGGATACCAAACTTGGTCATTACCTTTACCCTAGGCTTCCTTACACTCATTTTCTGACTTTGTACAATCTGTTTGGTATAGTGACTCCCAATCCATGCATATGTCACCAATGATCCAAACTTGAAGTTCCTAGCACAATTATGATCAACTTTAAGTGACTTGATTTGGAAACTCTCTTCATCACTCATCCAAGAAGCCCATAATCTAAATATGCAAGCACCCTTGCTACTCCTCACCACAAGTCTTTTCCTATCATTTTTTTTCAAAAAACAATTGATATCCATTAGCCACAACATAGTTGCACAACATTGATTTTACTTGCCTTGGACCCTTAAATCTCATAACTAGAATTAGTTTTTATTTTTTTCCAGTGTAATAGCTCATTAAATATGGAATGAGTTTGGAATTTAGGTTCAACTTGTCTCCTATTATCATCATCTACAATGTTGTTATCCTCTTACTCATCAACACATAGCTTACTCAAGAAAGGACCGTTTGATGTCCTATTCATATGCACTACATTCTCATTAAATTTAAAGGCAACATTCCTAAGTTCATCTATGTTAACTTCATTTTCACCATAAATACAATACTCATGTTCATCATCATTATTATCTTCATCATCAAACCATCCATCCACACCAACCCCAATATGATCCACATAAACCAAAATTACACCATCTGTTCCATAAGCATATAAAAGAAAAGCAACTTATTCCACATCATCTAAAATAGAATTAAACCCTTCCATCAGGGAATTGTCTGGTTCACAGTAGTACTTTTTTTTTTACACTCTTCATGCATGAAATGTTCGCAGAATGTCACAAACTCAAAATAAGTCATAGATGAAAAGTCGACATCAGTGAACATGGTCTTCACACCACAAGTGTAAGAGAAATGATTTCGATTAATTACCCCTTGGTAGTTGATTTCCACCATCGCAAACACTCCATTAGGTTCTGATTGTACCATTGCTGCGACTTCTTTGGTTCTTCAGCTCGATCATAAAAATGCTTTACAAAACCTAAATTAGTTTCTTTTACAGCTGAATAATGAAGGCGAGTGAAGTTCGATAGCTAAAGACGAAAGGCATATCTTTTATTGACGTGGCATATCTCGCTTGGCATCAGATTAGCCAAAAATATATATTAATTGACATATATAAAATGTCAACTGGGAAACCGTTGAAAAGTATGGAAAATGACTAAATTAATAGGTCATATACGAGTTTAATGGTCTAATGTACCAAAAAAACTTTAATAACCAAATTAGTCAAATCGAAAAAGTTTCATGTGCTACAGTGACATTATCTCTTGTACTTTTGCATGAACCCTCCCTAGGGGAAGGCTCATGCGAATATATATATATATATATATATATATATATATATATATATATATATATATATATATATATATATATATATATATATATAATCACTTGAGAGTTTTTGGCTAATCTGATGCCATGTGAGATATGCCACGCTCGTACGCTGCAAAGTTTTGCGACAATAGAAGAAGTGAACCAAATAGCTAATCTAATGGAAGCAAAATTAGTCAAATCGAAAAAATTATTCAAATATGAATATTACATTCATCTGTCATGCTGTTTTGTAGTAATAAGAAATATGATCCGGTGGTTGTGGTTAATATTCACATATGACTATTGCGTTCTTGCGTGGGGCCAAGATTTATTCTCATGTTCTCAAATATATAATCGTTTTCATTTAAACCTAAGTCTATCAAAAGATTATATTTATGAGTTTTTTTAGTAACAAAATCATCATAAATAATATATGAAGGTCGATTTTATCCAACATATCATTTTAATGCATAACATAGGTAAAACATTTTTTTATAAATATAATTTCTAATAAAGATATTATTATTCTTTTATATTTATAAAACAATGATAATATAAAGATTATTAAATAAATGTGGACTATATATATATATATATATATATATATATATATATATATATATATATATATATATATATATATATATATATATATATAATTTTTATAATATTCTAATATTTAACTAAAGTTGTTAGAATAATTTAATAAGCTACTAAAATTATTATTATTATTATTATATATATATATATATATATATATATATATATATATATATATACAAAACTGCACAAATGTTCCCTGTGGTTTGTCAAAAAATTATCACTTTGATCCAAAAAGGTGTGAATTAAAACCTGACGTCCAAACTTTTCATTTTTTGTGAGTTTTGTCCAATTTAATATCAACTTTTTCATAATGACGATTTCACCCTTATTTTTCATTTTTTTTTGCGAGTTTAGTCCAATTTAATATTAAGTTTTTCATAATAACGATTTTACCCTTGCTTTTTCCTTTTTCATTTTTTTTATTATTCAAAGATTTTTCAGATTAAAAGAACAAGTAAAAAAATAAAATTTTCCTTTTCTATTTAATTTAAATAATTTTTATAACGGAAAAAATAGAAAATAAAAAAGAAAATCTCTCTCTCTCTCTTTATCTCTCCATAAATTCCACTCACATCCTTGCCAAATCTCTCTCTCTCTCTTCATCAGATCCTCTCATCATCATCATTATCGCCGACACCTCTCACATGTCTAGTTTGCACACGAAATCAAGCCTTCTATTCATCTTCTTCTAACAGTGAAAGCTACAAATCTCAAATCCATCAGTAGATATCAAATGTTAAAATTAGCATTAGAATGTATTTAAGAAGATATTGATCACATTCTTTACATGGCCTTCTCTTTGAATCGCTTGAATCGTTCACCTAGAAGGCCAGGTCTAATCTTGAAATCTGATTCACAGCAGGTATGGTGTTGGTTGGTGTTAGTGTCCGCCTAGAAACGAAATTGAAATTGTGTGTGCCCATAAATGAAGCACGAAGTCACTGTTTGTGTACATGTGTGCGTCAAGAACCTTCAAAGTCGATGGGTTCGTTCATGTGGTGACATATCCGGCGACGACTTGAGAGAGAGAGAGAGAGAGAGAGAGAGAGAGAGAGAGAGAGAGATTTATTTTCTTGTTTTTCTAATCTGAAAATCAAGAGAGGGAGAGGGAGAGAGAGAGAGAGTGAGAGACAGACAGACAGAGAGAGAGAGATTTATTTTTATTTTTATTTTTATTTTCTTGTTTTTTTTTTAAAATCTAAAAGTCATAAAAACAAATAAGAAAAAAGATAAAATCATATTAACATGGGTAAATCCGTTATTTTGATAAATATCAGAACAAATTGGACCAAAGACGCAACAAAATGGTAGTTTTGGACTGCTGGAGTTAGTCCAAACCTTGTTAGACCAAAGTGGCAATGGACCATTTGTACAGTTTATATATATATATATATATATATATATATATATATATATATATATATATATATATATATATATATATATATAAGTATGTGTGTGTGTGAGAGAGAGAGAGAGAGGGATACAACTATTCATTGTTGCAAATCTTATCAATAGCAATACGATTGTTCCTAGAAATGTAACATGTTTCCGAATAAAACTAATTGCTGAAACAAAATATTTGCCGTTCGCCGCATTACATTTGTTTCAGCAATTAGTTTTATTCGGAAACATGTTACATTTCTAGGAACAATCGTATTGCTATTGATCGGTTTTGCAACAATGAATAGTTGTATCCCTCACAATACATAAGGATATAAAATCAACAAGAATTAAAAATGAATAGTTAGGATTGAATATGAAATATGTATTATTATATGATTAATTAACAATTAGTTTCTTTTCGACAAAAGGCGATGAGTTTCTAAAAGGTAAAGTCATGCAATGTTAAATGTATTGATTATTTTTTATATGGGTTGGGGTTGTTACGGCAGTGGATTTTTTCTGAATGACGATTAGTTTCCTTTCAACGAATAATGAATATTTTCCATTATGTAAATCCCTACAGTAATTAATTAGTTTCATTTTACTCAAATGTTTAAAAAAAACAGTAATACATTAATAAATATCATTTATCTTTAAAATATATTAATATCATTTATTTTTAAAATATATGAATATCCGATTAATTTATCTTCTAGATAATTTCTTAGAGCCTATACAACCAGCCTTGTAGACTGCAATCGTTTGATAATCTAAAAGAATCACATTGCAATTTTTATATATTTGTAATTCGTATACATCATTAGAATCGTCTCATCTTTGTTCATGCCACTAATCACTAATCATCTGATGTAGTTTTCTTATTTTAGGGATGTTAAAGATTAATTCATTTTTATACATTGTATAGAGAGGAAACTTTATATATCTTTATAGTTTATTTATATTATTGCAATACACCATAAACCGTCAAGAGGTCCTCCATATTTTTTTTGTCTAAATCTACATTATCGACAACCTTCTCTTAGTTAGAGTTCCATGAACATTGTTCTCCATATCACTATGGAATCAATGGAAATTGTTCTTCATATCGCTATCTAATGAATGAGCCTGAAGCATTGGATTCTCGTCTTTACAATGTGGTATCGAAATCTTTCCCTTGGTTAAACAACTAGTACGCCTAAAGCAAACCGAAGAACAAAATCCAATCCTTTTAGTTAAATTCAATTCAACTTTTTTTTTTGTAGCAAATTAAAAATCTTTACAAGATAGACTTCTTGTACCCAAAGCTATGTTGAGACGAATATCAAGCTTTAGCTATTGTAGATTTTCTAAAAAACATTACAATATATGTTACACAAAGTTAGAATCAAGTGCACAAATTTGATTGTAAATTTTTTTAAAACTTTACAATATCTGTTACAGAAAGAAATAGAATTTCTTGGGTTTCATGAATCTAGAAACCATAGAATAAAGTATTTTGGATTACCCTTTAAAATGTATTTATGCATCTAAACGTGGGAATTGGTTGGAATTCAATTCCGATTCCTATAAAATCCTACAAAATACTGCGGACAAAAGGCAACTAAAACTTTAGAAGCGAATGCATTTTAGGTCTCATCCGTTAGCCATGGATTCCATTATTTCATTTCATTACTTGGTTTCTCCACTTGAAATGGAGTAATTACAACAATTATAACCTACAATTAAAAAAAATTCTCGAATCACAAATTATGCTAGTTTAAAATAAAAATACATTTCTTGACAAGCAACCATGCAATATTCGTCACAAATATATCGACTATATTTTTTATTGGACAATCACTTCCTTTTATTGTTACCATCATAGCCGCTTGAGAAAATTAGCAGCCATATCTCCGACCACAACACAAAGCAAGTCTAAATATGGTGTTGGGTCAGGTATATGTGCATTCACCTTCTCGAACTCCATAGTCCAGATAACCAACTTCTTATGGCCCATATCTTCAATATTAATCGTGAGGATTAAGAGACTATACATCTCTCCAACACTCCTCCAATCACCTTGAAACACAATTTTGTGTAATTCATCATCAACTTCTTCAACCATTTCTTTTGCACTTTCTACTTTTCCAGCTACGGAAAAAACCTTAATTATTTTGTACACACACATAACAAATTTTCATGTTGAATTATCATAAATGAAATACTTTACAATGGATGAAGCGCCAGAGAATGACAAATCCAGACCCACCCCATTGAGCAGAAACTAAATCGCAACCTTGAATTGGGCCGATGACTGTAGAGTTGTTTGGTTTGTGCTTGTAGATTTCATAGACCAAGTTAATATCACTTTTGATTTCAACTTCACGGACTAACTTACCTATTTTAGCCATCTTTTTTTTTCTTGCGAGCCTATAACTATATAGCTTGTTGTCCCCTCTAGTACTTGAACAACCAATGGTCAAGCATTTATATATGGATGTTTCAGCATGTATTGGCCATCTTTATGGTTATTTCCAGTTGTGTTTTAATTTGGGCATCTTTTATGCATCTTCAAACTTTGCATGTCATGGGAATTTTAATGGAACATTATTGTACCACTTTAACTGTCCATGAGACCAATACCGTGATAATGCATCAAGCACTGGACCAACACTCAGATGTGTATATTTCTAAAAGATATTGGTACCTTTTAGAGTAAAAACTATGAAATTCTTATTGTATTTGCTAAGTCCAATATTTTCCCATAATAGGCATTACAAATAAGAATAAATACGATGATGATCATGGGCCGATACATATAAATACATGTAAAGGATAGTGGCCTAACTATACAAATACAAATATATACATACACATGTCCGCTAACGGTAGTTTTTTTTTTCATACTTCAATGCATGACAATTAAACATCTTAGTTTTAAGACAAAACCTAGTTCTAAACCCCGATGAGGGCTATTATTATTGTGTGGAAGTATTAAACAAGTCCCGAATTATGTTTGCTAAACAAATATGAGATGTTTTGAACAATATTAGACCGTTGATATAAAGTTATTTGAAGTACAAAAATGGTCCCTAAGCGTTGCATAAAATTGCAAGATTGGTCTGTAATTGTGATATTTCCCCAAAGAGTTCCCTACGTTTAATTTCTATTTCAGACTTGGTCCCTCTCCACAATGGCTCCATTCCGTTAGATCCTCACATGTCATGAGGGTACATTAGATATACACCTATACAGTATAATGCCGAAAGTCTAAATATAAAGACAACCCTCGAACCAATATTGAAACGAAAGCCCCAGATATAAAAAACCGAGCGCATTGATTGAAGAAAGATTGATGTTGAACTGTAAATATACACATTAACAAGTTGACCAGATTTATAGTCACCAAGAAATTATTATGTTTTTACTTTTAATATTGCATGCATCCTTGAACCCGAAAACTACCATAGTGAGGTATCACGTGTGATGGACCTCGTGACTCGTGTGATTCACTCCTTGCTGTAGAACCTTAACCCTACTCCTTTCCTTTCCATATCCTCGGGACCAAATCCTTCTTTTTGTTCTCCGTAGGAAAATTTCCGACTTGTAAAGTTTCTGGTTTTGGACTATTGGTGAGAAACTATTTGAAGAGATTCGTGGATTTTAAGGTAAATGATCCAATCCAGAAAGGTTCATCTTCCACTTGTCTGATTGGTTCAAAAGATTGGCAATACTGTCTTTCACTGTTTGCTTTATTGCTAGCCCTCTCATTTGGTTCTGAACCAGTTAATACGTCATTAGTGTTATGAGGTTTCTATGGTAAGACGACACTACACATTAATTGAATCGGCTTCAGTAAGTTTGATTCCTGTTAAGTTACATGGGAATCCGTGATTTTGAGTCCTTGGAAGACCCTTTCTCCTTCGATGAGATCAAATCAGCAATCTGGGCGTGTGGCTCGGATAGGGCTCCCGGGCCAGATGGTTTCTCTTTTGCTTTTCTAAAGAAGCACTGGGAGGAAATTGGTAGTGATTTCTACCTAGCAGTTAAGCATTTTGAAGCCACAGGGCTCATTGATGAAGGATGTAACTCATCTTTTATCACTCTAGTCCCAAAGGTCCAAGACCCGATCACGCTAAACGACTTCCGCCCTATCAGCCTAATCGAATGTCTATACAAAACGATTTCAAAGGTCCTAGCTGAGCGGCTGAAAAGAGTGATCCATCATGTGGTAAGCAAAGAACAAACAGCTTTCATTAAAGATAGGAACATCCTAGATGGGCCTCTAATCCTCAATGAAGTCATTAGCTGGTTAAAGAAGAACAAAAAGAAAGCGTTCATATTCAAAGTTGACTTTGAAAAAGCTTTTGATTGTATCAGCTGGGATTTCTTGGATTCAATCATGCAACAAATGGATTTTGGGGATAAATGACGAGCCTGGATTCGTGGATGCTTATCTTCAGCAAGGATCTCGGTTATTATTAATGGTGCAGCAACGAAGGAATTCAGAATGGAGCGGGGTGTGAGGCAGGGGGATCCGTTGTCCCCTTTTTTGTTTATCATAGCCGCTGAAGGACTCCATGTAGCCCTAGAATCGGCAAGGGAAAAAGGTGTTTATAGTGGCGTTCAGCTCCCTCACTGTGGTCCAACAATCTCGCATCTACAGTATGCTGACGATGTGATATTTTTGGGATCATGGTCGTTGGAAAACACGAAAAATCTGATCAGAATATTACGGTGTTATGAGCTGGCATCGGGGCTCAAGGTTAATATGTCAAAGAGCAAAATATACGGGCTCGGTGTCCAATCCTGTGAATTGGATTTGGTGGTCCGCAGCTTTAACTGCTCGATCGGTTCATTCCCGATTACCTACTTAGGTCTCCTAGTTGGTTTGTCGATGGTTCGTGAAACTCATTGGAAGTCCATTATCGAAAAATTTCAAGCGAAACTTTCGAGATGGAAAGCCTCCACCTTGTCGTTTGGGGGTAGATTGACCCTATGCAAATCTGTTCTAAGTAGCCTTGGCTCTTTTTATTTCTCGCTTTATAAGGCCCCTGCAAAAGTACTTAAAACCTTGGAACGAATTCGGATGAAATTTTTCTGGGGTGGGAGTTTGGAAGCAAGTAAAATGGCCTGGGTTGCTTGGGAAAAAAATTCTAGCATCCAAAGAAAGAGGGGGACTCGGGGTTGGCAGTTTGAAAGCGCAAAATCTTGCTCTTATGGGTAAATGGTGGTGGCGATTTAGAATCCAACCAGACAGCATTTGGGCCTTGGTAATTCAAGCCATTCATGGGTCAGAGGGTGGTGTGGCACGTCCAAAGGCCGTTAGAAGAAGAAGTAGCTGCTGGGGCTCGATAGCTTGCCTGCCATCATTTTTAGACAAAGATCAGGTGCCTTTCCTTTCTCTCTTCCAAAACTCATTAAATCTCGATGGTTCATACAAATGGTCATGGTCACTTGACCACTCAGGTGTTTATACTGTGTCCTCACTGCGGAAGCACATTGATAACCAGTCTCTGCCTCATAGTAATGCTGGTTGGAATTGGAACCCGCTTGTGCCGGGTAAGGTAAACATATTAGCCTAGAGAGTCGGTCACGGTAGGCTTCCATGCATGGAGAATTTAAATAAGATTGGTATCAGTTCTTCAGACTTATGTTAAATGTGTCATGAAGCCACTGAATCGGTAGATCACATCTTTGTGGGATGTCCGATATCAAAGGAAGCATGGGCACAGGTTTGTAGCTGGTGGCGGTTATTGGGGAATTATCCAAGCAATTGTAGGGAGTTGTTAAAATGTAAAGACTCTTTAGGGGGACATAATAGGCTGGAAAGGATTCATGAGGCTATAATGTTGGTTTTCTTATGGGTAATTTGGAGATACAGGAACAACAAGACTCATTGCTCAAACCCAAACTCCGGCTCAAAATCGACTTTGGCTTTCGAGGTACAAGCATTTTTGCATCTTTGGATCAATGCGAGGAATCGGAAGGGAAGGAAGCTTAGATGGCTCGAGTGGTGTTGTGACCCAATCTTGAAGTGCTATGGCAGGATGTAGTTTATTTCTTTTAGTTTCCTTTCCAGTTTTATTTCATTTCTTTGTCCTTTTTTCTGCTTTTCTGTTTGCTTCAATTGGTTTCTCTTTTGATGTTGTGTTGTTTTCTTGAGACTATTTGTACCTCCTAGCTCCTGGCTAGCTTTCTCGTTTTTATTATATGCATGCCGTTCTAAAAAAAAAAGAGCACCACCAAAAACACCAAAACAAAATGATTTAATGCTTAAATGTCTTGCTGATCAAAACTTTAAAAAGCAAAATAAAAGTCTTAAATCATTTCATTGTTTTACAGATTACTTAAACCATTCCTAAGTCTTAAGCTTATAGAAAAGCCTAAACACCAAACGTGACTATCAAAAGTGAGTTTTAGTTTCAAAAATCAAGCAAAAGGTGAAACAATTCTCACATATGTCACTGAAACACACCATAACACCATGCTAGTATACAATACAAATGCATATCTTCACAACCATCAATATTTATAAATACACCAGCTGACATTTATTTATTGGACAATCACTTCCCTTGATCACCATAACACCAAGCAAGTCGCTGTTGGAGCTGATAATGTCAGGGACATTTATTTAGTGAATATATCGGCCACATCATGGTTACTTGAGAAAATGAGCATTCATATTTCCAGCCATTCCACAAACCACGTCAAGATACGATGTTGGATCAGGTATACTTTCATTCGCCTTCTCGAACTCTATAGTCCAGATAACAAATTTCTTATCGCCCACATCCTTGGTCATAAAGATGACACTCATGGAATTATACACTTCCAAGATATCTCCTTCAATAACTTTGAACACAATTTTGTGTAATTCATCATCAATTTCTTCAATGATTTCCTTAGCAGTTTCCTTTTTTCCATCTACAGAAAAACCATAAGTAGTTTGTACGTATTTACATGCATAGATGTGTGTGTGTGTGTGCGCGTGGTGTGGTATAGATCCAGCATATAACAAGTTTTTATATTCAATTAGCTCGAATGAAGTAGTTTACCATGGTAGTAGTGCCACAGAACGACAGCTCCAGGAACACCCCATTCACCAGAAACTAAATGGCAAGCTTCAATCCTCTCAGGGTCGACGACTGATATGTGGTGTGGCTTGTGCTTCAAGAGTTCAAAGATCTGGTGACGATGACATTTGATTTCAACTTCACGTGATATCTTTCCTGTTATAGCCATCTTTTTTCTTGCGAGCACTAGCTATATAGCTAGATCTCCTCTCTAATGGTAGTGCTTGAATAACTGATGCATGAAGCACTTGATTTATATAATGGATGCCGCTCGTCTTTTTCTACATGTACCAGTAATTGTATGCTTGTACATCTTCAAGCTTTACGTGACATGGAAATTTTTACAAAGATTTATATACCATTTCCACAGTGAGACCGATACGAACAGATGGCTATACTATTACCGATAAAGGACTTTGTCGCGGAAGGTTTTAGATACCAACACTGTACAATACGACCTGAGCATATTCCTTAAATATTAGGTATGCTTTTAGTAAAAACTATGAAATTTTTACTATAGTTTTTGTCGTACTACAATTAGTAGCACCTTTATATCAGGCCAATGACATGCACTATTATAATAATGGCACATATTTCAGCCAACGACTGGACGAAAGTGCCCCTCTGTTTCCTAAACAAAGATAAAATGATTTGAACAATCTTAGACCTTTCAAAACAAAAAAGTTGTGACTTGCTAAGGGAAATTTGAATAAATCATGAATAATACCAAGATTAAAGGAAAGTAAAGTACGATTTGATCTCACATGACGTGTCGTACCATGCAATAGCGGCAACATCTTAGCGACGATCTTGTCGCGGTGTGTTTTGTTGTGGTGACATTGTCACTACTAATGCTACAATTTGTTCTATAGGAGTTTTATAGACATAAGAAAATGTGAAAAACTAGGAGTTGATGTTAGGAATGCGGACGAGAGAAATTCATAACAAGTTTAAAATATGAAGTGGAAGGTAATTCAAGAATTAGGCGGCTTCTACATTACAAATTTTACCTAAAAAATTAGGTGTCTTCTATGTTACAAAAAAACTTAACTTAAAGTTTTTCTTTTATATCTAGTTTAGGTTTTAGGTTATACCTAATTTACCCAAAGATTTAAAAAAGTTGTAGAAAATCAAATGTCTTATCAAAAGTTTTGAGCTAACATGTTTATTTTGTATAAAACTCATATCGAATGTAATTTTAGTTTTTGCCACCGTTATGTGCAACTAAGTGAATATTCGTATGTTACCCTAAAATATTATAATATAATTAATATATGTTATTAAAAATAATTATATCGGTATCATTGACTTTGAAATAATATTTGTTTACATTATATATATACGTACGTGTGTGTATATATATATATATAAAACAATTCATCTCAAGAGTGTTTATTACTGGATAGTATAAAATTTCATTAACTTTTGATTTTTTGTATTATTTACTATTATGATAATTAATCAATTTGTATAACTATCTTTTAGAATTATATTATCTTAATGATATATATATATATATATATATATATATATATATATATATATATATCCAAACGTGCTTTCACAACAAGAATACAAAGTATTAGGGACAGCATTCTTTGCGACAACCTGTCTTTTAGCGACGACACCAAACAAGAGAAGCTTGGTGTCGCCGCTAAAACTCCATTGTCGTCGCTAATAGTGACATCGCTAAAGGTATGGACCGGAGATCCGTCGGAGACACGCCACTTTCAATCCCGACCCTTGTTTCGAAACATGATCCAAAGGATAGGGTTTGTTCCAGTGGAAAGCAATTAAGACAACACCTGTAGCGGCGACATATCATCGCTATTGGTATTGGACTAAATATTGGCTTTACAATTCTCACCCAATCCATAATCTATAGAAATGGTGTGTTGACTTCCCTCCAGAATGTCGCCGCTAATAGGGTTTCTGTCACCACTAAAGGGTTGCCCATTTTGTTCAGCTTCCTCACCGCAAATGACATATATCCATGTACCGATCCAGTGGCTCTCTCCGACAACAATTTCTAACATCAACCCCTAACATCGTTGCTCTCCACCGCCGATTGACCTCTAAAGCCGACTCCCACCGCCAATTAACCTCCAAATGCGGCCCCACCGACTGCCGACAGTCACATCCGATTCTGGTATCTTCGTCGAGGTTCGTTTTCTCTACCCTTTCTCTTTCTCCCTTTCCAATTGAACACTGGTACGAACACACACACACACACACACACACATATATATATATATATATATATATATATATATATATATATATATATATATATATATATATATATATTGTTTTTAAGTTTCCATTGTAAGGACACACATCACACCACCGATTGTAGCTTTGTTTTTCTAGTAAGAACATGTTAGTAAAATTGATGGTTTGAATATAAAAATGTATATGTGAAATTAATGTGAAATTAAACTGTTCTTCATTTTTTTTATTCTATTTTTATGAATGTCAAACTTTTGACTGTTGTGAAATTGGTATGAACAACTTTTGTTTTTCTGGTTTTATGAATGTATATATGTAAAACTATTGACTATTTATGTTTTTATGAATGTATATATGTGAAATGTTTAATGCTATATCAAAAGTGTTATTTTGGTTGATGCTATTTCAAATATGTTGTTTTGGTATGAACAACTTTACCAATAGGTTCTTTTTTTTTTATATATAAAAATGTTGTTTTTTTTTCTTGGTATGTCAAAAATATTGTTTTGGTTGATGTTATATCACAAATATGTTTTTTATGAATGTATATATGTGAAACTATTGACTTTCAGTTTTTATAGTGATCTTATTTCTTTGTTTGTTTAATGTTATATCAAAAATGTTTTTTACTGAAAGATCCTGAAATGGGTGGTATTTTAATATACTAAACGATTCAGTAATACAACCATTTGTTTATAAAATATGATAGTTATCATTCAATAATATAATCATAAATAGTTATAAATCTTGTTACGAAAAGAAAAAAAAACTTATTATGAAAACGAAAAAACATAAAAAGTAAAAACAAAAAAACTATCATTATATATGAAATTTTTAACTCAAAAAAGTAAACACAAATAAACAATTTTATTATGAAAACCAAAAATGAAAAAAAAAACTTAAATAAAAAATTAGAATAAATGAATTTAACGCAATGAAAATTATAAATTTTGTGATTATTATAATCAAATATATTATTATTTTAACATTATAATTTTGTGATTATTATATAATCTCATAGTTAGTTAACTAAAATAAGTAGTCAACTTTACAACATATCACAATCCAAACATAATCCATCATATTTATTAACTTTATCACTTCAATATTTATATTTACAAATATCCGGTTTATAATTAAACAAAAAACAATCAAACAACTTTTTATATGTTAAAAAAATCAATGATGACAAATGAAATATATAAACCATTATTAGTGGTTCAACGACAATACTTACATATTTTATTGCAATAATCCATAACTGATCCATTTGATGTTACTTTTTTGCTGTTTTGAATGTTGAGTTGGAAAAGAAAGAAAAAATTATCTCTATATACATATATATATATATATATATATATATATATATATATATATATATATATATATATATATATATAAGATGGTATAATACAAAACAAAAACGCAAAACATAAGATGGTAAATCCAAAAAGTTGCAATCTAATAACATAATTATTTAAAGTATAATGCTATAAAAATAAAAAGTAGGATTTTTAGTTCTCCAATCCAGCATATCCATTAACTTTATTACTTCAATATCTGCATTTACAAAAAAAAAAAAAAAAAAAAAAAAAAAAAAAAAAAAGAAAGAAAGAAAGAAAAAAATACAAACAAAAAAAAATTACAATATCTGGTTTATAATACAAAATCAAACAACTTCTTTTTTATATGTTAAAATAAAATGTTATAATACATAACAAAAACGAAAAACATAAAACTGTAAATCTATTAAGTTGTAATCGAATAACTTAATTATTTAAAATTCAATGCTATAATAACAAAAAGTAGGTTTTTTAATTTAAATATCTTCATTTATTTTTTTTTTAAATCATCAAGAGCCTAGAAGTATCTGCCTGAAATTGGTTTAGAAATTAATTTCAGGTTGTCCCCATTTTTGGGTGTAACACAGTAAAATTTCAAACAAAATTTTCATTTAAAATCACATTAATCTCATTAAAATAAATCACAAAATCCACAAAATATCAATTTATCAAAACAAATATCCATAATAATAAAATCCAAAATCCTAAAAACATAACTCAGTCTCATGCGTACAATCAAGCCGACGTCTTCTCGTGATCCTGAGAATTATCTGAAACACTTAACACATAACACGATAAGCATGAAGCCTAGTGAGTTCCCCAAAATACCACACATATATCATCAGCCTCTCATGGCTATACTCGAATAAGACCCTTTGGTCAATGTGTCTCAGTAACCCTCCGGTCCCACAACTCGGGTGGACCCTCTGGTCCTAACTCAGTAAGCTCAGAATAATACACATCTTAAATCACAAAGACATAATGTTGGATATCACAATAGTCAATATAATCACATAAGACCCTTCGGTCACACAAAGATTACCACTCTAGGTAAGTATAGTGAGAAGACTCACATTGTAACCAAGTAAGCAAATAAACCTCGTACACGAATCACTAATCTAGCCTATGCCTAAGACATCTGATAACTATCTCTAATTAATACTCCAATCACAACTCTAAATAAACTAAATGCTATTTTTGTTGGATTAATGCCTAAGTCCATAACTATAATTGGTAAGACTTGACCTGACCCGGCATGGTCTATTTGGGTTGCATGGCATCATGCACTTGGATAGACTATAATGAGAGAAATAAGACACTTATGGTTATTAATATATTATAAGTTCTAGTATATTAATAATAAGAATAATAAGATTATTTAATTAGTATTGATAAAGAATTAATCTAGGATTAATTAAGTGATCAAAAGAAGACTAATTAAATATATGAATTGATTGTGTAAATCATCCATACTTATATAGTAGGCTAATGCTCCATGGATTATCTAGTTGGGCTAAAACCCATATGATGCTCCATGGTGTATTTGTACCCATGGATCATGGAAATGAAAGGCCATGTCAATTAGGGTTTACATGGTGTAACCCTAACTATATATGCATCTTATTCTTGATCAAAATCGGACACTAGAGAGAGTAAGAAAGGACTAGCCGATTTTCATGAGTGTAGAATTCTCTCAAGTTATTCCAAGTGTATTTAGTGTTGTGTGAACCATTTGAGGTGTCACACTTGGGGCACTAGGCACTCAAGCTTCATGAAGACTTTCTACATCAAAGAGGTATGTATTCTATCTTGTTACATTCATTGTTTTGTATGCTAGATTAGGATAATACCTTGGAAGTTCTTATTTGCATGTATAATAGAGAAAACATAGATCCAAGGTATTTAGGGTTGCATGTACACTTAGGAGTGTTAGAATGCTCAAAACCCAACAGTGGTATCAGAGCCTAGGCTTGTTTTCTTGGTATACTTGCAAATGGAGCTGAAAAAATCAAGTTTTGATGCTGTCTGCCCAGCAGACTCGCTGAGTCCATGAATGGACTAGCCGAGTCCAAGGCAAAATGCATCCAACTCGCCGAGTTGGTTCGTGCACTCGACGAGTTGGACCCCCAGACAGCATAAATTCGACTTTTTTGGTTGGAATTGGACTAGGAACATTACCCTAAGATGTTTTTGGACTTATAAACTTGTTTTTGACGTGGTAATGCTCATGCTAATCCAATTTCAAAGATAATTGTCAATAGATTTATGTTTTGTATTAGTTTAAGGTTTAGACTAATTACATGAAAAAGTTTGATTTGAATTATCTAGTTCTTATGAGTTGCTTAGATTAATAGAAAAGCTGAGTGAAATAGTTGTTTTCAATACAAATTAATCTAAGAGTTGATTCTAAAATGTGTTTTTGTAACTTGTCCTCAAGTTATATGAAAAGTCACATTTAAGTTTCATAAAACTCATAAAAGTTGGCAAAGGTTACAAAAATGAAGAGTCTAGTTCTAATTAAATGGTTTTATGACTCCATAACTTGTCCTCAAGTTATGGAGGACCAAGAGTCTCTTCATTAAATAATAAATAAATAAAAAAGTGTAACCTTAATTAATTCCATAAGTTATAAAATAAAGAAAAGTTAATTATTTTATTAGTTTAAAGTCTTCCATAACTTGTCCTCAAGTTATGGAACTTGAAGAATTTTTGGATTAAAACTACTTTAAACACATAAGTTATGGAATTAATTAGTTTTGAATAGTTTCAAAACTTGCGCTTAAGTTTTGGAATTTGTAAAGTTTTCTCTTATGAATACTTTAATTCCAAGTTAGCCCTTAGAATTTTAAGAGTTAAAAATCAACCCTTATACTTTATAATATTATAAGTTAATATATATATATATATATATATATATATATATATATATATGTATGTATGTATGTATGTATAAGAGTAAAGTCAGTCTTACCGCTAGTACGCCTCATTCACGAAGCCGGTCTATAAGGTGGGTATAAGGTTGTTGCCTATAAAATGGCAACTTAATGGGTGTCCACTCTCACCCACCGCTTGCTTGACTGGTGGAGGGTCGTTAGCCGAACGGGTTTGACAGGACTATAATTCTCCCTTCATTAAAAGTATTAATGATAAATACTAAGTAACTAAACTCTTAATAATACCCAATCTTAGTTACTTAGGAAAATATGAATAAGGTGCTAATCCATGAGATTACACTTTGCACTTTGTTTAAGTCGGTTAGTGGAGCGTGTGTGGTTAACCGACACACTAACTCGTATTTAACAAGGTAGGAAAAGGGTAAATTAATGTTTATCATAGTATCGATGGAGCGTGTGTGGTTAACCGGCACATCGATTGAGGGGTAAACACTTAAGGGTACCATGTAATTTGCATGGTTACTTCACACCTTGTTTTGTGATCCTCGGCATCCCAGTCACAAAACCTGAAGGGCAAACTTGAGATTGAAACATGCCATTGAACAGTTCAATGAATCTCAAAGATCTTGGAGTTTCAAAACCAATTAAAACCTAATAATACATTTCTTTTATCTTGGTGGAAATTGGTGAATCGTCATTCACCTACCTTCAAATATTTTATAGCTTGGATTACGGCATCCCTCTTCTAAGTTATAAAATAGTTTATTGGGCCCTAGCCTTAATATTTCATATTGGGTGTCATATTAAGGACTTTAGATCAACTATCTTGAATATCTCCCAAAAGATGTCTGGTTTAGACATTTATGATCTTCCCAAATCTCTTAAAACAAGCTTTTCTAAATGAAGATGATGTCCTTTGGAAATCATACTTCTTTAACCTCCTCCAATTATTCTCCCTATCCCACAAGTTCTTGAAAAGTTCAAGGCCACTCAAGCTCTATTAGCAAGGCAAGGTCTAGGTGTGATCACATCTTGGAGATGTAGTCACATATTGACAAGTCGGGAGAGTTGGGTCTCAAAGTCTTGAGAAAGTTGGTGGTTCAACTACTTTCTAAGTCACATAGTGAGTTCTTTTAGGACACCTATGAAACAGACTATGACAAGACCCTTAATGATCTTATCTATTTGTTAAGATCAACTTCCTAAAACTTGATGGACATTGACAATAGTGACACAGGAAATTCAGGAAAGCATTCTCTTCCCAATGGAAAGGGATCGGCCATAGTCAACTA
This sequence comes from Lactuca saligna, assembly GCF_052625555.1. Taxonomy (NCBI): domain Eukaryota; kingdom Viridiplantae; phylum Streptophyta; class Magnoliopsida; order Asterales; family Asteraceae; genus Lactuca; species Lactuca saligna. The sequence goes on along the minus strand of NC_136419.1, from coordinate 35,684,326 downwards.
GGTTGACCAAATGGTAAAGAGAAAAGCTAAGTCTGTGATAGTCTCGTGTACCATTATCAAAGGGTCCATATGTTTATATTGCCAAAGAAAGGGGCATTGGTTGCAAAGCTACCAAATTTACCTATGGATGTTAAAGTCAATAAGTTTGACTCTACTTCAGGTAAAATCCACTATATAACTCTGCTAAGTTTCTATTATGAGATTCTTGATATATGATGTGAGTGGGTCACATGGTGATGTTTTAAGAATCAAAGAAAAGTGAAGAAACTTAAAGAAAGAATATGCCGAATCTAATTGCGTAGATGGATTTCTATCGCATAGTTTGAAGATCGGATTCTTGAGCTACTTCTTAGGAGTTATGATATATTGCTTAGGAATAGATAACAACAAAGTTTTCATGTGCTTTTGCACTGTAAGGATAAATTTTTCCGCAAAGTTTTAAAATAAAAGAAAATTTTTGATTTTATTTATTTTAAAAATATCCTTACAATGGCATTTGGGGGAAAATTGTTGCTTATCACCCAAGTTTCATTTGGACCGGGACTTGGAATCATGTAAGGGGTATAGCATGATGAATGAGAACTTTCAAGTATTGGAAAATTAAGGTGAATTACTTTTCACATGGATGTGTGAGTCAAGTGAAGGACTAAGGGATCGAGTACACATTCTTGTGCACTGGTCAAGTCAACCACAAAAAGTTCAATAAGATTATTCATCATAATTTACTAAAGTTCAGTAAATATGGTTATACTTACAAGCTTAAGTGTAATTCTGAGACATTGGAAAAAGTTTTCAATGTATGACAGAGCGAATAAGAAGAATCAACTTAGGCAGAAAGATAAAAGTTTCTTAAATCTGGAAAGATGGGAGAGTACTTTAGTATCAGTTTTATGATCATCTTAATGATTAAGAAACCATAGCACAATTAGTTCTCTAAAGAAAATCTTAGTGCATTCTTATGACTAAGAAGAGGAACTTGAATTGTTGAAATGGTTTAATCAAGAAGATGAGTCATACTTCGTTCCAATACAAGTCTTAGAGTCATACTCCAAGATTGTAACTTGAGTGATATGTCTCAAAGAAGGTTTAAAACACTTGTCAAATGTAAGAGTAAAAGTTTTCTACTCTTGTAAATTTGAAATTGGTAAGTTGTGATGTTTTGGATAAAACAAAAACCAACTTAGGCCAATTGTGTGAAGTGTTTGTCTTGGTTAGAACCCACAATATCTCTTGGATGTTTGACAAGAGAATCTTACAGGTCAAGAGGACAGTGGGAGTCTTAAAGGTCTTGAAAGTCTCAAGAACTAATCAAGAATAAAACCTGAAGTTCTTCACTAGCACACGACTTGAGGTTTATAACCTATCGTGTTGACATATTCTATGCCCAGTCCAGTTAAAGTTGGCTTTGCATATGAGTTCTTAGAGTTCTCAATTTGTTGCACAACAACTTGGAAGCAGTGGCAAGCCCTTGAGCTGCCAGGTGGCAAGAAATTAAGATTAAGTTCCGTCCATATGAGTTTGGATTTGTCATTATCCTTGGCTTGTGACTATGATTTTGACAATTCACATGGATAAGAACACATACACCATTAAATCTAAGTGTCATAAGGTTTCTCTCCGATTTATGAAAATGATCGTGAGGAAACACTTTCACTAAGTAGATTTTAGGTAGATAGCAATTGTGATATTTGCATTCTCAAAGTCGTTAGTGGAGCGTGTGTGGTTTACCGGCACACTAACCTGGACTTGTGAGAAGTGGCAAAAAGGTCTAACCATTATGATTACGGCATCCCTCTTCATAATTGTTTGGATACACAAGTGTGCTATCTAAGGGAAGGTGTATGATATTGATAAAGTCTTATCAAAACAATCTAGTATCAGAAATCTGAACTTTGGTAAGAAAGTCAGCTGATTTCTGAGTACATGTCAAAGATAGTGGGAGCATAAGTGTTATGCTAATAATCATCATGTTAGTGGAAGCATGATAATTATGATAAGTATTGCAAGTTAGCAATGTTAATTATAGAAAACAAAAGTTTCAATTGGGAAAGAGTTGTTTTGCTATAATTAAGGGAGAGTAAATTATACTTCATCTCAAATCTATAAGCTTAGATCGTGAGGCTTTAATCATTTAGTCAAGGAAATATATATGAATTTCATGTTGGAATGGCTCAACATAAGGAAATTCTGTATATGGGTCCATTACTTTCGTTTTAAAAATTCGATTATGATTACGACATCCCTTTTCATAATCTGAATTATGAGAACTTAGCAAATACAAATGGAAATGTTATAGCAAAAGACTGGTTTAGTCTTTATGTGAGACATCATGAATCGTGTCCCATATGCTTCGGATATAGGATCGATTACATGTGCTATATTCATCCTTTCTAAAAAAATTCAAATGCCTGGGGCATTAAGAAGTGAAAAGGTTTAGAACTGGATATGACTAAAAGGATTAAACAATTGTCGAGGACAATCTAAGGTTTACCAAAGATTGGTTGCTCAAGGACAATTGAAAGTATAGTGATAATTCTGGAAGGACCATATTGACATAATCTGTAAGGAGGGCAACTCTTTTTCAGAAGTGATAGTCAAAATGGAATCTGGAAATGTTTCAAAGTTAGAATTTTCAATCTGTTTATGATTAGGAAACTTAATGCAAGAAGGATGTTCCCAAGGAGCTGATCTCTCTTGGAATGGTTTGTAATGGTTGTTGTCAAGTCCTTCTGACTTTGTGCATAATCATTACAAGAGGTTCAATGCATATAATCTAACATATTTCAATAAATGGCATGAATTTGGAATTCTTGCATTTGCAGTAAGGATTTGGGAGTGTGAAAAGATATTCATTGATGTTATGTAAAAATCATAGACAAACATAGTATGCATACTTGGTGTGTGGCATGACTAGTGTTTAGAAAACATAGTGTACATGCTTGGAGCATGGGACAACTATTGTTTTAAATTCAAGAATAAATTTGATAGCTGAAACAGTATACAATGAATAATGTGTAATCATATGGTGATAAATAAAAGGTGTTTTATTTATGTTCATAGGTTTTGATACCATATTGGATTCAATTATCATTGTGTTTCACTTTGCATGTTTTGACTTCCCGAATAAACTAGGTTATTCTTCCTGAATGACTATGTTATTCAAACTATCCACAGTCGGTCATATGTTGGAAGTAGATAAGAATTAAGACTGTCATGGGTTGGCTTGTAGAGGTCTAAGGTGTTGGACAAAGGGCTACAACACTCATGAGTGCTCATAAGTTCTGAGTATTGGATTCAACCCGCGCTCATTGGAATCACTTCATGGATTTTATCACGAGTGATCATGAGACGATAATATCTTATATTCTTCAAACCTGGAGATATGAGTTGGTTGTACATTGATTGCACGAAAACGCATTCGGTAACTCGGTGCTATAAAACGTGCCTTTGTGTATGATTCAACAAGTAGTAGAACAAGCCATATGAGGCAAAGTTTATCCATTCCTTTTACCTTCGGGATAAAAGTGATATCTGTGGGCCCCTCGATGATTTGATGATGACAAATGGAAGTGCTCGGCCGGGCCAGGACTGATTTGATTTGTTCAATTAGTCAGTCGTCATAAATCGGAAATCGGGAAACAACAAATGGACAGAGATAATGATTATAATCCATGTTTCAGTCCATACGATATCTAGAATGGAGGAATATATGATCCCTTATCTAATGGACAAGTCATTGACAAAGGTCAGAGTTCATCTACAAGGTCAAAGTTCGACAGAAACTTTTGAGAGCTACGATTGTCGGTTGGTTATTGAAGTCATACGCAATAATAGTTTTAGAATTATCCAAGTGGGAGACTGTTGGATTAATGTCTAAGTCCATAACTATAATTGGTAAGACTTGACCCAACCTGGCATGGTCCATTTGGGTTGCATGGCATCATGCACTTGGATAGACTATAATGAGAGAAATAAGACACTTATGGTTATTAATATATTATAAGTTCTAGTATATTAATAATAAGAATAATAAGATTATTTAATTAGTATTGATCAAGAATTAATCTAGGATTAATTAAGTGATCAAAAGAAGACTAATTAAATATATGGATTGATTGTGTAAATCATCCATACTTATATAGTAGGCTAATGCTCCATGGATTATCTAGTTGGGCTAAAACCCATATGATGCTCCATGGTGTATTTGTACCCATGGATCACGGAAATGAAAGGCCATGTCAATTAGGGTTTACATGGTGTAACCCTAACTATATATGCATCTTATTCTTGATCAAAATCGGACACTAGAGAAAGTAAGAAAGGGCTAGCCGATTTTCATGAGTGTAGAATTCTCTCAAGTTATTCCAAGTGTATTTGGTGTTGTGTGAACCATTTGAGGTGTCACACTTGGGGCACTAGGCACTCAAGCTTCATGAAGACTTTCTACATCAAAGAGGTATGTATTCTATCTTGTTACATTCATTGTTTTGTATGCTAGATTAGGATAATACCTTGGAAGTTCTTATTTGCATGTATAATAGAGAAAACATAGATCCAAGGTATTTAGGGTTGCATGTACACTTAGGAGTGTTAGAATGCTCAAAACCCAACAATTTTCTCTCTAACACTTGAGATGGATAAAATACCATTTTACCCCTCCATGGTCTCCATAGTCCATGTCTTGACCAAACCCTAAAGTCAACAAAAGTCAACACTCGAGTCAAGAGTCCATGTTGACCTGACTCGCCGAGTGCATCTATGTGACTCGCTGACTCCCTCGTTTCCTCAGTAATGTCGCGAAAATCCAACTTGACTCATCGAGATGTCTCACCAACTCGCTGAGTTACTCATGTCCAGACTCGTCAAGGAAAACCCTAGTCGACTTGTCGAGTCAGCTCAACGTCTCGGCGAGTCCTTTTAGACCCTTTTCTCATTCTGACGTTTTAAGTCAGATTTAGAACCCCAAACTCTAGATCTAGCCTCCCAAGGCTGATATACCATGTAAAGCTACAAGCTTTACATCCATCCATGGCACTTAGGGCTTAAAATGACAAAACAAGTTCTATTTATGGTCCAAAGCAATAAAACTCTCCTTTAGTTTGATAAAGCTTGGACCTTTGGTCATAAGGGACCTCACAAGGTCCAGATCTGATGTCTCAAATGCTTAGCAAGCTCAAGTCACTCAAAATCTCGAAGAAATATGGAAAAAGACCTAAAAGCTTCCTATCAACAAGATCTAAAAAATATGATGAGCAAGGTGATGATATTTTACCTTCCAACAGAAGCTCAAGGTGAATGAACATTGGATCCCAGAGTCCTTCCTTGTTACTTGTTTGATTCTCTCTTCTTCCTTCCAATAGTTAACAAAAACACTCAAATATTAGCTCTCTTTCTCTCTTAGCTCAATGTGGCCGATTAGGGTTGCACTCATAGGAGTAAGGTGGCCGGTCAGGCGGAAATGAGGGCTTAAGGTTCGTTAAATATGACCCACCCCTGGAGATTTAGGGTTTTTTCTCACAGCTCCAAATCGTCGAGTTGCTCAATCGACTCTCTCTCTCTCTCTCTCTCTATATATATATATATATATACACACACACATACATACATTATACCTGGGAGTCGGGATGTTACAATTTGCCCCACTAGAATCAGACTGCGCCCTTGAAGTCATGCTCTGGAAATAACTTTGGGTACTACTTGGGCATCTCGGACTCTGGCTCCCAAGTCCACTCGGATCCCTTCCGATGTTGCCACCGGACCTAAAACAGGGGAACTTCTTTATTCCTCAAAAGCCTAAACTTCCGATCCAAGATCGCTATTGACCTCTCAATGTAATTCTCGCTAGCATCTACCTAAATGTCCTCTAAGGGTACCACCACCGTCTCATCAGCTACACACTTCCTCAACTGAGACATGTGGAAGGTGCTATGAATCTTCCTCAACTCTGCAGGTAGCTCCAACCGATAAGCTACCTTCCCCAGTATGTCAGTCACTCTGAAAGGACCAACGTAAGTAGGGCCCAACTTGCCCCGTTTCTTGAATCGGATCACCCCTTTCCATGGGGATACTTTCAGGAGAAAAAAATATCCTACCTGGAACTCTAGCTCGGATCGTCGTCAGTCTACATAAGTATTCTGGCGACTCGGGGCTGTCAATAACCTCTGTCTGACCTGTTGAAGTTGCGCGGTCGTCTTCAGCACTATTCCAGTGCCACTCATCACTTTCTACCCTACCTCTCCCCAACAGATGGGAGTCTGACACCTCCTCCCATATAAGAGCTCAAAAGGGAGGCATACCAATACTGGAATGGTGGCTGTTGTTATAAGAAAACTCAGCCAAGGGAAAATAGGTTTCCCAACTACCTCCGAAGTCGATAACACATGCACGCAACATGTCCTCAAGCGTCTGAATTGGCTGCTCACTTTGCATGTTGGTCTGTGGGTGGTACGCGGTACTGAAGTGCAATCGGGTACCTAACTCCTCATGAAACATCCTAATATGACATTATCAATGTTGGCACTCCATGTCGTGCCACTACCTCTCCTACATAAATCTCAACCAATTTCTCTACAGAAGAGCTCTCACTGATAGCAAGGAAGTGAGCACTCTTTATTAATCGATCCACAATCACCCATATCGCATCAACACCTTGCACGGTTCTCAGTAATTTGGTGATAAAATCCATGGAAATTTGTTCCCACTTCCACTTGGTAATCTCTAGAGGCTATAATGGGCCATGTGGACGCTGGTGTTTCGCCATAACCCAATGACAGTTCAAGCACCTCTTAACTAGCCAAGCCACGTCTCTCTTCATACAGGACCACCAATAATCTCTCTTCAAATCCAAATACATCTTAGTAACCCTAGTGTGGATCGAGAATCTGGGTCTATGTGTCTCCTCCATCAGTATAAGTCGAGCTCCACCTGTATAGGTCACCCAAATCCCAAGTACGAAACCTGGAGTGTACACAAAATCGTTGTTGTGAAGGTCACTAGGTCAATCGAGACTGAAAGCTTCCCAAATGTGAAGATTAAATTTGCGAGAGGATCAACTTGTCAAGCCTACAAATTCACCCTTACAGACTTGCCTTGTTTGAATCCTAATAACTGGATCCTTCTATACAACATCCTGCTGCAAGAGAAAGATAAGTACGAGCCTAAGATGTCACATCGCCAGCTTATGATCAAGTCCAGAGAACGAATAGAAGCTGACTTTCATAAGTCTTACTTCTATCTCGAAGACAAGCATCTCTAAAATACTTCATGTTTGGAATTTATATTGGATCTGATGACTAAGTTCAAGGGCAACCGCAAGGACGACATCACGTGCTTTACTGATATGATTTTTCCGTACACCAATCTTTGTAAGATGCTCATGACCTTCATTCTAAAAATTTACGAAGTGCAGCAGCGGATCATTGGCTAATGGGCTACAGCCTCCATTGACGCAAAGGAGGAGATTGTAGAATATTAAAGTGTTGCGTTATTGGGTTTTGTTATGAGTCCTTTTTGTAAATAGGTTAGGCCTATCCTCTCATATTTATTTCTACGGTTACAGTATATATGGTGCATGCATGCATCTTATTTTAGTTAACTTTTGATTGATCTTTTCTTTGTAACCCTAACACGCCTCTACAATAGCAATACTTCATAGACTTCTGTCACACCCCCGAACCGTCAGAAATAACGGCGGAAACGTCCGGGGCGGGCGACGTTATGCGTAGTATCACAACAATCGTATCATAGCAATCAAAGTAAACATAACCAATACATTACAATATGAAAATTTACATCTGTTTGAAAACATAGTTTGTATACATCAAAATGTAACAAAAAATAAAGACGAGACACCAAAATGCTCCATCTTCTCCAAAATTTAGCGAAGGTACCTGTCTATCGTTGTCTTGAGAATACAAGTGATTTTGAAAATGCATCAGCATAAAGTTGGTGAGTTCATAAGCATTTTTTTCTATTGAAAACTAGTCACTGAATTTGTACAAATGGTTTCTTTTCATTATAAGTAAAGTGTCGTTTGTAGCAAAAACCATTGTTATCGTGTACTAAAATATGCATGCATGCTTTCCAAGAAAATCCTATATTTTCTAACATGTTTGTTGATTTTTGTATGAAAAGTATGTTCCGTTTGAAAACCCTGGCTACCAGCAGTATGTAATGTAAGATTTGTTTGAAAACCCTGGCTACCAATAGTACGTATAGAAGTTTTATTACTTAAAACAAAACTATTGAAGAAGAAACCCCGTAAACAAAGGTTAGTTAATATTATTGTGAATTCGTATAACCATGTTAATATGGCTGATGACCTCATTGATGTTTCTTTAGGCGTCGTACGGTTACAAAATTTGTCACCCCAGGCGTGTCCGCCTAACTGTAGCTAACAGTTTAGGTGTGGGATTGTCGGTCCCAAATAGATCTATTCACAAATTTCACAGTCTCCCTCCAGGAGACTCTGGTTATACTAACGGTGAGGATTTACTGGTACCCCCGAGGGCATAACGAAGATAGGTCTCACAATCCTATATTAACTAGTTTACGTGTGGTTCGGTTGTTCTCGAGTTCGAAATCGTTTGTAACGGTGTAGAGTGTAAATAATTATACTCAAAATAATTATTTAGGAAGATACTCTAGTTTTCTCTACGTAACAATGGATAAACTAAATATGTCATAGTTTATGTGGTTGACTTTGTATGAAGTTGAATCTGTAAAACCAGTAATGAATTTCCCAAATTAAACCTATTATAGTTTGATTGGTAAGTAGTGTTCGTATACTGTTCTAGAAACTATGCAATTATGTTTAGAAAACGTCCCTTATGCTCCGCATATTACATAAAGGGAATAAGGTATCTATTTGTTTAAAGTAAAAGTTGTTGTAATTGCATTAGTTCTTAACTTGTGACAACATTTATGTTTTGCTTGTATCCCCCCTGAAAACGTTTAAAAACTATAAAAGCGTAGGGGTATGAACTCACTATTTGACATGGGATTCGAGTGTTAATCAATAGGAGTTGTCGAGTATTAGGCAATGCTTCAGACACAAACGGATCCTATGTAACATATAAATGCACATATATGTATTAGATGAGAATATAACAGTATTTGTTATGGATGGAAATCACCTTAAGGACTAGGAAACACTTGAAACTAAATGTTAGAATCACATGTGATTGAATATGGGGAGTTTGCTGTCGTAATCAGTGGTGTTCGGTAATGGGTTTGCGGCCTAACAGCATTTATGGCCCAAGAGTTTACGGCCCATGGGTTTACGGCCCAAGGATTTACGGCGGTAAACACTTGGTGAGAGGTGCGATTTTTGATGTTTTAAGGTCCTTTCTGGCCTCTTGGAATTTTTCTAAGCCTTGTGCATGGCACAAAGTAGGGTTCAAAGGCCAATAATCGACCAAAAATGGAGTTTACGGCCATTGAACGGTGTACGGACGTACATATGGGTTTACGGCCGTAAACCAATTTCGTGTTCATGATTTGGGTCGATTTTTAGGTGAAAAAACAATGATTTCTAGTAGATATCAAGCATAGATGGTAGTTACTTACTGTAAGAGGCTTGGAGTGAGGTTTTTAGCGACCAAACACTAGTAGATGTTATTGGTGTTCTTGGTGAGAGAGAAAATCTAGAAGAAAATGAAATTCAATGGGATGAACATGGATTCAACACTAGAAATGAGATCAAAATACAATCAGAGTGAAGAATCACTTACATTTTTTATGGTTCTTGATCAAACTCGAAATTATATATATATATAGAGAGAGAGAGAGAAAGCAGAGAGGAAAAGTCCTTAGAGTGTGTAAAAGATGAAATGAAGGCCACTCATCCCTTATATAGGGGTGAGTTTACGGCCAAGGGGTGGGGAGGGGGTGTACAGCCGTAAACTCGAGTTTGCGGCTGTACACTCCTCTCGAAGGGGTGTTTGGCCCGGATGTTATGCTTTGACTTGGAAAAACTCATTCTAGGACCCAAACCTCGATTGTTTTGAATTTAGAATATTTAATTAGACCCGAGAAGTTAAAGAAAATTTAATAAAAATTAAATTTTATTAACAGAAGCGGGTTAAAATAACGGAATAAATTTCGGGTTGTCACAACTTCTTCTAAGGTTGTGTCTTTTAATCTTTCGAAACTAGTTGATACATCTTGTGTTCTTGTTTTCATATTGTGCTAATACTTTAGCTATTAGAATCTAATCGTTCTAAGAGGATTTTATTCCTAACAAACATAATACCATAACTTTTTCTAATTAAAAGTACTCAGATAAATAATCATCACATTTAAAACCTATAACATATTTATTCAAGTGAAAAAGAAATTAAGCACGCAGGCTTAATAAAAAATACTCTAAGAATGAGCAATCTTGTCATTCTACTCAATTGGAAGAATTCATTAAATCCTAATTATTGTTTGAAACTAAAAAAAAATCATGTAGATATAGAAATTTATGGTCGAGATGTATTAGCACTTTAGATTTTTTTAGCACCTAATTTGCCAGGTATGAGTTAAAGATTCAATCTCTTTAAACTCAAGTAAAAATGTGTGTGTGTGGGGGGGGGGGGAGGGGGGGGGACTCGTGAGTATGTAGTGTATATATTTGGTACGCACATCGTACTTCTTTCATGTGCTTCATTGAGTGGTCCCTGACGTATGTTGGGCTTAATCAAGCCAGGGGCAAACCCTAATTGTTAGGTCTTGCACCCTATTTAAAGACCTTAAGACCCTCAAGTCCTTTACCCTCTTAGCATTCACTACACTTTTAGTGTCAATCTCGAATCCTAGCCTTCTTGAGGGCATCTTTGAACTTACCTTGAGTGTTTTGGTGTTTTTTTGGTGGTTTTGAAGAACAAGAAGGTTTAGGAAGAAGCAAATGAGAAGAAGTATCTTGTAGATCCAGAGTTTATGCACCATTTCTAGGCTATTGAAGGTATAAAATTTTGAACCTTGATCGTTACAAGCTTAGATCTAATTTTAAGGTAGAATACGACATCTTTTGGTTCCATAGCTTGGTTTCTTGGAGTATGAACAACTCCAGGCCATTTGAGTTGTCCTTTTGGACTCTTGGAAGTGTGTGGAGTCATCAAAATGAGAGAACAAACGATGAGATGCGCAGTGACAAGGTTTGAAAACTCAAACCTTGAATTAATGCTTAAGATCAATGTCTTCTTACTAAGTAATTTTCCAGTCAAGTCTGACAAGACTAGTCAAGTCTGAGTTAATGCTTTCAACAAAATATTCAATACATAAATGAAGAGTAAGAAATAAAATCAATGTAAAAATAATAAATGAAGAACAAAGAGAATGTTTGTGAAAATGATTTGAAGAGAATAAAAGATGAAGAAAGCTAAAGTGATATTGTTGTGTTTGAATAATGCGTCACTTGATTCAACATGGAATGACCCTAAAAATAGGAGAACATGATAAATCGTACTAACCAATTAAATTCACAGGACTGGATAATAGAGTTACTCCTGACACTCTTATTATCTGGGATTGACAAAAGAGACAAAGTCCCATTACACATTAAATCAAGCTAAGTGACAAATACAATAAATACAATCTGAACAAAACACTGATTCGGACAACTTAACGTTCTGAAAAAAAAACCATTCTGAAATGCCTTCATTTGATCTTCACATCCGGAGCCAAGCTTTAAATCCGGACTGCAAATTGATTTCTTACCAACTCCTATTTCGGAATTGAGACTGATTTCAGAACTTCAAAATGATAGATATTGCTTGAGCTTCACTTTCAGGTCAGCTCAGTTTGCTTCTTCCTTGATGAACGTGTAAACTCTAAACAACCATTCCCTGACTTCGATATACCACTGCAACTGACTCATAAACTTTTCCTTAAGATGTAACACCGTAAAATTTAAGATAATTTTTCGCATTTTAAAACACATTTTCCAAACAAATTTATTAACAAAATTTCATTGTATCATATCTTTGTTTCACAAAACATTTCCCAAGATCAAAATACATAAAATCCCATACGTGTGTACGAATCATGCCAACGCCTTCCCGCGGTCATCATTGGTGCCTAAAACACATAACACATAACACTGTAAGCATAAATCTTAGTGAGTTCCCCAAAATACCATACATAACACATACTAGCCACTCGAGGCTATAATTCTGTGGGCCCTTGGGCCCTAACTTTGTGGACCCTTTGGTCCTAGCTCTGTGAACCTTCCGGTTCTAACTATTATACACTCTTATATACACATGGCATAACTCACATAGAAATAATGCAGTGCAACACATCACATAAATAACATACAATAACTTTGTCCCATAACTCTAATTACCACTCAAGGTAAAGTATAGTGAGAAGACTCACCTCAGATGTCTCGGCAAATCTATGACTTGGTAGAAATATGATCTAGCCTCCGCCTAATCACATAAAGTAAATACTCTCATAAATATAACTCTCGGGACTAGACTCAACCCTCTCTTGGCACCCTCAGAAGGGTAAAAGACCATTTTACCCCTCTTTTGGCTCAAAGGCCCTCATTGTTGACCAAACCCTAAAAGTCAACCAAAGTCAACGGTCAAACTTTGACCTGACTCGTCGAGTGCACTTGGGCGACTCGGCGAGTCTACACGTGTCCACTAACCCTCTATTCTCGTTTGGCATGTCGAGTCCCTCCCCTTGCTTAACGAGTCACACCTTGAATGAATCGCGGGGCAACCCCAACTCAACTTGCTGAGTCTCAAGATTAACTCGGTGAGTTTCACCTTGAACTCGAGTCCTCTAATCCCTCTCTGACTCATTGAGTTATTTCCCCCAATTCGGCGAGTCTACTCACTGAGTGATTTATGGGAAACCCTAACCCTACTCGCCGAGTCTGCCCTGGGAATCGGTGAGTTCATGCCATGCCCAATCTCAACTGACCTCCTGAGGTCAGATCTGTTCCTTTGATCCATAGATCTGACCTTCCCAAGCCTGATAAACACGTAAAGCTCGAATCTTGACACTCATGGGATGTCTAGGAGGTTTCACTTGGTGATTTAGCCCCAAAAATAACATCCTAAGCTCAACACCTCTATAGCTCAACATAAAGCAAATTGAGATAAGCTGTTTAGACCACTATGGGTCCATATCCGAAATCTCAAAGCGAATAAGGGCCATGTTCTCATAATTTCTTCCATTATGGGACATGAAAACTCTACATCTATGGATTCCTTCAACACAACATATAAAGGGGCTATATAGTACCTCAAAGATGAAGTCTTTTGCTCGAAATCCACAGATGCACCACCTCCTTGGTCTCCTATAAGCTGGAAACACCTCCTTCTTGCAAGAATCAACCACAAAAATCAAGAAATGGCTCTTTTCCTCTCACAATCGCTCTAGCTCTTTTAGGCTTTCTCTCAGGGTTTGGTAGCCGCAAATGACGGACCTAAGGGCCTTTAAATAGGTCTCAAACCCGGGAAATTAGTGTTTCATTAAACAGCGTGGACTCACTGAGTCCACTCTTGGATCCGCCGAGTCCAGTCATGAACCCAGATGAGAATCCGCGACCCTACTCGGCGAGTCTAAGCACCAACTCGCCGAGTCCCTCCACAAACTCCAAAATAAATGAATAAAATAATATACCAGGGAATCCAGATGTTACAATTCTCCCCCACTAGAACCAGACTTCACCCTCGAAGTCTCACTCCGCAAACAACTCTGGATGCTGCTCACGCATCTCGCGCTCCGGCTCCCAAGTCAGCTCTGACCCTTTCTGATGCTGCCATTGGACCTGCACCAGAGGCACTTCCTTGTTTCTCAGAACCTTGATCTTCCGATCCCTAATCACCACCAGTCTCTCAACATAGTTCAATCTCACATCCACCTGAATATCCTCTAATGGCACCACTGCTGAATCGTCGGCTATACACCTTCTCAGCTGCGACACGTGGAAGGTGTCATGAATCTTACCCAACTCTGCAGGTAGCTCCAAACGGTAGGCTACCCCGCCTACTCTTGCGATCACCCTGAAAGGGCCAATATATTGGGGCCCCAACTTGCCCCTCTTCCTGAATCGGATCACTCCTTTCCAAGTAGAGACCTTTAGGAGCACGAAGTCGCCGGCCTGAAACTCGAGCTCGGACCGGCGCATGTCCGCATAACTCTTCTGACAACTCTGAACGGTCAACAACCTCTATCTGACCTGGTGTATCTGCTCAGTCGTCTGAAGCACGATCTCTGTACTACCCATCACACGTTGCACTACCTCTCCCCAACAAATGGGGTTTCGACACCTCCTCCCATACAACAGCTCAAAGGGTGGCATACCAATGCTTGAATGATGATTGTTGTTGTAAGAAAACTCTACCAAGGGAAAATACGTTTCCTAACTCCTGCCGAAATCCAACACACATGCTTGGAGCATGTCCTCGAGCGTTTGAATCGTCTGCTCGCTTTTCCCGTCAGTCTGTGGGTGATATGCGGTACTAAAATGCAGCCTCGTACCCAATTCCTCATGAAATTTCTTCAAGAATCTGGAAGTGAAACGCACATCTTGATCTGAGACAATCGAGATCGACACTCCATGTCGCGATACCACCTCCCTCACGTACATCTCTGCCAACCTCTATGCGGAAGAGCTGTCACTGATAGCAAGGAAATGAGTGATCTTCGCCAACCTGTCTACAATCACCCAAATTGCATTAACACCTCTCACAGTCCTCGGCAATTTGGTGATAAAATCCATAGTAATCTATTCCCACTTCCACTCGGTAACCTGTAACGGCTGCAACTTACCATGCGATCTCTGGTGCTCGGTCTTAACCCTACGACAGGTTAGGCACCACGCGACGTCCCTCTTCATACATGGCCACCAATACTCCATCTTCAGGTCCAAATACATCTTAGTGGCCCCGGGATGGATCGAGAACTTCGATTAATGTGCCTTTTCCATCAAAATGGAATGCGTCCCGCCCATAAACGGTACCCAAATCCGACCCTGAAATGTCATAAATCCTCGATTATCGGTAACGAACTTCGATACCTACACGATAACTCACTCCCTATTCTGGTTTTCTGGTCTCACGGCCTCATCCTGGGCCCCTCGAATGGTGTCCAACACCAGAGTCATCACTATCAATCTCATGCAAACGTCATGCATCGGGATGCTCTCCCCCTACGGCTCAGGGCATCGGCTACCATGTTAGCCTTACCCGGGTGGTATAGGATCTCGCAATCATAATCCTTTAACACGTCTAACCATCTCCTCTGTCGCATATTCAGGTTGGGCTGAACCATCAAGTACTTTAGGCTCTTGTGATCCGTGTATAGGGTACACCAAACCCCATACAGATAGTGATGCCAGATCTTTAGGGCGAACACTACTGCTCCCAACTCTAGATCGTGGGTGGGATACCTCGTCTCATGAGGCTTCAGCTGCCTCAATGCGTATGCTATCACGTGCCCCTTCTGCATAAGCACCACTCCCAACCCTGATATCGACGCGTCACAATACACTACGAAGACCTACCTTCCCTCCGGAAGGGCTAACACCGGGGCTTCGCATAGTCTCTGGCGAAGTGTCTCAAAGGAGGTCTGCTGCTCTGGGCCCCATGAAAAAGCAACACCCTTCCGGGTCAACTTGGTGAGTGGCACGACGATCTTTGAGAAATCCCTGATAAATCTCTGGTAATAGCCTGCCACACCTAGGAAACTCCTAATCTCTGTAGGTGACCTCAGCACCTCCCAACTCATCACCGCCTCAATCTTGGCTGGATCGACCAATATCCCCTTCTGGTTAACGAGATGCCCTAGGAACTGGACCTCTTGTAACCAGAAATCACACTTGGAGAATTTGGCATAAAGCCTCTCCGATCACAAAACCCCGAGGATTTCTCTCAAATGCTCCTCATGCTGCTCTCTGGATCTTAAATACACCAATATGTCATTGATGAATACGATTACCGAGCGATCCAACATTGGCCTGCACACCCTGTTCATTAGATCCATGAACACCGCCGATGCATTGGTGACCCCGAAAGGCATTACCACGAACTCGTAATGCTCGTAACGAGTCCGGATGTTGTCTTATGGATCTCCTCATCTCGCACCCTCACTTGATGATATCCAGACCTCAAATCGATCTTGGAGAACCAAGATGCTCCCTGCAACTGATAGAACAAATCGTCGATCCTTGGCAACAGGTAACGGTTCTAGACCGTCAGCTTGTTCAATTCCCTGTAATCAATGCACATACGGTGTGAGCCATCCTTTTTCTTAACAAAAAGGATAGGTGCTCCCCACGGCGAACTGCTCGGCCGAATAAACCCCTTCCCCAACATCTCCTGAAGTTGTGAGGATAACTCCTATATTTCTGGAGGTGCAAGGCGAAAGGGCGCCTTGGCGATAGGCGCATCCCCCGGAACCAAATCGATACCGAACTCAACCTGCCTCTCGGGAGGCACACCCGGTAACTCCTCTAGAAATACATTCGGGAACTCACGAACTATCGGAACCTCATCTACTGACCTCGGTCTCTCTAAATCAACCCTCGTATCCATCATATATGCTACAAATCCCTTACAACCTTGTTGTAGACTCTGCCTCGCTCTAGCGGCTGAACAAAATGCCGACCCAGAACGCGTACCTTCGCCGTACACCGTAAGAATTCCCCCACTAAGGTCTTGTATGGTCACTAGCTGTCTCTCGCAGTCGATAACTGCTCCAAATTTGCTCAACCAGTCCATTCCCACTATGACACAGACATCTCCCATCGCGATAGGAACTAGATCAATCGGAAACTCAACGCTGAAAATCTCGAGTACACACCCTCGGATCACCTCGGTGGCATACACCGTTCTCTCCTCAGGTATGGAAACTCTCAGGGGTTGACTCAACGCCTCTCGACTAATATTGATGTGTTGACTAAAAGTCAAAGATACAAAAGACCGACTCGCCCCCGAGTCAAATAACACCAAGGTAGGTACAGAACTCACATGAAAAGTACCTACGCATATCATAATATAAGCACAATATCTCAACATAAAAGTAAATATATGAAAGAATACATACCAGCCACGACATCGGGCGCTGCACGGACCTCCTCCGCAGTCAACTAGAAGGCTTTCCCTTGTGCCTTCGGTGCCTCGGCCTTCACGGGTCGACTGTCTGTAGCTCTCACCGCAGCAGGGGCAGTCCCCTGAGATGCTCCCTGAGCTGTCCCTCGCAACTGTGGACACTTTGTCTTCCGGTGTCCGGTCTGGTTGCAGTGAAAACATACTACAAACCCCTTAGGGCAATCCTTGGCCATATGCCCCTCCTTGCCACATTTTTAGCAAGACCCTGTTCTGCACACCCCATCGTGACTCTTGCCGCACTTGCCACAAGTGCGACCCTTCTGGCTCCCAGATCTCGAATCAGAGGGTTTGACCCGATTGGCTGCCGGCTGGGACTAAGCCAGCCGCCGATCCCTCCCCTGATACTCAGCCTCCTCCCTAGCTTGGGTCTCTAACTCTATCTCCCTCTTCCGGGCATTTACCTGAAGCTCAACAAATGTCCGATACGTCGAGTTCACCACGAACTCTCGTATATCCCTCCTCAACACTCTCAAATATCGGCTCATACGTACCTGCTCAGAGGACACATGTTATGGGCAAAACATTGCCCTCTCATGAAACATCCGAGTAATAACTATAACAGACTCGGTACCCTGCTTGAGGGTCAGAAACTCCTATGCCAATCGCTCCCCATCCACCTGGGGAACGTACTCGTCTCGAAACATAGCAGTGAACCTCTCCCAGATCACTGCAGCAAGCTCAGCAGGCGTGTAGTGCGTCGTCACAAACTTCCACCAGTCCTTCGCTCCCAAGCGAAGCTAGTTCAGCGCGAACCGAACTCTCATATGCTCAGGAGATGAGAAAGTAAAGAAACACCCCTCTATGTATGATATCCACCTCATCGCTGCAATCGGGTCCTGGGTCCCATCAAACTCCGGTGGTTTCGTCTTGCTGAATTCTTGGAACAGCAACACATCACCACCCTACGGCCTCGTCGCAGCTATAGTTGCAGTGGCCGCAACAATAGTAGCCTCAAAAAGAGCAGCGTATCTCTCATCGAATGTCTCTATCAGGGTGGTCTTGATAGACCCGAACATCTTTGGAATCCCATCGCAGATGGCAACAGCCACCGCATCATGAATATCTTACGGAGCTCCACATCGCTCACACCCCCTCCACTGGTCTCTGGTTTGTGGCGTGCCCCTACCATGATGCCTCTCTGAAATACAACATAAGATATCAGTAATTTTCTCGGGTGTACACATACACTCAATATCCCAATCCTACTTGATCTCTGGTACCCTAAGGATTCATACTTAGGCTGCGCACTGACCCAGTGCCCTGAGTAGTACGGGCGTAATACTACCATCCATATTGCATCAGCATTCATCCCAAGTCCTCCTCCCAGAGTCCCAAATTCCAAGTACGCTACTCTCTCTAATCATGTGTTACTCACTAGCAGATCTCTCATAAGCTCCTCGCTGCTATCTAAACACTCTCAAGCATCTCTAGCAGCAAAACCCCTAGACTAAAGCATCATATATGAGGCCACTCTAGTCCTAATAAGATTACTTAGTCTACTCTAGCATCCATAACATAATCCATTAGATAACCTATCATAACATATATTTTAACACTTATTGTATGAGTATTTTGGGAAATCACCGTTCGGGCGATGGCTGATCGTACACATGGCTCTGCTCTGTTTGTCTCAAAACTCTTTTTACTCTTTAAAAATTTACTTTATTATCAAATTTTTCCTCAAATACTCAGTTTGAGTTCAGATACGCCCGAAGATGCATCTGAATCCCTCAAATCAAGGCTCTGATACCAACTTGTAACACCGTAAAATTTAAGATAATTTTTCGCATTTTAAAACACATTTATTAACAAAATTTCATTGTATCATATCTTCGTTTCACAAAATATTTCCCAAGATCAAAATACATAAAATCCCATGCGTGTGTACGAATCATGCCGGCGCCTTCCCGCGATCATCACTGGTACCTGAAGCACATAACACATAACACTGTAAGCATAAAGCTTAGTGAGTTCCCCAAAATACCATACATAACACATACTAGCCACTCGAGGCTATAACTCTATGGGCACTTGGGCCCTAACTTTGTGGACCATCTGGTCCTAGCTCTGTGAACCTTCCGGTTCTAACTCTAATACACTCTAATATACACATGGCATAACTCACATATAAATAATGCAGTGCAACACATCACATAAATAGCATACCATAACTCAGTCTCATAACTCTAATTACCACTCAAGGTAAAGTATAGTGAGAAGACTCACCTCAGATATCTCGGTAAATCTCCGACTCGGTAGAAATACGATCTAGCCTCCGCCTACTCACATAAAGTAAATACTCTCATAAATATAACTCTCGGGACTAGACTCAACCCTATCTTGGCACCCCCAGAAGGGAAAAAGACCATTTTACCCCTCTTTTGCCTCAATGGCCCTCATTGTTGACCAAACCCTAAAAGTCAACCAAAGTCAATGTTCAAACTTTGACCCAACTCGTCGAGTGCACTTGGGCGACTCGGCGAGTCTACACATGTCCACTAACCCTCTAGTCTCATTTGGCAAGTCGAGTCCCTCCCCTTGCTCGACGAGTCACACCTGGCATGAATCGCGGGGCCACCCCGTCTCAACTCGCCGAGTCTCAAGATCAACTTGGCGAGTTCTAACTTGAACTCCAGTCCTCTAATCGCTCTCTGACTCACTGAGTTATTCCCCCAAATCGGCGAGTCTACTCACTTAGTGATTTACAGGAAAACCTAACCCTAATCGCCGAGTCTGCCCTTGGACTCGGCTAGTTCATGCCATGCACAAACTCAATTGACCTCCTGAGGTCAGATCTGTTCCTTTGATCCATAGATCTGACCTTCCCAATCCTGATAAACACGTAAAGCTCGAATCTTGACACTCATGGGACGTCTAGGAGGTTTCACTTGGTGATTTAGCCCCAAAAATAACATCCTAAGCTCAACACCTCTATAGCTCAACATAAAGCAAGCTGAGATAAGCTCTTTAGACCACTATGGGTCCATATCCGAAATCTCAAAGCGAATAAGGGCCATGTTCTCACAATTTCTTCCATTAATGGACATGAAAACTCTACATCTATGGATTCATTCAACACAACAGATAAAGGGGCAATATAGTACCTCAAAGATGAAGTATTTTGCTCGAAATCCACAGATGCACCACCTCCTTGGTCTCCTCTAAGCTGGAAACACATCCTTCTTGCAAGAATTAGCCACAAAGATCAAGAAATGGCTCCTTTCCTCTCACAATCGCTCTAGCTCTTTTAGGGTTTCTCTCTCAGGTTTGGTAGCCACAAATGACACCCCTAAGGGCCTTTAAATAGGCCCCAAACCCAGGAAATTAGGGTTTTATGAAACAGCATGGACTCGCTGAGTCCACTCTTGGACTCACCGAGTCCAGTCATGAATCCGGATGAGAATCCGCGACCCTACTCAGCCACTCTAAGCACCAACTCGCCGAGTCCCTCCACAATAAAATAATATACTTGGGAATCCGGATGTTACATAAGATGATCAGGAGCCTTAGACCTGAATGCACAACCAATAAAGTTTTTAAGGGATCTAGTAGGAACTAGGGGTTTGTCAAGGACTCGGAAGAAGTCCTTCTTGTTTGTCTTTCTTGTGTTGTAAGCAAACCCTAGAACTAGTTCATCAATTGGCCCTTCAACTAGCATTTCAGCTTCTGGTAGAACATAGTTGATTTTGGCAAGGAAGTTTTTGTTTCCGAACAAGTGTGCTAGCTCAAAATCGCATCGAAAAAATTCTACAACATAGTCCTTAAGAAAGCTTAAGGCAGTATGATAAGTACCCATACTGATATCGTTATTTTGAAGACTCCGAAAGTGTGCAACAATGGTCAGAATATCATTTGGATTGATTGCAGGGAAATTGGCACTTGTGATGGTGTGATGAGTTGGTTTATTCCAGAAGATGTGATACCAGAACAGTATGCAGTTGAGTTCACATTTTTTCAAGATCTTCCTTCCAAACCCTGAGATCCTTGTTATCCTCTTCCTCGTGCATACTTCCTTTTGAGGCTATGCATTGTTGGAGTAGAATGTTTTCAGTCTTCCACACTCTGTTTGGATGATCAACTCCGGATTATCATTGGGCGGAGAGGAGAAAATTTGATGTAGAACTTGTTATACGGAGAGAGAGGCAGATCGAGTTGTTCCGAATTGTTTGAAGGAATTTCATATTACACGAAGGGTAATATATCGATATCATGGAGGATTACTTCATGGCATAGAGGAGAAATACCTCGCATCGGATCGCGATTATCTTTAATCGTCTGGATTCGGATGCTTTCCTCTAGGGCTTTGTTGATTTCCTCCTGAGACCATCAAAATTTTTGCTTTGATGGAGGTCCGAAGTAGTGAGCTTGTTAAATTTCAGTGATGGGCTTCTTACCCTCGTCTTTGTTGAGTGCTGAGATGATATGATTCATGTTTTTATCAATGGTGAACTCCACAGGGGAAGTTTGAAGAGGTTCTTCCAGATTGTCGTCTGGGGTCCGAAGGGGAGAACCTTCATCAACTGGAACAATTTTAGGAGCAAGGATTGGAGGCAGCATGGATGGAGTAGCCCGGAAGGCATCAACCGTTAATTTGGTTTTAGCCTTAGCCATTTGAAACTTCTTTGAAACACATCTGGTAGACCCGATGGCCATGAGATTGTGGACCATATTTGTTGCTCTTCCTCTATAAGCACCTTGGCTAGAAATTTCTTTGGAGCTTGCAGACATAATACTCCATTTGTAATGAATGGTTCATCATCATCCTCATTTCCCTAGAAGTCCAGAAATAAATTGGACTTTATCATCGGAATTTTCATCTTCATCTCGAAGCTGATATTCAAAGGTAGTTTTCCAAAGCTGACTTGGCCCTTCTCCCCCACTTGCAACGGTGGACCTGGAAACCGGAGCAAGCATAAGAGACCCTTTCAGATCTGAACTTTTTTCATACATCTTTTGAAAGATGGTGTTGAGTTGAAGGGTGTGGCTATCATAAGCTTCAGTAGTGGGGCCTGATTTCATCAAACTTATTGTTCGGAGCACCCACAATGTTCCAACAGGCTCGAAGAAACATAATGAGAACTTGCTGCATAATCAGGTTCATTTCGTCCTTCTTTCATATCTCTTTCTCCAGTCACTGAATCTGTTTCTCATGACAAACATGAGTTTTCTTGATCAGGTCATTGGTGGCAGCAAAGAGGTCATCATGAACTTTTAGCATTGGGTTGATGGTATCAAGGTAATGATCATCATATTTTTGTTCAACTTCTTCAACTGTATGTTCTGCAACAGTGGGTCCGAACTTGTTTGCTTTAGAAATTAATTGGAGAATGGAATCAAGCTTGGAATCAAGTCTGGAGATTTTCTCATCAATTTTGGTGTTAAGCTGGCTACAGAAGCCTCAATGGTTTCAACCTTATTCATTGTGTCAAACACATTTGTCTAGATTTCAAGGAGGGCAAACAGATCAATGTAGTCGCCTGCAAACGATCCGGTGTCTGAATTGGAATTGTGAGGTTTGTTCTTGGTGGGTTTCAGATTGACTTGAGGAATCGAAGGACCAGATTTGTGAGTAGCAGCATCATCATGAAGTTTTCGAGTGGAGTCAGATTCATCACCATGAGTAGACAAGGAGGATCTGAAATCAAAAAGTGATTTGGATGAGGATGGCTTGGATTGAAATCAAACAATATGCAACACTTGATTATCAACAATAGTTTCTCCTTCTTCATCGAACAATAAATCCTTGGAAAACTCTTTGTCCAGATCTACCTGAATGAAATTATTGTGAGGAGTTGTTGGAGTTTCTCCGGAAGCAAAATCCTGATCGGTTTCATCGTCAGTTGGAGCAACAAATATTTGGTTGCTCTGAATGGCTCTATTCCACATCGAAATGAGTTTAGCTTCAACTTAGGATTTTGTCAGTTTTGGATGCCTTGAACGTGCCTTGTTGAATAAATCTTACCAAATGGGATCATTAGTACCTGGTCATCCTGTAACCTTACCGAGTATCAGACTAGTTTTGGGACGAGAAGTTGGTGGGACTGCTCCAGTCTCCGAGTGCTTGCGGTCCGGAACAAGGGTTCCAGACTATGCTTGTGTTGAAGTAATTGGGATACCAAATCTGACACGTGGATTTGTTCCAGGGGGTGCAAGGAACTTTGCTCCAACCTGACATCACCTTTTTGGGAAGGTGAGGGTGGATTATGAGCAGACTCCCCGTGTGTGTGTGTGCTTGTGATTTTGAAACATCGACGGGTGCCTTAGATGAGTGGGTTGGTGGGGTGTGCGGACGTCTAGACTCAGCCTAATTGTCATGAGCTCCTTCCTTTTGAGAGGAAGAGCTGACTTTGGTTCTATTTTTAGGCTTTTTTCTTAGAGGGAGAATTCTTCCTTTTGGCAGACTGTTTTACTTTTCCTCCAGACACAGTAGGATGGGCTTCTTCTGGAATAGGATCAATGGAGACATGGGCAGGTTGTGTTGGGTCAAACATAACCGAAGTCTCCAGGTGGTGTTTTAAATAATGGATCCGGAAGGTATTATGGCCAACATGTTTTCTGGTAAATGTGTTACAGATCCAAAGGAAGATTGGTCTGGAATGCGGTAATGTTTAACAGTTTTGAAAAGGACATATACCTATTTCGGAATTGTAGAAAATGGGATTGGTTCGGACCTTTCTTTATAAAGCTCTTGGATCGTCAGGGCTCGAAATCTCATTGATCTTTCATTTGATGGCAAACTTTTGGAAATCTTGCCAAAGCACTTCCAAAAGATCAATTACGTTGTTGCATCCTGAATAGAAGCTGTATACCATATGCAGCTAATCCTTGCTCAAGGTGTCCGTACCACCATGCTTTCGGGATAGCCCTCTGATAATGAATTGCATTAGCACGGTCCAAATACCTGAAACCGCCGACTTCTTGAACTCCTTGGCTTTGTAGTCTTGATTATACCCAATGTGATTCAGAAATTTTTTGAATTCTTCATTTGTTGGTTGTTGAACCTTAAAACCTTTGGGGTTTTCTTTGACGCCTATATCCCTAAGAAAAAGTTGACAATGGGCATGATTCTGTCACCAGTGATTTTGGTTTCGGAATCCCTATCGTGGATCTTAATTCTTGTAAACGTTGTGTGCAGAAATTCAGTGGAAGAGGTGGTTCTGGATTTAAGTGAGGGGAATGGAGATTGGATGGTGAGCAATGAACTCGATCATCACTCGTATGGGTTCATCAAAATCCACGGGTTGATGGAGAAAAGTTGTGTTATGTCTTTGAGGAATGGTTCAGACAAGTGTGAGCAAGATGATTCCTTAGAGGATTTCTTCTTGGCAACAGATTTCTTGGCTGTATATGATGTTGGTAGAAGATTACATTTCATTAGAAATCAGTAAAACTATCACATTTACCTCAAAATTGTGAGTATTATGATTCCCTCCCACTTAGGATGATTACGCCCGAAATTCATACAACAACAATGGATTTACATAGAATGGATTTACCTTAGTACTTGTTTTCCATACAATACTATCTTATGAAATAATGCTTTAGGTTCTTTTAATATATTTTAACAACCCATTGACCTAATTCCATAACATTAACTCTATTAATTAAGGTTTCATTTTAGCGAATTTTATCGAGTTCTTTGCATAATCAAATCTCATTATCTAAATGTTCGACAAAGTTCACAAACTTAATTGTTCCATTCCTCTTTCATATTTCGAATTTGTTAGACTACTACAGTTTTCACATTATCACTATCATAACTATTCTTTGTAAGGTTAGAGAAGGGTCTTAGACCAAAATCTTTACTTATTCCCAATAAAAAAAATCTATGAAAACATTATCTACAAACAAATTCACTATATATGTGATACCTAGGATGGTATAATTTATTGCTTAGTCAATTATGGCACAAAATATTTTGTAATTATACATCAACCTAGGACACTTGATGATAAGATCTAGGTAAGCTTGTTCCATTTACACATAGGCATAGGTAAAGGTCTCAAGTTCCTTCCTAATATCTAATGTTGTTTTTTCTCATTCCAACGAAAACACTTATTTTATCATCTTCATAACAACAATCAAAGCTAATAAATCTTCTCCTTCCTTCTTATGCTAATAAATCTTCTCCTTGCTTCTTATGCACATAAAATTTTCTTTTCCAAATCAAGGATGGAAATAAACCTAAAATCTTTCTCAATTATTAGCATTCTAGATAGGCAACCTAAAGCATGCTATAACACATAACATTTAGAATTAATTTGAACTAATTTGAACATAACGAATTAATCATATGCTAGTACACCTAATAACAAGTAAGGTATACAACCTAAGTCATGCTATAACACCTAAAGCATGCTATAACACATAACATTTAGAACTAATTTGAACATAACGAATTAATTATATGCTAGTGCACCTAATAGCAAGTAAGGTATACAACCTAAGTCATGCTATAAATTAATTTTTATTAGCACATAATATTAAATAAGGTATTTACTCTAAAATATTCTAGTGCTTGTGTTTTATTATTAATTCAGGTATAAAACCTAAAATATTCTAGACACATCTCTCACCATCGACTTAATCTCTAATAGTCATTATTCCTAGTTCGCTTAAATTATTGCACCGATACCATCGATGACATCCCCTATTTTCTAGAACCAAAAAACACTTTTTCTTTACACTTTGAAAAACCATTACGCCTTTGTTTGCAGAAAATCCCAATATAATAAAACATATTGTGGAAACTGTTTCGTTTTATTAAAAACATCATTGAATAAAGACATTGTTTCAAATTCCAAAAATCAAATAATATCATAATCAATACACATCATAGTTACAGCGTAAAGACATATGATCCTGAGCTCTATTGCATGTCTTCTCCTTAATCACTCAACATCATATTCAAATCTCAATCAATATTAACACCGCTATGTCACATCCCCCAAACTGAATTGCCTGAAACATTCGGGGGTGGAGGACGTCATGTACAGTATCACAACAATGCATAATAGTAAATCAAGCAACAACATTCATTGCATTAAATATTATAGTTAATACAAGTGCGTTTTTTGTAAGGTTTAAATGACACAAAAATGAATGTATAACAAATGAATAAGACGAGTCTTGATTTTTCTCTGTCTCCTCAAAAGCTGAACGAGTGTATCTGTCTTACTGGTTACCCGAGAATACAAGTTATTTTAAAAACAGAGCATCAACATAAATATGTTGGTGAGATCATCGGCATTTTAGTTATTATGTTGTATTTGTTTCACAAAAATGTTTATATTTGTATCATAAAAAGGTTTATTTGTTTTCCCAGAAAATCCTATATTTTCTGCTTCTAATGAAATGTAGTCTTCTACCAAGACATGGATGTTTCTATGTTTGTTCTCTTGTAATAATGAAAATGAAATGTTTGTACTAGTAAATGATACTCTATTGGTAGTTTTACTGCCTTATAATCAGGTGGGTTGATTTTGGTTATATATATATATATATATATATATATATATATATATATATATATATATAAGAGTGCACCGCATCCTTCCACTTGTCGCAATTTGAAGCCATTCTATGGGGTGGAAGAATTAAGGGAATGCTTCAACTTGTCATCACCTACTCGTGCTACGTGTCAGGATCTCAATATCCCGATTTTATTATTTTCAAAAATTCATGACTTTTGCGTACGATCTCCATTTTTGATGGTTTTATATCCATGTGTAGCTATTGACAAGTACTACAACTTTCGCATAGACTTCGTCGTTTAATTTTCAATTCATATTTCGTGATTCTGCTTGAGGAGGATTAGACTATAAATAATGCTATGAAATTCATAAGTTCTTCATACGAACTTCGCTTTCAATGTTCTTTATATTGTTGACTTTATATTGAAGAGTACAAAAGCATTCATTGACATTGTATCGGCTAACAATCAACCGATTTTGATTTTTATTTCTATGCCGCACACTATTGTATTTTGTTCCACTCAAAACTTTGAAAAATCATAACTTCCTCATATTAAGTCATATTTTTATGTTCTTTATAATGACACATTTCTATTTACGAGCACTAAGAATTTCTTTCAGATCAATTAGGCTAATAAGCAACCTATCTTGGATTCACTTTTTATGACACATACATTGTATCGTGTCAAACGCGAAACCTAGATAAATCATAATTTCCTTATACAAAGTCAAATTTAAGCGTTTTTAATATTCATAGGCTTATGGACATGACTACTAAAACTTTTGTTAAGATTATTTTTCATTAATAATCTTTATTTTATCGCTTCAATGTTAAATTTTATATTAACGTTTTTTACCGATTTTATATAATCCTACTAGTTGTCCATTTTATGTGTACACAATAATTATTTATTATCTCATAACATATATGTAAAACAATTATTTTAATAAAATATTTTAATTTTCCAATAAAATATATAATTATTAAAATCATATGTTAAATGTTTAGCCCGAAATTACAAGCGTTACATATTGTATGTGGTACATGGAAATAAATATGGGTTTCCCACAATACTAAGTGTCGTTAATCATAGATAATGTTCACTAATGCATGATGCGATCAATGCTGTCAGTAATTCTAGCAGAGTGGCGCCGTATGATGTATGGATTTTACATGCATTCTTGGGTGTCACATGTTCTAACAACGACCACAATTTTCTTAACTAGTCATTGATATTCAATGAAATTTATTTTGGAAATACGCATGACTTATTGTTTGAAGTTAATGGGGTAGCATACAAACAATATATTATCTTGATGATGTGATATATCGTGAGTATTCTATATTTAATAAATAGTGGTCAGATGGTCGCTTAAAGTTGAAGGCAACACAAAAATAAGTTAGGAAATGTATGAAACAGTCATTTTGTGACCTTAATAGAGACGTTGCAGGTTCATTGAAACATAATATAAATACGATGATGAGTTTGATGAAATGAAACTTCTAACATCGATCCTTCCAAAAGTAGATATGCATTCGCCACAGCACGTAGCAAACAAAATGGAAGTTTAAAATCGAGATACACATCACAACGTACATGCTAATTTGATGGATATATTTTAAGAATTTTGTTACATAGTATCGATGAGGATTTGTACAAGGATACAACATCAATTTGGATGAGGATGCAGACGACGAATTGAATTGGCAATCCGGAGTTGTTGAACTTTTTTTTTTAATCGTTTTATGGTTTAGTTTGTTTTTAAGGATTATTATGTGATTTTGACTATTTTAGTTTGAATTAATAAAATAAATTATTTTTTTAATTTTGAATTTAGTCAAGTTAATTTATTAGTTTTGAATTTATTTAAGTTAATTATAAATAAGAGGTGACGATTTCCTGTTACAAGAAAATGAAAGAAAATAAAGTAGTGGTTGGAGGAAATTTTGAGGGTATTGGTTAGTAGACCCGGCTTTAACAGAGTATAGGGTTGTGATCGCAAATAACAGCTATTTTTAATCAACTACCAATAGCTCGTCGGGTTCTTTCATTTCAAATATGTCGTCAATTTACCATGTTAATTATTTATGAGTTCAAGAGTACTTTAGTTCAACTCTTTTGTTCATTATAAATTTCACACTTAAGTATGAATCGTTGTAGTATATATATATATATATATATATATATATATATATATATATATATATATATATATATATATATATATATATATATATATATATATATATATATATATATATATATATATATATATAAGGTTAGGTTCATTTGAGACGACTTAATTTTGTGAGACCGTGAGATGTTTTTTTTTTATTTTTTTATTTTTTTAATTCTTTTTTAGTTAATTCAATTTCCGAAAATAATATTTAAAAAAAGAGTTTTTGGATTTTTCCATTTATTTTGCAATTTAAAATTATTTTTTAGAATATGTCAGTGTAATATTCAATTAAAATATTTCACGTACTTTTAAAAAAAAATGGAATTTATTTTTATTTATTTTTTTATTTTTTTTAGTTAATTCAAGTTCCGAAAATAATATTTAAAAAAAGAATTTTTAGATTTTTCCATTTATTCTGCATTTTAAAATTATTTTTTAGAATATATCAGTGTAATATTCAATTAGAATATTTCACTTATTTTTCAAAAAAAAAACGGAATTTTTTTTTTAATTTTTTTTAGTTAATTCAAGTTCCGAAAATAATATTTAAAAAATGAATTTTTGGATTTTTCCATTTATTTTGCATTTTAAAATTATTTTTAGATTTGGTCTCACAGTCTCACAAAATTAGAATGGTCTCAAATAAACATAAACATATATATATATATATATATATATATATATATATATATATATATATATATATATATATATATATATATATATATCAAGCTTAGGAATACTAAACTAGGCATTTTTTTTTTTGGCATAAATAGTCTCTGCACTTTGCTCCACATTGTTTACCTATTTTGATATTTTTGATCCTTCCAATCAATATTTTTACATTTTTTAGGAACCTTTTAATATTTAAAGTTTTGCCATAAAACTTTAACGGTTTGATAACTTTGATCACTTTTCTAAAAAATTGCTAATTCCTACCCCTTTAATTCTTTAACCGTTTTGAAACTTCTGATTCTTGCAGTCAAAACTTTTACATTTTTTCATAAAAACATGAAAAAAATAGTCTGGGACAAACTCCAGGCTTTTCATCCTTACACTTTCTACGTCTGTCATATTTATTGATTCGGAAATAATATTGAAAACTTCTGACTCCCATGTAGCGCGGTTAAACTTTCTAGTTTTTATATTAAGATATTTAATTATAAAAAAATAGTTCCCATTATTACTAAATTTTCTGTAACGCTTTGTTTATTTAAATAAATTAATAAATGTAAGTTCCATAGCTAATTGTCACAATTTTAGAAGTCGGGGATTAAAAGTGAAAGTTCTAGACCCCGTTTATAAATGTTTATAAAGATAGGGGCTCCGTGGTAATTATTTGGATTTAATTCAATAGGAAATGAGGTGTAAGGGCTTATTATGTTATAATTAAGATATTGGGGCATGTATAGTAAATTTTGTACTTAATGTGTAAAAGATTTTAATCATGAGGGTCTAAAAGGTAATTGTTGGGGCTTAATTTGAAGAAGAATTGATAAGGAGGGGCTATATGTGTCAAAACCGAATGCAAGTTTGTATAGGAGCAGGATATACGTGGTGACCTTTCATCCCGTCACCTTATAACTCCTAAACCCTAACCCTAGTATGGAATCAACCGCTGCCTTCTTCTCATCTTCTCCAACCGCCACCTGATGCCCTTCTCATTTTTCTGACCAGATGAAGCCTCAATCGCCGACGTCGATGCCTCACCATCAAGATGTCATCATGGCCTTGTTGCCGGTGAAGACCACTATTCCATCAAGTGGGCCGCCACCATCTCCCTTTTGTTCGATGTTCGTTGTTCCGATCAAAGGGGACGCCTACCTCCTCGTCATTGAGCACCGTCACCACCTGCACTTTCTTCCTCATTCTTCTGTGTCCTGATGTCGTGTATGTCGACAGGAACCGATGGTGGGCTTTGGCCGTCGTTGCTGGGTTTCTGGTCGTCGCTTGCCAACCGTAGCGGCTGAGTTGGGGATGTTTCGCTCTTCAAATCGTGACCACGAAGTGTATGCAAGGGTTTGCTCGGCTGGGAATCGAGGGAATCGCCGCCACCACCGTGAGGTGGTGGCTGTCGTTGCTGCCTTTCCGTTATGCCACTTCTGTCACCGCCTTGTGCCACTAGGTGGGTGGATGGGGTCGTTTGGTGACCATATAGTGTGTGTGTGTGTCTGTACATTTCTATTGGTGAGTATGTTTTGTATAACCGGAAAAATGAGAACAACCACCACCACCACCACCGTGAGGTGATGGTTGCCGCCAAGCGCTACCACCGACCACCATGGTATGGTTGTGTGTGTGTATGTGTGTTAGTTAGTGGTGTATTAGTTAGTGTGTGTTAGTGAGTGTATGTGTTTTATTTTGGATAAAAGCCTTGTAACTGTAATTAGCATTGAATAATAAAAATAATAATAACCATCACCGTAAGGTAGTGGACGCCGCCGTGAGTCGCCATTGACCACCACTACTACCTGAGGTGGTAGTGGGTGTTGCCCCGCTAGCAAACCCTAATGGACCTAGTCAAAACCTAATAGGCTTAAAGATTAATTTTGGGCCTATTGGGCCATGTTTGGGTGGAAAACCCTAATTGTGAGTATTTGGGCCTTGGACTTATTCGGACCCACTTTTGAGCTATTGGGATTGGATTGTATATTAAGCCCAAATATCACATATTACTTATCTAGTAGAGTAAAGGACTTAATAGATTAAGTCTTCAATGGGTTAAGTGAGAAACACTTAACCCTATTTGTTAATTTTATGTGAAACCCTAATTTCGCTTGGGCATTGAGTGGGCCTTTCTATTGGGCTCGATGATTATGAGATGTTGGACTATGAGAATGTCAAGTGTTGGACCAAGAATGAATGATTGGGCCTTTGATCAAGACCATGTAGAGACTTGGGCCTAATTTGGAAAATTAGGTCGTAGTTTGGGCCTAGATGGTTGTATGATATTGGGCCCTTAAAATGAGACATGTTGGACTGGACTGAAAATTTGGGCCAAGTCCTTGAAGAGCTTTGGGCCTAATTTGGAAAATTGGGCCATAGTTGGGCCTTGCTCCATTATTAGACTTTTGGGCCTTTGGATTTGGCCTTGGGCTTGAGTCAAGCTAAGTTATGGGGTAAAGTAGTCTTTTACCCTAAGCATGGATTTATGAATATGTGTTAGAACCCAATTATTAATTGGGTGTTATTTTGATATTGATAGATCGGGATTATGTCATCGAGCAGCTATGGTTCTATCAGCGGGACTTCAACAGTGTGAGGTGAGTTTCCTTGCAGTAGGAACGGGTCTACGGCCACAATTTCAGCCCGTATAGATAGTAGTAGTTCCGTACTGCGGTCCGATACCGGGGCGGTCCCGATAAGTAGTTCAGTATGCTTGATGTCTTTGTGATTCAGACATGTCTATGTGTTATGTGTTCCAGACTGCGGTCCGATGCAGTATGCAGTATATGTGTTATTGTTATATGTTATGATTATGGTATGTTATGTCAGTTAGTTCCGGACTTCGGTCCGATGTAGTGGGCGAGGCCCTAGTTAGTTCTGGACTTCGGTCCAATGCAGTGGGCGAGGCCTTAGTTAGTTCCGGACTTCGGTCCGATGCAGTGGGCGAGGCCCTAGTTAGTTCCAGACTTCGATCCGATGTAGTGGACAAGGCGCTAGTTAGTTCCGGACTTCGGTTCGATGCAGTGGGCGAGGTCCTAGTTAGTCCCGGACTTCGGTCTGATGCAGTGGGCGAGGCCCTAGTCAGTTCCAGGCTTCGGTCCGATGCAGTGGTCAAGACCCGGTATGTGTTTTATATGTTATTGTATGTTATGTGATAATTTGGGGAAGCTCACTAAGCTTTGTGCTTACAGTTTTCAGTTTTGGTTTCAGGTACTTAGTTTTCAAAGGAGGAGCTAGGGAAGATTGCAATGCACACACCATTTGTTCAGCCTAGGATATTTATACTCTAATATACTTGACAGTTGTTATAATATTTTGAGATACATTGCTTATGATTTTTATATGAGGTTTATCGACTATGGTTTTTTATTATTAAATTAAACGAAATTTTCAGACTGTGTTTTTGGGATGTTTCATTTTCTCTAATTGAGTGCTTGCTTCGTATCCAAATATTTGGGTTTAATTCTCTCTAGTGTAGTTTTTTTACATAGTCAAGTTAGCTTTTATGATTGTCTCCTAATCTCTCATTCAAGTTTCTAAATGTCATAATTTTTGTCCCAATTTTTTTAGTGAAGCTTGCAAGATGTAATAAACAAAAAAAGAAGCATAAGTTTACTCGACCAACTTAATTAAAAGCAAGAGATATATAGCAACTACAAGATAGATTGAGATCCATATGGTGTTTTTCCTTTTTAGATGTTGAGCAAGCAAAAACAGTAAAATTACCATAACATTTAACATTATATTACAATGTATCTTTATTGTTTTTATGGTAAAATTTAAACATGGACATCCAAGAGAATGCACAAGGTGTTGATAAAATTATATCATATTTTACAATTTGTATCTAGATTGGTTACAAATCACCTTTAATTTGTTTTTTCGAATTAAAATGTATTCGTTTTAGGCATACAGTTAATAAAATTTCATAGACGTTCAAAACATTTGGACCGACCTAAAGGTGAGTACACATTTTCGTCATATTAAAGGATGTATGTATGTTATCTATCTAAATATGACCTTTTAAAGATAGTGACTTGTTTAAAACTATGATTTCTCTTTAAGTTCGTGAAAAGATACAAGGATTATAAGAAAATATATGACAAACAAAAATATCTTCACTAAATTTTACTATTACTAGCACATGTTTAACATACAAAAATCATATTTATCAAGGGACACGAAATTTTGCACATAAGCATTAATTGACACAATTGTTTAACATTGATTTAAACAATGATTTCTTCTTTAATAATAATTAAAAAAATTAAAATTAAAATTAAAATGTAAGTGAACGTTCGGTTGTAGAATGTTATTTGAAAAAATAGAGATAAAATGGATTAGGATACGTAAGTAAGCTAAACTTGTTAAAAATAATTTAGAAAGTAAATTATGTAGTATGACAACAATGACATTTTATTGGTTTTTGTTAAATTATTATTATTTAAAAAAACACAAAAAATAAAAAGTAAATTACATGAACGGTTCCTATGGTTTAGGGTAATTTGCGTATTTGATTCATAACTTACTTTTTTAATTCAGAATGTCTCTACTATTTGTTTTTGTTACACGTTTGATCTCTGTCTTATCTAAAAAAAACTATTTTTCCCTTGATTTTTAATTTTTTTTTTTAAATAAACACACCCCAACCTCATCCCCTCGCCTTACCTTATCTATCGATACGACCATTTTTAACTATTTAAATAATAGTCATTTTAGGTAAGACAAGGATCAAGCACATAACAAAAACAAACAATAAGGAACCTAGCGTATAACAAAAACAAACAGTAGTCACTTTCCGGGTTAAAGTATAAGTTAGGGACCAATCGTACAAATTACCCAAACCATACGGACCATTCATGTAATTTACTCTTTAAAAAATGATAAAACCTTCTTTCATAAAACTCTTATACACTTACAACTATTTATGCGTCAGTGAGTGTGTACCAAATAACACATAGGACTCACCATAAAGGATCCGATTTTTGAAAAACTAGGTTATATAATGAAAAAACCGGGTTTTATATTAGGAATTATGATATGCCACGGTTTTAGTAAGGAACCGAGTCGTATGTTCATGTTAAATAATGCAGTTGTTGTTCACATAATCGAGTCCTTTTCATGTGTTATTATATGGCCTGCTTTCCTATTGAGAAATAGTGTTTTAAAATCCCAATTTCAAAAAAAGCACTCTATGGCATGCCAAGTTTTTTTTTTAACAATTGGGCTATAATACCAAGATTTTTTTAACAATCGGGTTACTTCCAAACCGAAACTAGTTTTGAAACAAACCTAGATTCATGCCCCATACTCAATTAACTCTATGAGCTTATCCATTATAACTCTCTTTATAGTCTTATTTGACACACTATAATATTCATTCCTTGCAAGGTATATTTCTTACTCTTCTTTTGTTCAATTAATATTGGTATATACAACATCAGTTTTCATCAAATAATATTTAAAGATATCCATAAGTTTCATCAATTTTTATTTACAACAAAGCAACTAACAGTCTGAACATACATACAGTACAATGTCCATTATTATAAACAATTAAAAGTTTCAAACACCGCAAAATTATTCCCATGTTCCAATAATAATTGTTTGTTCATATAATTCGATAAGCAACTAAAACCAAAAGTTCCAAATGACCAAACACAAATATTTATAAGTCCAAGCAGGCTTCCAGCAGCCATTCCAATCTCTAGCTTGGATCAAGACATCCACATGAAGACCTGTATGTTAGAGGTGAAAATATAATTTCAGACAAGGTTTAAACCAAAAATGTTAGTTAATTTTATCATAGATGAAAGAAAGTGAAATAATTCATATACTTGATTAGAATTGGAAAACAGTATTGATATAAGTGGTATATATGATTATGAAAGTAAATGCTCTTCACTAACTTATAAATTTGTTTAATCCAAGTATATAATAGAGAAATTTTGAAGTAGAATGTGTTATCTTGCATGCAAAAGATTTACAAACAAAATAATATGAGATCTTATCCATAAATACATTTTATTTTGAAAGGATAATGTCATAAAAAGCCTTAATTTTGCAAGAAAAAGTCGGTTTTACCCTCCGGCTGGTTTTTGGGTCGCTAATGTCGCATACTTGTCTCATTGTTTGCATTTATGCCAAATAACCCTTGCAAGAGGGTTTACCGGTTACCCCTCCACTTACCCCTCAACTGTCAAAGACTTTTCCCCTATTTCTTAACCCCATTTACCAAATGACGAAGCTGGGTTTTTGAAGAAGAACATCACCAAAACAAAATCAGATTTCTACACCAAATACAATGTTGAAATCAAATTTAAGTTGGAGAGGCACATCAAGAAGGAAAAACTGGGAGATACTCCGATGTAGCTGTGGTGATATTTTCCCTATGTATGTTTCATGCACTCCAAAAAACCCATGACGAAATTTTCGTGGCTGCCCTATTTACCAGGTAATTGTTGTGATGTTTTCCCTAATTATGCTCTTTCTGCTATCGTTCCTTCTTTATATAATTTTATTCTTCTTTTTGTAGGATGAAGATAGTGGTTGTGGTCCTTTCAAATGGGTTGATGAAGAAGAAGACGAGTTTAGGGCTTTTAAGAAGCAATTCAACCTTCAACATAAAGATATTGAATCTGTGATGTTGCTCAAACTAATTGTGGGGCTTCTAGTGAGTATTTTGGTATGTCTTGTTGTTGTGGTTATTAAGATGTAAGTTAGATGAAATGATAACAAGTTTGTAGTGTAGTTTATTACATTGGTAGATGTACTGAATCTGTAAAAGTTTGAATTGTGCAATAATACTAAAGTTTGTATGGTTATGATCTATTTTATGAATGGTTTTGTGAAAATGGTAACTACACATTCAACATAACACAAATGCAAAGTAAGATGCATAAAATTTTAATAAAATGTGCCAATAATGGTCAACATATTCACCATAACACAAATGGGATGTAAGATACATAAATGGTTATCAAAGTTGACAATACTGGTAAACATATTCAACATAACATAAATGAAAAGTAAGATTCTTATATGATAATAAAAATTGACAACAATGGATAACACATTCATCATAACACAAATAAAAGGGGGTGTATTAATTGCATAAGGTTTTTTACATTTCACTAATACGTAACAGCCATCCAATTGTATACAAAAGCCAAAATAAATCATCAAAAAAGGCAACCAAGTTTATAACATAAAACAAGTGGATTTATGCTGCATTTAGTGGGTGGAATGAAAATAATACTTAGAAAAAAGGGCTCTGTCTGCCCGTGTTTACTCTCCCCACTATAGCCCCAAAGCACTTAACCAAGTACTCCAACCTAACTGGATTGCTAGCAGATGAACCACCTCCATTTTTGTCAATCACCGTCATCTACAACTTCTGCAAAATGATCATTTCAAAGGGTTTTCTTAACTTTATCACTCTAGGGACATCATCAGGACCTTCATCATCACCTCATTCTTGTTGTTCACCTTCATCATCTCCCAAGTGAACCTCATCACCTCCTTCTTCTTGTTTACCACCACCATCAACCTCAATAATAGCATCATCAACAATACCATCAACATCATCAATAATAGCATCATCATCATTATCAGATGGATGATCCAATACATATTCCATATCCTGATATTGATAATTACATAAATATATTAAATTGGAGAAAAATAATAAAAAACAATTACAAAAAAGTAATTTCTTACCAACTCAACGGGTGGCATGTCATCTAGATCCAATTCTACCCAATCCATACCTTCAATTTCTTCAATGCTATATCCTGCTTCCAACATCAATTTTGTAAGTCCCCAAAATTGCTTGTGTATCAATCAGATCCAATTGATGATGTGGAATCCCAATCAATTGGATGATGTTAGATCAATATAGAAGAGAAGGAGAAGAAGAAGAAGATGAATCTATGATGTATTAATGAAATTTAGTGATGCTCCTTACAATAGATTCTCTCTCACACACACTTCTTCTCTCTAACTTTCTCTCTCTTCTAGCCTTTTCTAACTGTACACTCCCACATGCAATACTCTATTTATATGGACCTCCAGCCATACACATGTGTACAGCCGCACACCCTGTGTATGGCCGTACATAGGGTGTGTGGCCGTACACACGTGTACGGCCATACACACAAACCGCAAGCACATACAACATTACATAAAAATATATTTTCCTAGAAAAGCAAAGTATAAACCATATTTTTGACCCAACAATCTCCCCCTTGGTTTATAGCTTTCTTTTCTATTTGGCCCAACAAACTCCCCCTAAAAAGTAGCTGGCCTTTCTTGTTAATCTTTATTGGGAACTTGGCTTCAGCATTAATCTTCAAATTCTTCTCCTTCTCTTCTATATTAATCTGACATTATCCAATTGATTGGGATTCCGCACCATCAGTTGGATCTGATTGATACACAAGCAATTGTGCGGCCGCACATACATGTGTGGCTGTACACTCTTATGCTGGTAGGAGGGGTACTATTTATAGTAACTGAGTTGTGTCAAATTGTACTTCACCTTTTCAGTCAGAACTCTGCAGTGGTTGTACTTTCTCAAGATGTATTTGACATTTACTCGTAATAGATGTGTGCATGATTGATTTTACTTCTTCTTCTTCTACATTTCACCTTAATTACAATTCACTTAATTGATTACTGAATTGGATCCTTAGTTTTGGGACTAACAATTGGTATATCGTTGGGTCAAAAATATGGTTTATACTTTGCTTTTCTAGGAAAATATATTTTTATGTAATGTTGTATGTGTTTCGGTCTGTGTGTACGGCCGTACACAGGGTGTGCGACTGTACACATGTGTATGGCTGGAGGTCCATATAAATAGAGGAGTGCATGTGGGAGTGTATGGTTAGAAAAGGCTAGAAGAGAGAGAAAGTTAGAGAGAAGAAGTGTGCGTGTGAGAGAGAATCTATTGTAAGGAGCATCACTCAATTTCATTAATACATCATAGATTAATCTTCTTCTCCTTCTCCTTCTCTTTTATATTGATCTGACATCATCCAATTGATTGGGATTCCACACCATCAATTGGATCTGATTGATACACAAGCAATTTTGGGGACTTTCAATTGGTATCAGAGCTTGGTTGTATCAATCAATTTTTTCAGATCTGGAGCTTATTTGATCTTATTTTGAAAAGATAATAGCATTTTTGGATAGATCTCGCAAAAATAAGGGGGGTTACTTTTTTGCATTTTTCATAAAAACAAGTTTTTGATCGAGTTTTAGAGCAAAAAGGGTGAAAAACGTCATTTTTTTCGCGAATCTGTTGAAGGTGTGCGGCCCGTGTGTGCGGCCAGGGAGTGTGTGTGGATGGGTCGGTGTGCGGTCCTCATCCTCGTCCTCGCATCACAACTTCGCTTTGCAGCCATCAGCCCATTCTAGAACAACAACTTTGTATTAAAAAAAGGGGAAGGGAATTGGTGCTGCAACGATTCAAACCCGGGTCCCTTGGTCCAACAACCAAGCGCCTTACCAACTCTTCTAGACTGAATCTTGTTATTAAACTCCGATTTTTTATTCTTAAAGACTCCAATTCGAACCTAATTTTGCCTTTTTGACAAAATCAGCCGAAAAAAAATCAATTCCTTTTATTTTTAAATTCCATTTTCAAACCAAAAATTCTAGTTTTTAATTTTTGATTTTATTTTTATCTTTTGACCTTACAATTTTGACTTTGACTTTTAAAATTTGACCTTTGACTTTAAACTTTGACTTTTTCGTTTACCTTTAAAATTTCAAATTTAGCCTTTCGGTTTAACTTTTAAGTTTGTCTTTTTAAGTTTGAATTTGAACGTTGACTTTCTCGGTTTTTAAGTCAAAGGGAAATAAATAAAAAAGGAATTATTATAGAAGAACAAAAAAATGATGAGTTCCGCATCAATTCCGGTAAATAAAGTTTCATGTACTCCATCTTGTGAAATTACTATTAAATTTCTCCGAGATCAAATCGATTTATTAAAAAGAGAAAATGAGGACCTCAAATATGAAGGCTATATTCTTAGGAAAGGTCAAAAACCTTTAAAAGCATAATTAGAGACCCAGACTAATGACTTTAGGAAATTACAAGAAGATTATAGCAACAAGTGTGAAAATTACGATCACATTAAGAAAAAACTTGTTGCTGTAACTGAAGAACTTGAAACTTTGAAAATTAACTGTGGAAAAACAAATGTTAGTTTCAAAAAATTATACTGCGTCAAGCAAGACAGTCGAGTCCTTAGTAGAAAAACAATTGAGTTTTAAAGATAATCAAACCAAGAGTTTAGGGTATCACAATGTGCCACCTCCTTTTAATCACAACTATAACCCACCCCTTGAGACCAATGAGGAAGAAATGCTTGCTCAGTATGGCCAAACCCCTACTCCAGATTCAGTTAAGACTGAACAATCAGGGCCAACTGAGGGTGTTGAGCTGAACGATACTAATGATTCTACTTCTTGTGCAGGTAAAGTAGTAGAGGATAAGAACAAGCAGAAAACTATTGAACAAACCAATGACTCCTTGAACTCTGAATTTGTTGCTTCGAACTCAATTGCTTCTGATCAACCTGCTATTGAGAAGTACAGGCCACCAAATCAAGTGAAACAGTCGACTTGTTACAAGTGTGCTTGTGGGAACAATCAGAAACAAGGCAAGGACATGCCACCAGGGGCAGGAAGAAACAACTTCACAGTGAAGAAAAAGACATGTTTTCACTGTGGAACACCTGGGCACATTTCCAGAAATTGTCCTAATCACGCATATGTTCCCTACTATGCACAAGGCAGGCATAAAACACCAAGAGGGAGATACCCCAAAAGAAACCCTTCGAGGCCACATTTAGACAATAGCGACTGGAATGCCACGAAGGCCAAAAATCAATCCCACAAGAACAAGAAGGGAATGTCGTCCAAGAAGCCAAATCCAAGAGATGCTCCCGTGAAGCCAAAATCAAATTCATCTTAACGGCTGACATCAAGATCAAAAGAAAGTACTGAGCCACCCATCGGATCGAAAAACAAATGGGTTAAACCCAACTACAAATAGGTTCCAAAGGCTCACTCTCCCAAATCTACTAACGATTCTAATATTTCTACATCTTCTGCTTGTGATAAGCAGGACATGTCATGGGAGAGAGTACCATGTAAGGATGACAAAGGTCAACCCAGTTTCAAAATGGACTGGGTTCCAAAGACCAACTGATCCTGCTCGGTGTTTGAACATCTATAGAGGCATATCATCAGACTTCGGTTTGTTGATAGTGGTTGTTCCAGGAACTTGATAGGGGACATATCTCAACTGTACACCATTCAAAACTTTGTTTGAGAGTATGTGTCCTTTGTGGGAATGGAAGAAAGGAAGGGATCACAAATTGGGTTTGTGCTTAACGACATCAAGAATTTTCGGATCTGTTCTGAGGTTACACGTGCTGTTCTCAGACCTTCTGGATGCAAATTCAATCAGTGAATTACGATTTGAGTTTTCTTCTCTATACTCTTGAGTTTACCTTACTTTGATTCGTTTTAAAGACAATCTTGATTTTCTTAATAGTTTTTCGTTAGTAGGTATTGTTTGGGAAGTGATATCAACAAGTGATAACAGGCAATCTGATTCTGTGTAGTGTACCAAAGCTGAATTGTCTAGGCTCTGTGTTCGATGCGTTGGTAGGCACGAAGGATTTTAATGGACTTGACTAGGTGCAGATGTACTTAAGAAATCAAATAACTTGACAAATCTTGACCTAGATAGATTCGTTTAGCCTGACAATACGACACTCGGATAGGTTGAGCAGGGAGATATACATAAGAATCCACCTGTCACACTAAAGAACTCGTATCTAGAACTGTGGTTTTACTTTTCCTTGATGTACGGATTCTATCCTTAATTCCGGTATTGACAGGGCGCTCCGATAAAGTAGGTCTGGAGAAAATTATTTTCTTTCTTTGTTACTGTTAGTCATATGTTGCCTCCTTTACGTGATTGGAAGAGATCCGAACTGGACTGCAACATATGCAAATCTATTTCTCTAAATATTATGTCTATGAAAATCTTCTTATTTGTTAGCCATATGTTGTCTCCTTTGTGTGATTAACAATCCGACCTGGTACACAGCATATGCAACCTTCTACCTCTCAATCCCTCTAACAACTATAATTAATAATAATTTGAATCTATCCTCTCTATAAATAATAGTCTGCTCACCTAAAGTAAGGAGTATCCCGAAGTTCTTGATTATTGGGGTATGTCAGGAAGCGGGAAACATGTTCTAGTACATCTAAAAATAAACAATTCTAGATTGTCTGTAGATCTCGCTACTCAATTTAGGTGGAAAACAATATCCTTGGTATTTAGGAACTTAGGATCAACTAGTCTTGTCACTTATAGCGTGTCCAAAATTTGTCACAATTCTTCGTGTTTAAGTGGACCACAATACCGACGATCGACCATATCTATTCATGAAGGGGAAGGAACTGACAAACGGATTAAGATTGTCTAAAAACTTTGATCCCAAATCATTCTTAAAGTTAGATATCAATTTTATTTTTGTTAAATTTGTTCATAGTTTTCCTCTATGCATAAATTTTAAGAAGAGAATTAAAAATAATTCAAAAATCAGAAAATTAAAAATCCAAAAATAGTGTTATTTCTTGTTCAGAAAATTCAAAAATATTTTTGTTTCTATTTTTATTTTGTGTGTTAATTTTTCTTTTAGTTTTGTTTTGTCTTGAAAAGTGATTTCAGGTATAGATAAGACTCATGAAGTTTGTGTTGAAGATTTTTGAGCCAAGGCTTCATCTTTGAGCATCGAAGAATTCGCATTCGAAGGAGCAAGAAATGAAGATTATTCTTTCGACATTCAATCTGTCAACCCCAGAAGCATGGTGAAGCTGAAATTCAAGATTATGTGATGGATTGCATTGAAGCCTCCTCAATCAGTCTGCTGCTTTCTTTGTACCTGCTGAAGTGATCCAAAAGATTTGTTCTCTCTGATGTTCTCTCTGTAGATTCTAAGGCTGGAAGCGCTATCTTTCAAGAATCAGTACCTCAAGCCTCCTCACTCGATGTGTGTTCAAAGTAAAATTCTGAAGAAAATCCCAACCGCTCAATATGAAGTCATTCATTGAAGATTCATCAAGTTCATCTTGAAGCTGTGAAGAATTTGAAGATTAATGTTGAAGCCAAGATCCCAATGAAGACTAACAAGAAAAGTCAACTACTTTTTAGGGGGAGTTTGTTGGGCCAATTAGAAAAGAAAGCTATAAACCAAGGGGGAGATTGTTGGGTCAAAAATATGGTTTATACTTTGCTTTTCTAGGAAAATATATTTTTATGTAATGTTGTATGTGTTTACGGTTTGTGTGTATGGCCGTACATGTGTGTACGGCCGCACACCCTATGTACGGCCGTACACAGGGTGTGCGGCTGTACACATGTGTATGGCTGGAGGTCCATATAAATAGAGGAGTGCATGTGGGAGTGTACGGTTAGAAAAGGCTAGAAGAGAGAGAAAGTTAGAGAGAAGAAGTGTGTATGAGAGAGAATCTATTGTAAGGAGCATCACTCAATTTCATTAATACATCATAGATTCATCTTCTTCATCTTCTCCTTCTCTTCTATATTGATCTGACATCCTCCAATTGATTGGGATTCTGCACCATCAATTGGATCTGATTGATACACAAGCAATTTTGGGGACTTACAAATTCAATCACTTCAGCAGCCGACTTTACCTTATCTACAAGGACACCATCATCTTTTCATTCACTAAACTCAACATTACCCCCATAATCTGATTGAGTAGCATCATAGGTTTCTGATTGTTGTTTAAAACTACCCTCCCCTAATATTTCATCCACCCGCTGCTCAACTTCATCAAGTACTTTGTATAGCTCTAAACCAACCCTTTTAAGCAAAACATCTTCTTTTCCAACATCAATCACTTCAACTTCTTCAACAATATGACCATCTTCAATAATAACATAAATAACATCCCTAGTCTGAATATCATCACCATGATCCCCAGTCTCAATACCATCATCATGATCCCCAGTGTCAATACCATCACCTTCCCCAATCTGAATACCATCACCATGTTCCCCAATCACAATACTATTACCATGATCCCCAGTCTGAATACCATCACCTTCCTAAATCTGAATACCATCAACAACAACTTCTTTTTGAGTTGCAGAAACATCTTCTTTCTGAGTTGAAGTAGCCTCTTTTTTGGACCTTGATGCTTTTAAAACCTTGGAACTTGATGCTTCTTTCTTTGACTTGTTTTTCTTCTTTGGAGGCTGACTGGATTGAGAAGCTCTTAATGATTCATCATATCTAGTAGCCTCTTTTTTGGACCTTGATTCTTTTAAAACCTTGGAACTTGAGGATTCTTTCTTTGACATGTTTTTCTTCTTTGGAGGCTGACTGGATTGAGAAGCTCTTAATGATTCATCATATTTAATTAACAATGGATCTTTCCTTGGTCTGCCTCTTTTCTTTGATGGCAAGGGT
Organism: Lactuca saligna; assembly: GCF_052625555.1. Taxonomy (NCBI): domain Eukaryota; kingdom Viridiplantae; phylum Streptophyta; class Magnoliopsida; order Asterales; family Asteraceae; genus Lactuca; species Lactuca saligna. The sequence continues at coordinate 35,640,362 of NC_136419.1, read as the reverse complement.
ACTACTAGCTTTTTCTCATTCATACAACTTTTTTTATTATGGCCATACTCTAAGCACTTCCCAAATCTTACTATTCTTGGTACAAATAACCTTGTTGATGAAAACCTCCCCTCTTGTTCACCACCATGCCGATTCCTTTTGGTAGTAGGCCTACATAGCATTCTACTAGCCAAAGGAGGCAATGGATTTTATGAATCCAGTTTGGCTACAAAGATTACTCCCATTCACTGGTTTGATATTAGAGGAGTAAGAGTGATTAAAATTTTCCTTTGAAAAGTACCCATCAATATATACATTTGGTGTTTGATTGATGTAGTTGATGGCTGCATTTGCATGTATACATGGGATCCCAGACAAATCTCATAATCTGCAACTGCAAGCCCTGCTGTCAAAGTCCACCATATAGCTGTCAAATCCTCTTCTAGCTTCAAAAACATGTCCTTGACTATGAACTACAACCCATAACCTACATAAATTGGTATAGTAAATAAGAACAATAAAAAGAAAAAACCAATGTTAAATTTATTTGATGCGTTCCTCATATTTTTCCCAAATAACTACATTTTCCTAAGTACAGCAGGACAAACATTTGATTTCCATTTAACATTTTCCTCTGTCATCTGGGAAAATATGTCCATTATATATATCATGATCTCTTCAAGCATTGTGATAAGGGGTTTTTTCCTAGCATCAACAATGATTGTGTTGAAACACTCAGAGATTCCATTCTTAACTGCTTCACATGCATAAGCCCTATCAAAATAAGCTCTACACCATGTTTTTGGTTGTCTTGAGACCAAGTACTCATATGCGGATGGGCTCAACTGCTTGATGGTTTACATGTGCCTCATAAAATCACGTTCTACACAACTCATTGATGCAGCCCAAAATAATTTCTTGAACTCCAACCCTGTGTATGCTTTCTTGAAATTGGCATAAATATGCCTGACACATTGTTTGTGCTCAACATTTGGGAGTATATCTTTTACAACTTCAACCAACCCCTACAAGAAAAGAACATTCAACTTAATATGCATCCCTTTAAAATTGTGTTAACATTTATACAAAATGGAGTATTGAAAACAAACCTTATGTTGGTCAGATATCACCACCGATCCTTTGAGATCATGAAGGTCTAGACTATCTCTAAGAAGCTCAATAAACCAAGTCCAGTTAGGCTTGCTTTCAACATCGACAACAACCCATGCTATAAGATATAGTTGGTTATTAGCATCTCTACCAATAGTAGTCAACAACTCACCATTCACCTATCCTTTAAGGAAACATACATCCGACCCAATTACTCTTCTACACCCTAATTCCCATCCATTACTTAGAGCTTTGAAACCTATGTAAAATCTGTGGAAGTAGTTCTTCCAATATGGATTAATAGTTACACTAACTTTGCATTTAGAACCTGGGTTGGACCTCAATAATTCATCAGCATAATCCCATACCCTAGCATAATGTTTAGTTAGTTTTCCTTCAATCAACTCAGTGGCCCAATCTTTGCCCTACGGACTTGCCTAATGGATACTATACATCTCAACCTTTGTTTGATATCAGCAATCATATCCGTAAGTGTCATCTTAGGTGTGTTTTCAGTTTCAGTAATGTAATGCCTACCTATCCATTGAGGGGAAACAAAACTTCCAAATTTGAACTTCCTACTGCAACGATGCTCTCCAACCAAATTTTAACTTGAAATGATTTTTCATTGTACATCCATCCAACATACAATCTGAAAGGATAATCATTCATCTTTGTCCTCTTCCCACATCTTGCAACTATTCTAGTTTTATCACATTTTTCAAAGTATATCTGATGTCCATTTGAGACCCCATAATTTTGAATACAAAACTTAAGTTGTGCAGGAGACTCAAACATATCACCTACTTTAGGTTCCATCTTATCCCATGGTGTGTTTGGATCATGAATTATGTACTTATTCTTCATCGACTGTTGTTCACCTTCATCATCACTTTGCCATTCAATAGCATGATAAACTTATGCTCTGATTTCATCAGCCATGCTTGAATTCCTTAAGTTTTCATCACTAAGTAGAACATTGAGAAAGACGTCCCTACATTTATCAAGCACAGTCACAAACTCATGCTCTGGTTTGTGATCCATATAAATACCATGGAGCTCATGATCCATCTCATTTAGTCCAAAGAAGGGCTCGTATATACTAGCAAAGAGTTCTTTGAAAACGTCATCCGATGAAGCCATTACAATTACCTGCAAAATCAAACAGATTTTACAAACAAAATCAAAGAATTTTTAGTAGATAATTGCTTTAATCATCGATTTGAGATACTCACTGGCTCAACAACTCAATAAGACTATCACCTAACGCTCTTCCTGCTTGAACAATGATACCAACAGTGTAGACCTAATCCTCTTCAAAAACCCCAATTTTGTGATAATCCCCTCCCAAAAGCCGAAGACGACCCAAAAACCTGTCGGAGGGTAAAACCGACTTTTTCTTGCAAAAGTAAGGTTTTTTATGAAATTATCCCTATTTTAAAATAGACACTTCAATGAACATTCCTTTACTTATTTTGTCCATTTGTTTGCTCATGTTATATCCCCTACAACAAACAAACATTATATATATATATATATATATATATATATATATATATATATATATATATATATATATATATATATATATATATATAATAAAAAAAACAAAAAAAAACTCATACAAATTACTTTTGAACATAAAAAGATTGAACAAATCTTAATACACCAAGGAATGAAAAATCCTTTGTTAATGCCACGTCTTTTTCATTAAGGGATCTCGACTACAAAATAATAGACTTCAGAACCGATGGTATAAAGGGCATTTCGTATAACCTTTTGGGGGAATAAAAGGACATATCAGTATGTAGAAATCCTTATAAGGCGTGTGGACAATAGATTTTGAATAATAACATAAGTAAAGCACATGAACCCTAGATTGAACAATAAAAAACAATTATTTACCTTATGACCCTAGATTCCAATCTAAAAACCAAGAAAACAACTAATCACCCACAAGGATATCTCAGTACCTGAAATCGGTGATAGGGTCGATAAATGATGATGGTGACAAAATATAATGATGGGCTCGGAAATAATGACGGAATCGAGAGAAAGGTTTAATTGAAGAATAGATGCTTCTTGCAGTGTTAAGAGACTGTGGTGACGATCAGGCTCCGAAAGCGCTAGGGAGGAGGACTGAAGACTGCGACGACTCCAATTGTGGGGTAAGAAGTGAAATCAAAAAGAAATCTTGTATATGATTTTTTTGTTTTTGAGGGTGAATGAATCGATATCTAAAGAAACTGCGGGAGATTTGAGAGGGAAACTATTTGGTGAAAAAATTAAAGAAAAAAAAAATAAAGAGGGAAAAATAAATAATTTAAATTTGTTTTTAGTTCTTTATTTTTTCATTTTTTTTATGCGCCCTTCTTTAGTAAAACATAATTTTGTTTATCTGTATATTTTTAATGAATATTAAGTTTATATATTCGCATAATCAATCAAGGAAAAGCATTAAAAAGGATATATATATATATATATATATATATATATATATATATATATATATATATATATATATATATATATATATATATATATATATATATATATATATATATAATAAACATAGTTTGATTGATGTAACTTATGTTTGTGAGTATGAATCAGAAAACTCTTATGCTACGTGACTATTTTCAAAGTGACAAATTTGAAATCATTAGCTATGAATATTTATAAGCGTAAACTCTAATAACAATAGTCGTAGGGGCAGAACCATAACAAAATGTGAGGGGAAACACACGTAAAATTTAAGGGTGTCACACTGAAAAAATTAAATGTTTGTGGAACCCTAACAAAATGTTAGGGGCAGCACACATAAAATCTAGTATTCATATGGTACATGTACCAATTTAATATATATATATATATATATATATATATATATATATATATATATATATATATATATATATATATATATATATATATATATATATATATATAGGCATCTTACACGTGTATGAAAGGAATCGACATCGCTGATGCGCAGCGAAGATTAAAAGTATATTGTTAAAATATTGAAAAATATATGTTTAAAATGGTTATGTTATTGATATTAACTTTGAGATAATATTTTTACACTAATATATATATATATATATATATATATATATATATATATATATATATATATATATATATAATCTTTATTATTTTGAATAATAATATTCATTCACATCAACCCACATTCCTCACTAATAAAATTAAATATAATTATCTATTTAGTATTATTTTGAACACTTATTATTATTGATTAATTATATTTTTACTTATACGATCATTTTTAATTTCAATAATGATGTTCATTTAAAATACAATTTATTTATAGCTAATTGTTATTTATAATTTGATGTTATTATCATTTAAAATTGTTACTCAGTAGTTTTAATCCATTTATTATTAATAATAAGTTAAAAAAGACTTTTAAGAAACACTTAATATTATTATTAAAATGTGAAACATACACTGAATAATAAAGTGATAAGATAGACAATTTGCATTTCAAAAGAGACTTGCATGAGTAATATGACATATCCATGTAATTTGATTTTACTATTTATAATTATTCCTTATAAACTTTAAAACCACTTGTTATTACTAATAAGTGAAAGAAACTTTTAAAAAACACTTATTGTTATAATTAAAATGTTAAACATATACTAAAATATAAAGTAATAAGATAGACAATTTGCATTTTAAAAAAGGCTTACATGGATAATATGGATATATGACATATCCATGATTTTTAGTTAATTATCGTTTTGAAGCAACATGAACATACAAGCATGTATATAATAGTAAATTAAATATTATATATATCATCTTCCATAACATATGATCGATAACATAAATCTAATCTAATTTACATTAAAATTTCAACCACAACATACAACGATATTATTAAAAGAATACTTAAATCAAGAAAATACAAAAAAAAAAAAATTGTATATAACAAACTTACAAATTAAAAACTTCAACATAATAACATGGCTTGAAAAATTATTCAAACCCCTCAAACCAACACAAAAAACTTTAAACTTGTTTTCTTTGTGAATTTTGTATGTGATTTGTATTTGTGTGTCTACTCAAAAAGATTGACCTTTTTATAGTAGAGTATCTATTAATTGTTTATTAACTATATTATATAAGTTATAGAACCTTGAATTGTTAATCATTATTAAGAGACTTTTTAGTGGTATTCATGAGAATACGAGGTTTCAAATGCATGAGGTGTTTGTAAATTTTTATGGGGGTATCAAATACACGAGGTTCATGGAAAAATTCTAGTTTTATAAGTATATATGACTAGGTGAATGTCTGTGCATTGTGTAAAAGCATCTATATAGTTGAAATTGTTACAAATATGTGTTTTTTATATATAACCATAATGTTGTTGTTAAATTTTATATAATTATTCGTATACGAAGTTGATTTAATATATTGATTATTTTGAATTATATGACAATATATACATCTATTAAAACTACGTAATCTCAATCTTTTGAATGACCTTTACCCGCGGGTTACTTATGAATAAAATTAAATATAATATATGGTTTAATGTTATTTATAGTTGTTGTTATTGTTAATTAATTTTTAAAATTTATTTGCTTAATGTTTTAACTTTTATCAATTTAATTATTGAAAACATCAAACAATTTTTTTTTATTTTAAAAGTAACAATACAATTATTTATATAGACTTATATTTAACTATTATTATTGTAAGTTATTTTAAGGTACTTCTTTGAAAACTTTTAACGATTATAAAAATATCTTTAGGAAATATTTTAGTTAAATTGATATTACAATTTAGTGTTTGTATTTAGCACTACAATTTATCACTTTTGACTATTTACCAAATATTATTTGGGTTTTTTAAGTAGAACTGAAGTTTATATTGAAGTTGACCTTATAATGTTATATTTAAATTAACAATTTAAGTATTTTGTTCAGACTTTTCAAAAGTTGTAACTTTAAACTGATAATGGTTTACATACAACAACATATTAAATCTAATAAATTAAGTATAATACGTTAAAAGTTAATACATACTTTTATAAGTACAAGTAAAAATATTATTTTAATATTAAAATTTAGTTTATTTATGATTACACTTAAGGTTTGATACTTATTTAACCTTATTAACCAAATTATAATCATTATTAGAAAGATATTACAATTTATCACTTTTAACTATTTACTAAATATTCTTTCGGTTGTTTAATTTGAACTAAAATTCATATTTAAGTTGATCCTGTAAGGTTATATTTAAATTAACAATTTACATATTTTATACAAAATGTTTAAAAGTTGTAGCTTTAAAATGATAATGGTTATATACAACAACATATTAGACCTAATATATTAAATATAATATGTTAAAAAGTAACATAACTTTATAGTAGAAGAAAATATATTCTTTTAATATTAAAATTTAGTTTATATATGATTACACTTTAGGTTTTATACTTATTTAACCTTACTAACCAACTTATAATCATTATTAGAAAGAAATTGAAAAGTCACGGGAGTTTCAAATGAATGTGGTGAAAAGAAAATTGAATGAGAGTTTCAAATTAATGTGGTAAAAGGAAAAAAATATTTCATTTATAAGTATATAGTAGGCGTAACCTCTTGCGTTGCACAAGAATGCATTTAAATAGTTAAAATAATTATGGGAAAAAATAGAAATATGTTGAAATTTACGTTTTTAGTCATGTTTTGGGCGTTAACTGAATTATCAAAGAATATAAAATCCATCAATTTATATTTTGATACTATCTAATATAGTCCATACCTTATAAACTTTAATTTTACTTTTATAATATCCAATATATATTATAAGTTTTTATATAACATTAATATAAGATAAAATTACAAAAATGGTCCCTGTGGTTTGCCAAAAGTAACAAAGTCAGTCCCTGCAATTTTTTTTTGATACAAATGGCCCCTGTGGTTTGAAAAACTTGCATAGATGGCCCTTTTTACTAACGCCGTTACTATTATGCCGTTAGAGACTGAATCTGTAAGGGTATTTTCGTCTTTTCAAGTATAAAGGGACTAAATTAGTGACATTTACTAACCACAGGGACCATTTTTGAAATTTCTTTGCAAAAAAGAATTAAATTGCTAAAAGGAGGGCTCGAACTCATGACCTTCATCCTTTAAATCACCAAAGCCTTAAACAATTGAGCTGAATACTCTCTTGGTTTTTTTTTTTTACTAAAACTAATTTATATATTAACAAAATCGTTAAAACATAAACAATAAATAAATTATAAAAAACATTTTTTTACATAATTTTTTTTTAAATAAGCAAAATGTATTTTAGTCGTACTACAAAAAAATAGTTTTTTACAAACAAATTATAGGTATTTTTATGTATTTATTTTACGTAAAATATATATTTTTTGTCTTTAAAAAATACGTTTTCATATAAAAAAATACGCTTTTGTAAAAAAAGTTTTTTGTAAATAAGATATATACATATTCGGTTATATGTATTTTAACCGAATAGGTTTGTTATGTATCTAAACAATTTATACGGTTTTTTTATGTTTTTTTAAATACAATTTAGAACCATACATATTTTAAATAAGATATATATGTATTCGGTTATATGTATTTAAACAATTTATACGGTTTTTCTTATGTATTTTAAATACGATTTAGAACCATACGTATTTTAAATAAGATATATATGTATTCCGTTATATGTATCTAAACAATTTATACAATTTTTTTTTTAAATACGATTTAGAACAATACGTATTTTAGATAAGATATATACGTATCCGGTTATATGTATCTAAACAATTTATATAGTTTTTTTTATGTTTTTTTAAATATGTATTTCAACTTAATTGCAAGTTCTAAATCATATGGTTAAAATGAAGATTGAAAGACATAGTGATATATCTTTTTGAAGTAACAATTATTAACACTACTCTTGTAACACCGTAAAAGTTAAAACAATTTTTCACATTTTCAAAACACATTTTCCAAACACATTCATTAATAAAATCTCATTGTATCGTATCATTGTTCACAAAACATTTTCCAAGATCAAATCATAATAAACTCCGTGGGTGTGTATACAGATCGTGTCGGCGCCTTCCCACGATCATCACTGGTACCTCAAACACATAACACATAACACTGTAAGCATAAAGCTTAGTGAGTTTCCCAAAATACCACACATAACACATACTAGCCACTCGAGGCTATAACTATGTGGGCCCTTGGGCCCTAACTCTGTGGACCCTATGGTCCTAGTTCTGTGAACCTTCCGGTTCTAACTCTGATATACTCTGATATACACATGGCATAAATCACATAGAAATAATGCAGTGCAACACATTACATAAATAGCATACAATAACTCTGTCACATAACTCTAATTACCACTCAAGGTAAAGTATAGTAAGAAGAGTCACCTCAGATGTCTCGGTAAATCCCTGACTCGGTAGCAGTATAGTCTAGCCTCTGCCTAATCACATAAAGTAAAATACGCTCATAAATATAACTCTCGAGACTAGACCCAACCCTCTATTAGCACCCTCAGATGGGTAAAAGATAATTTTACCCCTCTCTTGACTCAAAGACCCCATTGTTGACCAATCCCTAAAAGTCAAGAAAGTCAACGGTCTAACTTTGACCTGACTCGTCGAGTGCACTTGGGCGACTCGGCGAGTCTACACATGTCCACTATCTCTCTATCCTCTCATGACACGTCGAGCCTTCCCTTACTCGACGGGTTACACCTGGCATGAATCGCAGGGCCACCCCAACTCAACTCATCGAGTTCAATTATGAACTCGTCGAATTCCACCTGTAATCCTCTACCCCTTCTGATTCACCGTGTCATTCCCCAAAATCAACAAGTTACTCACTGAGTGACTTACGGGAAACCCTAGCCCTACTCACCGTGTCTATTCTTGGGACTTGGCGAGTTCATGTCATGCTTATACAGAAATGACCTCCTGAGGTCAGATCTGTTCCTCTAACCCGTAGATCTGCCCTCCTTGATTATGATAAACATGTAAAGTTTGGATATTGATGCCCATGAAAAGACCCTATGGCTCTATTTGAAGAAATGGCCTCAATATTCCACCCTAAGCTCATATAACCCAATGACACCCTATAAATATCAAGGCGCTTAGATCTCTGGACCTCTTTGGATCCAGATCCGTAGCTACAACACAAGAAGGTACCAATTGCACTAACAATCATACTCTAAATGGGCTAGAAACCCTAACTCTCAAGGATTAACACCCAAAACTAAAGGACGATCGAATATATACCTCAAGATGAAGTCCTTAAGATTTGAAATCCACAGATTAGCTCCCTCTTCAGTTTCCTCTTGCCTTGGTCACCTTCTTCTTGCAAAATCACCCACACAAGGATAAAAAATGGCTTCCTTTCTTTCTCAAAACACTCACACACTCTGGGGTCTCTCTCTATCAATTGGTCGCCGCAAATGAAGGCCATAAGGGCCTTTAAATAGGTCTCAAACCCCGAAAATTAAGGTTTTATTAAACAGCGTGGACTCGCCGAGTCCGATTATTAACCCGGATGGAAATTCACGACTCCACTCGGCGAGTCTAAGCATCAACTCGCTGAGTCTCTCTCAAAATCTCCAAAATAATAAATAAATAATGTACCTGAAAATCCGGATGTTACAACTCTTGACATAAAAAAACCGTATAAATTGTTTAGATACATAACAAAATCGTTGTTAATTTGTTTTTAATACATATAACTGAAAAAACAGTTAGAACTAGTGCCCAAAAGAATTTATACATTTTTTATGTCATGAATAGTGTTAATTATTACTATTTTAAAGACATAAAAAAACATTTTTTACAAAAATATATTTTTTATACGAAAACGTATTTTTTAAAGACAAAAAATATATATTTTACATAAAATAAATACATAAAAATATATACAATTTGTTTGTAAAAAACTATTTTTTTATAGTACGACTAAAATATATTTTGTTTAATTTAAAAAAAAAATTATGTAAAAAAATGTTTTTTATAATTTTTTTATTGTTTATGTTTTAACGATTTTGTTAATATATAAATTAGTTTTAGGAAAGAATAAACCAAAAGAGCGAGGCTTTGGTAATTTAAAGGGTGTAGGTCATGAGTTCGAGCCTTCCCGCTGCCAAATTAATTATTTTTTTTCAAAGAAATTTCAAATTAATTATTTTTTTTCAAAGAAATTTCAAAAATGGTCCCTTTGGTTTAGTAAATGTCAC